>NW_024609838.1:15351844-15418111 GCF_016920785.2 Ixodes scapularis | reverse complement strand
GGAGCCTGTTCTTGCCTCTTTTATGTGATGAACATGAATTCTATGTGACTGTGGGCCGGACAAAAAGAAAATACACAGGGGCGCGTGGCGAAACTATGAAGATTACGCACGCAGACAGCCAGAAAGCGACAAATTAAATAGCTGCCATGTCGAGTAGAGCATCAAATACAACTTTGTTCTAATAATGCGAAAGCATTTGACTGTCCCATGGAACGGTGCCGGCGACGTCTGTAACCGCGAAAAACGGCACCTAAAAACCTGTAACCGCGAAACACGGCACCTAAATTGACTGCGACGCGTCATTTCAGATGCCTCGTCGTGGAAGCCGGCGCTCAGTGTCAAAGCGGACGCACTTCAGAAATAAAACATGAGGAAAAGCAGAGCAACGCAATGCTTCGTCGCGGAAGCCGTCGTGAAGCCGGCAACGTTGGTCGCGCCTGCGCAGTGGGGGGGCGTGCACGTGACCGCCGCAGCGCCGTGTGCGATAGGAAGACGTGGAGCGCTGCTTGTAGGGATGCGCTGTGTGTAGGAATGCTTTCGCATTCCTACACATAAGCAGTCTTTTTAACAGAAAATTATCAAAGGTGCACGCTTGTTATCCAATTGAATTGACCGGCATCTTGTCAAGAAGAAATTTCAACTGCCAGGCTATGTCGGTTTATCCCTGAATAAGGCCAGTTCCGATTTATGTACGAAGGTGCGCATAGATTAGAGTGAACAATATTGATCACTCCTTCTTGGGATTCTTCGCCTACATCACTGTGAGTTGAAAAAATAAGCGCTGTGCCGCTCAGTGTTTCTATCAAAAGAAACTGAAAGGGCTTGTCCTAAAACATTCGAGACAACTTAAAAATATGATAGCTCCCAGCACAGTTGCGTCGTCGCCATATACCATATTGTGAAACATATTTTGTAAACTACGGTTCACGATATATATATGGCGACGGTGTGTGCATTCCAGGATTTTATGAACTGCAATGAATACCTTAGTTCAAGAGCACAACTGCGATTGAACTTTTAAGACTGGGACGCAAAGTTGTACCAAACACGGATGTTTTAAGCGACCTATACCTCACTTCGTGACAACCTTTCGACTCGGGTAAAATTTATGACTGAGGTAAACAAATGGGTGTTGAGTCATATAAACACGACGTTTTGTGTGTCAATTTAGATTTCTTTTTCTTTGCGGTTGCGTCGAAATAAATAACAGAGTCTTATTATCGGTACCTGAAAATAAAGAAAAAAATAATCGTACAAAAAGTTAAAAAAAAAACAAAAAACTTTAGAGTTATTTATTTTAAGGCGGAAAAAAAAAGGGGGGGGGGGCATAGTCAGGGATGAGCAGTACTTCAAATACAAGTATTTGAAATACGTATTTCAAATACTTTGTGTATTTTGCGTTTGTATTTCATTACAAATTGGGTAATGTATTTGACGTGTGTATTTAAATACTAAAACGTGGGTATTTCAAATACAATTGTAATTAAATACAATTTTGTGGGCGAAAATACATCCCTCAAATTTATCGTCACTGTCCAGAGCAGGAAGAAAACTACGCGGCACCGAATGCAGTGTCTCCCAATCAAGCACACGCGTTTAGTGACTTCGTGATTACGGTGCTAGTCCAGGGCAAGAATAGTGACGAAATCGACGTTCACAGGCAGACTGGCTAAATAAGTGCCTGTGACGACTTGTGATGCTTTCCAGCCTGTTTTCCATTCACATCCGAGTTGCAACAATAAAAAATTCTCTAGCTAGTGCCGCGCGTCTTGGTTGTCTCGGTTCTTTGTTGCTCTACTCTATACCAAAATGTAGTCGACAAAAAAAGCTGCTTGGAGCTCTGTACTTTTTTCACCTATTACGTCCAGGCTGGTTACATTTTTTGTGTGATTATATTTCTCTTACCGTTACTAGAGCCTCGCACAATAACTCCCGAGTGTGCGATGCAAAAACAAAATTAGATACCCAGAAACCCGTTGCAGGTGCCCTGAAGTCGCTGACGGAAATTTTCAGGAATGTATTTGGAAAAGTATTTGGAGGGCGACCAAATACATTTGGTTGTATTTGTATTTTGTACTTAAATGCTTTTTTTGGAAATGCAATTAGGTTTGTAATTAAATACATTTTTGACGAAGTATTTTGTATTTGTATTTCGATACATATTTGCATGTATTTTGCACATCCCTGGGTTTGAACCGGTTCGAACAAATACAAAATACTTCGTCAAAAATGTATTTAATTACAAATCTAATTACATACATTTTTGACGAGGTATTCTGTATTTGTATTTCGATACATATTTGCATGTATTTTGCACATCCCTGGGTATAGTCAAACAAGGCGAAAAATATATTCTCTCTTTAGCGGTTCGAACCGGTTCGAACCGTTATTTTCGCTCCCCGTAACTGAAGCGTAACTGAACCGAAAACCCTGAACCTGAACCGAACCGATAATAATTTCAGTTGGACACACTGCCCGCAAGTACTGGAGTCAAAATAGCGCGTGTGACCGCTTCACTGCCAAAGAGGACATCCCACCGCGCATGCGTACAGTGGTATCCTCACCGAGTAAACTCAGAGGCCCTAATTGGTCCGTTTGAACGTCCCCCCCTTCAGCTTACAGACACCGTTCGTGTCTGTAAAGCGAGCAGTGAACTCTGCGTCACGAGCAGTGAGACGCGCGAACGTGGCGTTGACGCGATGTAACATAACGACGACCTGCCTAGGACGGCTGCTACACGCAGGCGGGCAATATTGTTGGGAAACAACAGCTTTGGTTCCAAAAACAACACCACGTGCGCGCTAAGAGCGTCGACTCGTGACTCGGTGGCGGCCATAGCTGTCTACTCGACTGCTGAGCGTGTGCTGGCGGCGAGCTTTTATAGTTCTTTCGCAACGTGCATTCCACAGCACCAGGATTGCCGGTCGGTCTTAGCAGCCTATTAATGCGAGCCCGCTCTGAGCATGCGCTCTAAACATCGCCCTCAAATATGGCACCCAGTGAATACCCCCTACATCTGCTGGACGCCATATTTGAGGGCGTTGTTTACAGCGCATGCTCAGAACGAGATGACATTACTAGGCTGCTAAGACCGACAATCATGATGGTTCGAAATGCACGTTGCAAAAGAACTGCGGAAGCTTGCCGTCTGTACGCACTCAGCAGTCGCGCGCACAACCATGGACGCCAGTGAATATACCGCACTACCGGAGCCTTTGAAGCGCGCGCGCTTAAAAACATGCATCAAAGGGTTCGGTAGTGCGGTACGCGGAACACGCTAATGGTCTACTAAAGTTCCCCAATAATCGCGCGTCGAAGCACACGCAAAGATTGCCGGTTCCGATGAGGCCATAAGCAAATTCTCGAGACGGCATCCGTGTACGCGTGAAACACCGGCGGCTGTTTACCTCAGCTGCCTAATAACTAAGCCATCGCGTGTGTCTGTAAAGCAGTTACCGAAGGGCGCGCCTTTTCTGACGCTTTCGTAAGAAGTCCGATGAGAAGCCCCAGATTTGCCTTATGATTTTACACCCTGAGGAAATCCCAGTAAGCCTCCCGAAGACATCACCGGTTTCTCGTATTTTTTAGGTTAAAAAGCTAGACTGTGAGTGGAGCAAAAGCCAACAAATGCGCTAATTTTGAGAAATTTGATATTGAATCTTATGCGTTTAGTCTCTGCATTCAAAGTTGGTTTCCGCTAAAATAATTTCGACAATAAGGATCTTGTGTTTCTGAAAACGGGGGCCAAATAGCTCCTGCAAAAAGTACACGTCGGACAGAAAGAAAAGTTTGATGTCCTATTGGTTTCTGCAAAGAGCCTATTTTGGGAAAATTAACAACGTATGGGCATAAACGAAAACCATTCAACTGCGCACCATTACAAAGAAACGTAAGCGAAGCAAGGACTTTTGCAACGAAGGTGACAGCTTGGTTATTGGATGCCGTTAATTTTTAAAATAAAGCACAAAAAACTCAATAAACATGTCAATCTTAATCTTTAACAAATACAAAAAAATCACGACCAAACCACCTATTAAAAAAAGACGCGCTTCATTGTGTGTGTGCCTTATTTTACTGGTCCTCGCTTTTAATCCTGAAATGTACCACCATAACCTCCTCTATCAGTCAGCCAGGTGGAGCCATCAGAGTGAGAGCTCACGGTTATACCCTGTCTCATTGTAAATTGGCCAAGGGTGAATGATAAGCTCCGAATTGCGTGCCGACGGCATCAATATGCGCTACGTATACGAGCGCAACGCACATATATTGGAGAAAAAGCACACTCCGGTGATATGTAGTCACGTTCCGATTGGCCCGCCAGGGCTGTAGCTTCCGCCGTACTGGCATGTTATGCGATCACGGCTTCTTGGTCTACCCAGTATTCCTTGCTTCAGACACTAGGCTAAGCGGCGCCATCAGAAAAATAGCCCGCGATGGAACAATGCAGCCGCCACTCCCAGGCATACCCAATATTTCTTGTTTCAGTCGCTAGATAGCGCCAAACCAAACAGCACTGCAAGTTGCTACGGTACTCTATACTCAGTATAGAGGCGGCTATGATACCACCAACTAGCCCAAGTGAATACCCTTCTACAGGAAATACCAAGTTTTAGAGCGCAGCTCTTAGGCGCCCGTTTCCGGCTTGAGCGGCGTCGCCGTCGCCGCCGGCGTAACCGCGACCCCCCCCCCCCCCTCCCCCCCCCCCCCCTCAGTACCCTTCCCTCCTCCTCCTCAAGAGCTGCGCTCTAATTCAGCGTCACAGGGAGTTGTAAACGGCTTTCATTCTTTTTCTCGCATTTTCCCCCTAGAAATCTACACACACGAAAATTAAGTATGATAAATGCACCACCTAAAGAGATCTTTGTAAAAAAATTTCACTGCATTCCGTTTGTTAGCTTATTTAGCACCATCTAGATAAGTATGGATGGATGCTAACGACTGTACCCTTCATAACAGACGGTAGCTTGCACCACCAAGCCTAAGTCTTAGGCTAGGCGGCGCACCATGATGGTGCGCTTTTGAGTTTGTATGACTGATTCCATCAGCTCGTAGCGTCGGCTGCGTCTGGACTTCAGGTGAAACAAAGTATAGTAACACTGCTTTAGACTCAGTCTTCCTTGTTGTATAGATGCAGCATAAAAAAGCATTGCTTGGGAGCTGAACAATTGAACAAATCATTTAGCCCCGTTGAGTATGCTTCTCCTTCAACACATTGGCACTGCGGGAAAACATGACTTGCGGCACTAATGGAGAAGCAGGCTCCCAGGCAAACAAAGTTGCCACTTTTTTTCCATAGTACAGCCAAATCTAAACCTTCGAATCGACATTTTGCACATTGATTGGGCTACATTTATGAGAGGCGTCTGATTCACAGTGTTGGGAAGTACTCAATGTACTATTTTAAGTATATTTAAAGTACTTGTACTTTACTTAAAGTATTTTTTTTCTGGTACTTTGGGAGGAACTACAACTCCCGACTTCGAAGTACATTCCCCAAAGTTGGTCTATAGATTTGTCTCACAAAATAATGCTCTGTCAACTCTGAAGTCACTTGACTTTGTACAATATTCGCTGCCATTTCCAAACGGGCATCATTAGAGATTCTGTTAAAAAGTACTTCTAGTTTACTTTGAAAGTATTGTATTTACAGTACTCCACTTGAAGTAAAGCATCATGAAAGATTGTGTGAAGTACTTGTACTCTATTTTGAAGATACATTGTACTTATAGTACTTCATTTCAAGTACTTTGTACCTGGTGTACTTACTGCTTTTCTTGAAATACACACCCTCTCATTTACTTTACTTGGAGTACTTTTTATATGTACTTTATCCAACACTGCTGATTTAGCATTGTCATACAAGCTACCATATAAGAATAATTTCACAATTAGTTAAGGGTGTGCAAATAGTTTTCCAAATTAAATAGTGCAATGTCATTCCTAGTTTCAACACTGTAGAAAAGTGTCTGTTTTTTGTTTCTTGCACTATAAAGGGGGTGAATACTGCAGAACTGTTTCAATCATACCTATGTTTCACCCAACACCACAATATTCTAGAATTTATATATTTTTTCTATCCCAACCAAATTGGGTTTTCAAATATCTAATTTCATCAAAGGAAATAATAGCGAAAGTCCAGTATATTATTACTATTTAATTCTTCCACGAAAGCTAAATCACATGGTTGGCGTTCAAGCCTCGTGTGGCAGCATACACGTGTAGCAGCACCACGAAAAATACCGACTGCGATGTGTCATGACTATTTAACCAGCAATCAATTCCATGAGAGTAAAAGCAAATGTTGCTCTTGTTCAAGGAGACAACATATCTGTATCGACACAAAGCCAACACACACATCTGAGCCTCACTGACACCTAATAAAATTTGGCAACACGACGCAATCCCAGGCAGTAGAGATTCACGAAGCCGACGCCTGGTGCGCACACTCTCGGCGACGGCTCTGCGCAGTCCGTCCAGAAACGAATACCAACGATGTCAAAATGACCACAAAAACTACATCGGGTATCTCTGGTTCAAAGGCGTGCCCGACTCGTCACGCAACAAAGTGTCGATGCCTAAATATCACGCAGCGGTCTTGCATTTGCTGCCACGACTACAGTTCCTGGAACGCGTCTCCGAGTGATGCATTTAGCGGTGCCGAAGCGGTAACGAATGGCGTTGCAGTAGCCGGAGCGTCAATCTGTCGGATGTCGCGGCCCTGGCGGTTGGTCGCAGGAGTTCCGGCGAAAAAGACGAGCAAACACCGGCGTTGCTGTCGTTGCGACGTCCCGACTCGTCGCTGCAGAAGCTTTTGTGGAGGGATGAGCCGACGGCGAGTCGCAGCAAGACAGGCGTCTGTTGCACCTGCCTCTACACCTGCACTACCGGCAAAATTGTGACAAGCAACCGCACGACACTTTCGTGACGGCCTCGGTCGGATATCAAGGGACCTCATTCGAGGACGCGTTAAACAGAGCAGTCGGAGAGACACGCTCCAGGTGCCACACCACAACTGCGATACGTCATGTTCTTGTTGTTGGCTTTTTTCCTACAAAAAGTGTCACCAGGAAACAAACTGATGACCATCCTTCAAAACAAGGGGCGCACCATGACGACGACCAACCCGGCCGCCGTTGTCGTCTCGGACGTCTCAGGGCACTATGACTTTGATGCGGTGAGACTTCTGACTGAAGGCAAAGTTGACACCCATGTCCCAGCACTGCCGTAGCACGGTGTCGTCCAGCTGCTTCTTGGAGGCCGCGTGGTGCCACTGCGAAAGGTCGCTGCCGACGTCGGCATCTTCCGGCGGTGGCTTGGTCTGGATGCCGTTCACGCAGCGCCGGCAGGACAACGACTCGTGCGTCGAACTCAGCACCTCTTTGTCGAGCCTGGTGTGGAAGACGCGTTTCAAAATGTAAGCATAATTATATGCTAATCTCGAAGGAACACAATATGGTGTGCGGATGATTCTGAATCAAAGTTGCTTTTAATGGAAGGTATGTTTACTAACTACTTTGCATCTCTTATCATATTAATAGGGTAAAAGGCAGTAGCCAATTTTGCAGAGAACAATACAGTCAACAAACAAATCTTGGTTTTCACCGTATTTCTCTTGAAATTGAAGTGTCATTAAAACTACTCAGTGTGGTAGAGAGTGCACTTATTCAGGGCTCCAGCCTAAATGGTAAGGTTTAATGCTCCTTGTATTTATGTCTTAGTAAACAGCAAAAAAAGTGCCAACGTTATGTACAAACTAAATACCCATTCCACCATAAAGCACAGAGCTAATTCATTGCTGATACAGCAAAGGTGAGTCGTTTGAGTGGTGCTTTCTAAACTTTCACACTTGCAGTGATGTGATTGGCCTAAGCCATTTTGGAGCACCTTTCGTAGCAGCCAAAACAGTGTTTTGGAGCAGCAAATGTGCCTTTTGGAAGCAGCCAGGACAATGTTTAGAAGCAGCAAAAATGACTTTTGAGGAAAAATATTCTTAGAAAAAAAAATATTCCTTTTAACGAAGGGCCCTTCGTGCTTTGTTAGGTTCTGATGCGTCTTGTTGCAACGGAACTCGCTGCTTGTAGTTTTAGTGCTAAAACATCCCACAAATGTACAGTGCTGTAGGCATTGCCGAGCAATCCCGAAAAACCGCTTGCCACCGTTTTACTGGTTCCCGACGTGCCACATTTTCGGCCAAAGTAAGCAAACGTAAAACAATGGATTTGCAAGCATCCCGGCTGGTGCCTCTGTCGTGCAATCACGTTCGCATTCCCTTGAGGGCGACTTCGGCAGGCTTGCAGTTGCACGTGCTTCGTCGCGCGAGCGGAGACAACGGCTGTTCGATCGAAACCAAGACCATATGCCACTCTGCTCCGTCGCCAACTGATTCCCAAAATTGTGTACAAAATGTAACTGTCGGGCAGACGACACAAAAACGTCCAGCGGCGCGTGCTTGCCAGGCCGCCAAACCAGGTGCAAGCTAAACACGCACAAAAAGAAAGAACCTGAGCACGTCGATGCAAGACATCGCGAGCCAGGGTCAGAAAGTTCTTGGAGCGCTTTGTGCAATGACTGAGCTCGAGACAAACAAGCGCGATGTGCGGATTCAGCGTTCATACACTACCTTCTTTGTGTTAGCTCTCTCCTCTTCATCAACTTTCTTTCGCGGCAGATTTTTCACGTATTGGGATCCCTCTCGAAAGGAAGCCCACCGAGAGAAACTTACGTAATCAATACTTCGTCACAGCACTCTTTGAGGTAAAGAGGGATTTTTGTAGTAAAGTATAATTTAAATAAGAACAGGAATGTTGATGAACATGCAGCCGTACTTAGTTTCGTTTCAGAAAGCGCCATATCTGCAGCGACGTGGGGACGGCAACACCCGACGTCGCACGACCACGGTGACTGGAAGGCAGGGACCATATATAGTTTTCCCATGGCCATTGTTTTCAGGAGCGAGTGCTTCAGCTCACAAAGTCATTTCCACCAGACAAAAACGTGGTTTCATTTCACAGCACGACGGCATGGCAGATACCCGGCACGGTAGCGTCGGAGCGTCTGCACACACTCGCGTCTTTCGTTGAAAATATTTAAACAAAAAACCCGAGATGAGACCCACGAGAGCGCGAGACGTGAGACGGCGGGAAAACCATACAAGACAGGATGCACGGTACTCTGTGTCGGGTGGCCGCTTGCACCACACAACACAGGCATGCTCAATTACGGTGCTCAGTGTAGTTTCGGTTTTGAAAGGTGACCGAAATTGGTGTTTTGGCGCAGGCTTGGCGCAGATTGCCCATATTTTGGCAAAATGTAGCAGGATGTAGCAGGGTTAGCTCTTTGGCGCAGTTTGGCGCAAATGGCGCAGCAATCACATCACTGCACTTGAAACACTTGCAAGGATATGACACAGTGCCTATGACTTTTGAACATCTGAGCATTTTTGACAGTGTGCACAGTAAGCACTGTAAAAGTACCAAGCATGCTCAAATACAGCGACTTTCTAAGAAAGAACTTATATCCCAGAAGCATACTCAACACCAAGGGTGCTTCTATAGCCAGCACGAAATTTCAGGACCTTGCAGTGGCAAACTCAGTATTGTAAGTTGAGAGATGGGCTGAGTGTGCTTAAACTACATGTCACAGTGTTTGCCTTTACCACTAAGCGGATGCTTCATTTAAACTAACAAAAATTGCTGCTACATTCATTCTTTTTAGTATTTTTAATACCTAAATGCATATGCCAGCATTACAAGCTTTGCATATCTTTACTCTGTTGTAAAAATTAGTTGTGGTAAGCTTGTGACGACAGTAGAGGCATTTGAAGAACAAGTATGATCACTGACTTTTTTTTTTTTGTAACTTGACTATCATAGTGGGGAACTTTGCTATGGACGGATAGATGTTAACGACTGTACCCTTTATAACGGGCAGTAGCTTGTGCCACCTACCTGAAGAGGTCCCTGAGGTCGGCAGCGCTAAAGTGCCGGGCCACGTCTTCCTCCGAGTCCACCACGCAGCTGCTGAGGGCCTTCTTGTGGGTCTGGCGCTGCAGGATCTTCTCCTCGATGCTCCCAGAGCTCACCAGGCGGTACACATAGCAGGGCTTCTTCTGGCCGTCCCTCCAGATGCGTGCCATGGCCTGTGCGTCGTTGGCCGGGTTCCAGTCGGGGTCAAACATCACCAGCCTGCAAGTGTGGATTGACAGTCAGACTAAAGGAAACAGATTCCCGAAAACTGAATCACCAGCGACTCCTTCATGGTCCCTGATTTGCCTGAAAAGTTGCTAAACACATCAATGAACAACGCTGAAATAGTATCCCAAATATAAGGTCAAAATATTTCTTTTTTGCGACTTTACTGAATTTACAAATTTGGTCCTGTGTTTTTCAAACTGAAAGTGTCTACTGGCAACAACGAAAAAGTGATGCCAGTGGAAGGCATCAGTTCACTGTTTGGACTGTAGATTTTGTTCCCAACCAATTTCAAGCAGTTTTGTGGTGTCAAATGAATACCTTGGAAGCTTGCTCCAGTACCCACCCACCAGCACGAAATAAGTTCTTGGCATAGTCTATTTTTTAGACTGGTTGCTTGAGTGGCAAGCCGGCCTTTCACTGACATCATGGCAATAAAAAGTGTGGGTGAACTTGTATGTTGGCTTTTGCAACATTTTCATTTGCCAATTTCGCAACAACTATTATGAATTTTGCGATACTTAACAGCATAACAGAAAGGGTGAACGCAGGGGACTCAAAAAATATAATTAGGGTACCCAAAACAATCACCAGAGTACCCCTTTAAAAAGACACTGAACTTACAAAAAGCATTTCTTTTAAGTGCCTGAAAAAAAAAACTTTTAGTGCAATGTATTTATTGCAAGACTCAATAAGTGATTTCGAAAGATGCTTCAATTTAAAAATAAACATCTCTAAAAAAAAAAAATTTTTTTTTTTTTACATTTTGGGATGTGTTTTAAATAGGTACTGAAAACAAAACTGTTTTTGTGGCTTCTCTGTTTTTTTAAGAAACAATGAGTGGAACTCACTTATTCGAGGAGTCATTGTTTCCCTCCTGGATAGCCACAATTAATGTGCTGCCCCATAGTAGCACCAACACGTCAGAAAAAGTCCCAGATCCGTAGACTTCGCCGCCTCGCATTTCTGAATATGGTACTTTGATTTTATGTATTGCAACAAAACCGGAAATAAAAACATTACAGCGATGCCTGCACTCTAACGACATGTCTGCGTTAAAAATAAGAATGCAAAGCGTGTTACATATCTATCTAACGAGCTACTGGCAGCAGACCTCAGAAGCAATTTTCATCGCACTAAAATCGTTCCTTTAGAAAAATAACAAATCCTACACGGGATGACTGCAGCTGAAGTGTTATGATTCTGACATATGTCAAACTTGTTTGTCCTGCTTGTAGCTCTGTCTCGGGGATACAAGCTCTTAGATCAAGTCTCAATATGCCTTGTAGCTTATTCTTCATACATACGGCTGCATATCATGCAGTTTCATCTTCACGCATCCACGTTGAAACAACATTCGAGGCTCGACCAATTACACCACAGGGGGGGGGGGGGGGGGGGAGGGGGGGGGGGAGTTATGACCATCATACTCCTAGCGGCTAAGTCAAGAACTAAACCTATAGGGACAACAACAAAAGGAATTTTTTGACGCAAAGCTCGGTTGACATGGCTGAACGCGGCTCATGTATAATCAGCGAAGCACACAAGCTGAACGCAGCACTCATGCCTAATCTTTGCAGGGTAGAAGAAGATGACGCAAAGAATTCACAGGCCTTTCATTGGATAAACGCCAAGCTCCGTGAAGAATAAGCTGAACGAAGACCATTCCACTCTCGAGCGTACCTCGCCGTGGCTACGGTCAAGGGCCCAGACCAAGTTGGACACACCTGTTTGCGCCAATCAGGTTGAGGCCGCATCCGCCAGCCTTGCTGCTGAGCATGAATGCAAACTCCGGACTTGAGGGCACATTGAAGGCCGCCACAATCTTGGCCCGCTTCTTGATGGTCATGCTGCCATCCAGCCGAAAGAATCCGTAACCACGCTCCCTGCACAGCCGCTCGAAGACGTCCAGCGTCTGTGTGTAGTTGGAGATGAGCACCACCTTGTCGTCCGTAGTACTCCGAATTATCGCCAGGAGGCAGTCGAGGACCTTCAGCTTGCCGGAAAGCTCGGGCATCACCGTGCTCGCCTTGAACGTCGGGCCGCTGTCCGGGAAGCACTCCCGCACCAGCGACGGATGATTGCACAGCTTCTTGAGGAGCGTGATGGTCGCCAGCGGCGTGCCGCCCCTCATAGACGCCAGCCTGTCGTACCATTCCCGCTGGATCGACGTCATGGCGCAGCAGACGATGTGTTCCGTCTTCACCGGAAGGTACCTGGACAGCAGCGCGTTGGTGCGACGGATCAGGCACCGGTTCACGATGGTGATCAGTTCCTCGAGCCGCTCCTGTCCCCTGGCCCTCTCGGCGTCGCTCGAGCACGAGTCCCGGCTCTTGAGGATGGGCAGCTCGAACTTGCGCTTGAACTCCTGCGCCGTGCCCAGTATGCCGGCATTCACGAAGTGGATCAGGCTGAAGTACTCCAGCAGGTCGTTCTGGATCGGAGTGCCGGACAGCAGGATGCGGCGCTTGGTCCGGAGTCCGTTGAGTGCGTGGTACGTCTGGTTCTCGCAGTTTTTGAGCCGGTGCCCTTCGTCGCAGATGACGCAGCCCACTTCGCCGCTCTGCAGCGCGCTGGCGTGAAGTCGGAATGTCTCGTACGACAGGATCAAGACCGGGGTGCAGACGCGGCGGCCGAAGGCCGCCATGAAGCCTCGAATGTGGGCGTCGATCTCGGTCTTACTCCCGCTTTCGATCGCCACCGATCTCACCCTATCCCCGAGCCATTTCGACAATTCGTTATGCCAGTTCTTAACAAGGCTACTCGGCGTCACGATGACTGCCTTGGTGATGGTTGGCGTCGCGAACTCCGGACTCTGTCGGAGCAGGGTCCAGAGGAGGGTGATGCACTGAAGCGTCTTGCCCAGTCCCATCTCATCGGCCATGATGCAACCGTAGCTGCCTTCGATCTGTTTCCCGGTGACACAGTCCCACATGAACTTGACGCCCTCCCGCTGATGAGGTCGAAGCACTTGCGTGAGAACCGGGTCGACAACAACGTGCACTAAGCGACTCGTGGTCGATATCTGTTCGTGGTTCGAGAGCGGGGGAGGCGCGTACAGAACGAGCGCATTCTCCTCGTCCGGATCGTGCAAAGGTCGCGGACCTGAGGTTCGTTTGAGGCCCAGCGATCGGCTCTGGAGGCTCGGCACGTAGTTTGGGATGGGAACCTTGTAGGGTTTGGAGAGGAGCGAGCGGATGAATGCTTCGTGTTGGCTCAGCTGAGAGCTGCTGCGGCAGCAGTCATGCAGGAGTCGGGGCTCTTCGTCCGCGTCATCGTAGTCTTGGATGCACCTCCGTTTGGCGACCTGACTCGGGGCGAAACAGCGACGCATTCTTGGGCGGGCATGGGAGGCGCACACGGGTTGAACTTGATCGAAATTATTATTTATCTGAGGAACGATTCGCTTCCTTCACAAATTGTTTTACGCGCGAAATCGGCCGAGCACCGCCATCATACGATGTCCACAGCGAAGCGACTGATCGCGCCGGTGGCAGTCTCGGAAGTTGTTAAAGCCAGTTTAATATTGCGGAAGTATTACGTGATGTTTATAGAAGCGCTAAAACTCGCGTAATAAACTCGCAAGGAAAGGTTAAAATGCTGGATTGTTTTAAATTATTATTAAACGTTTGTCCATTTTCACTTTTCTGACGCCAGGGGAACAACGGCCAGAAAGGCCAGAAAGATTGAAAAGCTCCAACGCTGGTTACGCTCCAACTGAAAAAGTGGCGTCGGGACGAAGCTTTCTGCGTGGTTTCCACTTTTTTCTTTTTCTTTCGGTGTCTGTCCCATTCAAACGGTGCTTCTGCGGCGATGGCATAATAGCCTGATGCATTTAGTTTGTGCCAAAGAATGGATAGCGATTCTCTCAAGCTAGAAAGACGAGCCGTGAAGCGCATCATCGACGCAAAACTCAAGGCACGACCGGGTGGGTCTTTTCTTTCTTTTTTCTCTCGATATTTCGGTCTTTTTTACTTCAACCCATCTCACCGCTTTGACAGAATTTAATCTCAATTTAAAAAAAGACATTCAGAGCTGTCGATCGTGTTGGGAAGAGGACAGAAAGACGTCATCTCCGTGTTTAAAAAAACCACGCCGAGATTCATAGTCGGTTAGAAAAATCTTCGAGTCAAATTCTACGCCGATCGGGTTATGTTTTGTAGAAATACGGTCGAAATTCGTGGTACACCCGGTTTCTTGGTTGTCGATCTATTCCGAGGTGCAGCAGTGGGTGCATGGGCCGCTCCGATCGCTTCTACGGTATGCTGTTTCATCCTTTGTCGTGGTATTGAGGTTTACTAATGCGTAGCACTAATTGTCCCGGTGTTGTATCCTAGACTGAGGCCATGTAATAGCAATACATCGATATTTAAGTCAACTTCGTGTCACTGAAACAGGACTGACTGTCTCGTTAATTTTATTTGGACATTATTATATCCCTTGATACTCGGAAGAGAGGTTGATTGCGGACACGCCTAAGTGGGGATTTTTTTTTTTGTATTTGTTAGCTAGAGTTGTTTGTCGTATTTACGTGTTATTTTAATTCTCAGTGTTTGTTAATTGTTATATGTCATTCTTTTTTTAAATCTCATTTGCGGTACGCTAAACATGGACGCCTCACACCGAGCAATTTCATGCCGATTTGAGTTTTTCTCTGTATTTCCGGAAGCAAGTTGTAGGTGTTTGTTGAAGTCATTAACCCAGGAAAATACATTTATTTATACCTTAACACTTGCATTACTGCAGAACATTTTCGCGAGTAAACATTTTTACAGCTGTAATGACCTGAGGTGGCATTTCTATTGCAAACGGAAATGTGTGGACCTTTTCCGTGAAAGGTGTCCAAAAATATGTTCTGTCCGAAATTTAACATTGGTAAAAGAGTGCCTGCACTAATCGTCTAGAAATGTTTTCATACCTACGGTCACCATTTGGATATAGCGCTTCCAGAGCTTCTGCATACCAGAAGCCTGCATACCAGTAACTTTTCATTTCATAGCTCATTTAATGCATTTTGTAACACCAATAAAGTGCTGAGAATTAGTCTTGGTTTGAGATTTTCCTCTGCACGGTCACTTTCACAAAATCTAACTTGATATTCCATGATTCCAATCTGATCTAGTCTTCGAAAGCGTCAGGCCGACGAAAATGGGATTGGTTACCATATTTATCCAGATTGATTCTTTTAGATGTGTTTCCAAATACCTTGTGACCCCCCGCCTTGCCTCAGCTTGCTCACAAGTCATTGAGGATGTTATTCTCCACAAACTATATGCTTGTAAAGTGCCAGCGACTTCTACATTTTATTGGAAATAGACAAAGATTTGTATACAACATGTATAATGTGGAATATAACGTTCTAGACAGCTTGCTTTGTCGAACAATGCCATTGATGCGCAGAACCGGCGGTAGCACTGTGTTTCATGCTTCTGGTTGTTTCTGTTTTGACTCTGTGCAGCTGCTTGTTTGATCTTTGAATGCGGCCGACGGAACGGTAGGTATAGAACACTGTCAGCAAAAAGCTGCATGGTGTAGTTATTCTTCTTACACTGGCATTGTTTTGTCAAAATGCTTATTACGGCCTAGTCTTGACGTGGTTTCTTGTCTTTACATTAGTGCACTAAAAGGACTCTGACAGAGTATTCATGCTTGCCGAGGTTTTTATTTGGACAAGCCTCTATAAGAGTCCAACTACCCAGAACACAATTTGTGGATCGACATTGGTTTTCTTTCCACCCGGAAACAAACGGTCAAGAATTGGCCGGTTTCAGTCGCGCTCACTCTCTTTTCTAGTCTCACATGGTGTTCAATAAATTATGTGTAATATTAAAAATAGAGGAGAATACAAACCCCTATTTTGTGGCCTCCTAGAAGCTGCAAATACAGTGATAGAAAAATGTTGCACAGATCACATGAAGTACAAGTACACGTCATTCTCAATACGGTGGCGCACAATGGATCAATGTTGCGACGGACGTGGGGCCACTACTTTGGAACTGTCGTTTGGGGTACCGGCCAATCAATCTTAAAGTATGGAATATCCGGAAGGGATCTCAGTGCGAAACAATCGCAGAACAAACGGTGCACGCAACTTCGTCATCTTCTTCACATGCCTGAGAAGCGGAGAAAAAAAAAAAGAAAGTGATCCAATGACTTCCCGCCTTGTTGCTCGTGTTTCGGTTTCGAGCAGTTGTTCTTTGTTTGCTTTATTAACAATATATGTGACCCTGTAGAAAAATATTGATTAAGTAGTCTCTTGAGACCATATTAAATCGCCTGGTAAAATGTTTTTGTGGAGTGTCAGTGTCCCTTTAATGCTAAACGCACTGCATTATGCTGTATTTCTAAAAATAGATGTGCCTCCTGCTGTTCTGCTGCAATACACTTTTAGCAACGCAGTTCACCTCTCTGACAAACTGGGCTTCCTATTGTTTTTTTCTGTGCCATGTTGGTTTTCTGTGTTGTATGAGCAAACGCATCCTGTCGTTTGGACGTTTCGAAGGAAGGGACTGTAACATTTGAATGGTGCAACCTTTCATTTTTGCTGTGCTTTGTTAAGTTCCACCAAAGCTATGTTTGTTTGACCAACGTGAAGTGTACATTGCTTCAAACTTTATTTGCTGGCACACAATGAAACAGTTTCGGGCCATTTTATGAAAGAAGGTTGCAGATGAGCATGTAAAATACACGCTCCCAAAGCTTTTTCGCATTTACAGGTGACCACTAGGCTCTTTCGATTTACCAGCAACTCCTATACTGGTGTAGAAAGTGTAGTGTGGTGTACTTCTAGTTGTATCTCAATGCACGTACCGGAAGCACAGTGCCCTACACTTTTCTGCACCAGTGCAGTTAAATCGAACGAGCCAACTGTAAGAGAGAGTTTAATGGCTGGTTGAGAAGATTTTACTAAAAAACAACCAGTTACTACTTGTTACTGGCTACTTTCCTCACATACTTCCCAGGGTGGAGGGTTTAGTAATGTACTCAATTGCTTCTGTGTTTTTTCTTCTTGTATATTCGGTAGTTTTAAGGGGCATTGAAACGTTTTTTTCTCGATTTCGCTAAACACTGCTAAACATAATCGGCGATATTCACAATATATAAGGCGTGCATTCGCTTTACCAAACACATTGCAGAAAATCTAGACAAAAATACCCTGTTTCATCATGCAATGTGCAGTTATTGAAGAGGAGATCGAGCTATATGGGGCATTTTGTCCAGCTTGATTTCTTTGGAATTGGTGTTTACCTGACGCAAGGCTCGTGGACTTGGTTCTTTACGTCATCTTCCTCGACGAAGCGCGGGGCACAGTTTAACATAAAAAAATGTGTCGACAATAAACGACGTGGCGTTGGCGGGACGCGACAGGCCGGATCTGTCCGGAAAGCAGTTGTCAGAGGATGCAAACTTGACCCACTTGGGCCTTTATGCCAAGCAGGTGCAACAATTATTCACAACATTGTTCACGCAGGCCAGAGTGGCTACAAAAGGGCCCCTTCTCGGACGATGGGAGAATGTCGTTCGGCCACGTCAGCGTAGCGATACATTGTCGTTGTTGTTGTCCCCGTGGGTGTAGTTCTAAAGTTGGCCGCTCGGGGCGCAGCAGTTGGATCTCCTTCCCAATGGTCACCGACCACTGGGGAGACTCAAGGCGCGGCAAGTTTCTTGTCGTTCTACGGCCGACGAGGTTACGGCATTAGCCGAAGAAAGAGACCTGGGCGTAATAGCCACGCCGTGCGTTTCTTAAGTTGTCGCTGACTTCGCTGAAATTCTAACCGATTATTGTTTTGTCATCCCTTTCACTTGACACTTTTCTTTGTTAGCATCTTGTTCGAGTCGTCTTCACTGCGTGTTTCAGAGCTGGTGGAGAAGGATGGTGACGGCTGGACCAAGCTGGGCTACGCAGACAACTTTGACCTGGACATGGCGTCGCTTAGGGACGACGTGGAGCGCATCCACGTCAGCCGCGTGCCCATGGACGAGTTTGTCGAGAAGTTCGAGAAGCTGTACAAGCCCGTCGTCATCCAGGGCGCCACCGACAACTGGAAGGCCCAGTACAAGTGGAACCTGCCCGTGAGTGGACCTCGTCAGAGGCTC
Source organism: Ixodes scapularis (assembly GCF_016920785.2). Lineage (NCBI taxonomy): Eukaryota > Metazoa > Arthropoda > Arachnida > Ixodida > Ixodidae > Ixodes > Ixodes scapularis. Next base: position 15,399,824 of record NW_024609838.1, on the reverse strand, counting down.
TGTTACGCGTTCGAAGCTTACGCATGTATGAAGCAAACATGCCTTGAACATGTGCTCACAGGTAATTCTGTCATCATGTCCGCAGCTAAGCAAAATGGCCCCATAGGGTCATACAAGCAGTATAGCTCCTGTGGGGCTATATTGCCTATATGACCTTGTCAGGGTGTCATGTGACGCTTTGACATTATGTGATTTGGGACACCACATAGATATTTTAGCATCCTGAATTAATTCATTTTTTTTCTTATAAAAACTATGCTTAGAAAACTGAAGCCAATATTTGTTTCATGCTTTTTGAATGTGAAGAGCTTCTTCCACGTAAAGCTAAGCTAACCCTGAAAATGGTTTCAGGGTTCCTTTTAGCAGCACACTCTTTCTGCTTATTTAAACAAGTTTGTGTTTTTTTTATATCCCCCTATGTTGATTCGACCGGGGAACAGTGCAGCCTTTGGTGGTCTTGTGCCATTGGAACCTCAATCGTCATCGTCACTCCTTTCTTTCAAAGCAGCGGCTGGCTAGGAAGTACCGCAACCAGAAGTTCAAGTGCGGGGAGGACAATGACGGCTACAGCGTGAAGCTCAAGATGAAGTACTTTGTGTACTACATGGAGCATAACCGGGACGACAGCCCCCTCTACATCTTTGACAGCAGCTTCGGAGAGGTGAGGTCGTCACCCTCTTTCTCCCCACATTGTCAGCCCTCCATCGCTGCCATTTTCAACCCGACAACTTTTTTTGGCAAAGTTTAGCCGCCCTCGGTGCTTGTATCCGCCCAACGTACTTCTGTCTCCAACCAAGTGTTTCCTAATCCCCATTTCAATGCGTAATGCTTTAGTCGGCGGTCCACACCTGGTTGCGCTGCACGTTGCAGTAAGTACGGGCGTTGTGTTTCGGTACTTCACGCACTGGCCGGTGGGCGGTGTTGCCTCGGTTATAGTTGCGCGACTGATTTAGTAAAGGTGCTGCGGTTTAATGGCAGTAATGGAAAAATCGGACGTTGGGAATGTGAAGGTAAGCACGCAGAGGTTATCTGACTGAAGTCGAAGGAGGGTTGAATGATTTTCTTATTTTCCTCCGCGATCCGTAGTGCGGAGGGTGCAAATCCCGGTTGCGAAAAAACGCGTCTGCCGCGCTGATAAAATTTTTTTTAAAAACACTAGCGTTAAAAGTTGTTTTTTTCAAATCATTTTATATTCATTTTGTATGTGTACAGTTAGATAAATATTAGCAGTTAAAATTTAGAACCAGGGCTGGGAGACTCAAGTCGCTGCCCAGTTCAAACTAACCTCGGCAGCACAACTCCGGAGCTTCGATTTGTCTTTGGGGAACGCTTCCCCATACCCTGACGAAAAGATTCTAGGCCAGGTAATCCAATGATCGCGCTATGGGACTGCAGCCAACCTTTCGTTGGGCTGGGCCAAGGGTGCGCGTTTGCGCCGTTGCCTTAGCTTAGACGGCGCATGTTGTTCCAGCACCCCCGGCGTAAGAAGCTGCTGGAGGACTACCAGGTGCCGACGTACTTTGCGGACGACCTGTTCCGCTACTCCGGGGAGGAGAAGCGTCCCCCGTACCGCTGGTTCGTCATGGGCCCCGCTCGGTCTGGCACGGGCATCCACATTGACCCCCTGGGCACCAGCGCTTGGAACGCCCTAGTGCACGGCCACAAGAGGTACAAGCCCTTATAACCACGCTCGGTTCTAAAAGTTCCGGGACTTAATTCTCATCAACAGGTTTTTCGTCGTCTGTTTCGTGAAAAACGAGAAATTGTTTGTGCGATCTTGCTTTAGATGCGTTGAAAAATCGAAACTTGTGCTTCAATGGGCAGTGGTGGTCTCACAATGTCCAAGGTTTGGGTTATCACATGGTACGAACGATCGTGATCTCACGCGAGACTATGAGTGCAGCGCGCTGCTGGTGCCACCCGTAGGTTTGGCCGTAAAATGCAAGGCGTAGCAGCATCTTCAACGTGATGGCTCGGCGTTGTCCGTGCCATTGATGGTGTCGCGCGTCGTCCATGAGAGCTAGTAGATTTCGGGGACCCGGTGTGTCGAACCATGCTGACCCATTTCATAAACGTTTCGATGGAGTTACTAGATGGTAATGTCCGACGTGTGTTTTTTCTAGATGATACCGTGGAGAAGTGCGCTGTTTTTTCAGTAACAAAGTTAAAGTGTGTTTCGTGGATTCCGTTATTTTCATTTACAAATGCACGTAATCTTCATTAATGTAGAATAGATGACATTTCTTCATAAGAATTGCTGCAGGGCATGCAGGTATAATTGCTTCTCGAAGATTCCGTGTCATCGTTGCGAGCGACCAAGAAAAAGAGGGTAAGGGAAGTCTTGGGTGCATGTAATTAACTGGCAATAATTTCCGCTTTTTTAAAAAAATTTTTGCTGGAAACAGTTGAAGTTTGAGTCGCACAGAACGAGACAAACCGTGGTGTGGGCGTCTGACGGCTGCTCTCGCATCCGCAGGTGGTGCCTCTTCCCGACCCACACTCCCAAAGAGATGCTCAAGCTGCGGCCCGAAGACGGGGGCAAGCAGGGGGACGAGGCCATCACCTGGTTCCGGATGGTCTACCCCAAGACCCAGCAGCCCTCCTGGCCCCAGGACTGCAAGCCTGTGAGAGGACACCCCCTCCACTCTACCCGCCCGCGCACACCGCGACTGGATGCCAGACCTATACTCCGTCTCGGCATAACATGACAAACGGCCGGAGCTACGGCCCAGTACTTCTTAGACGACAAAGCTCGGTGCCGAATTTTCGGCGTGGCCTAAAAAGGATTGACATTTGGCTGGTTGGACGCGAGTTTCAGCGAAATGCTGATGCAGCTTGCGTGTCTGATCTGTGCCCTACGTCGGCCTTTAGGTGACGGCGAAAGTTTTCAGCACTACTGCTTTGTTACCTAGGAAGCGTTGTACAGACCGGGATGGGGCATGTGACAAAACCCCGCTGGAGGCATCTTCTCTGTGGCACTTCCGCACATTTTGTTTGAATGCTAACATTAGCTCGCCCGGGCCAAAGGCTCTGATCTGCCAAGTTACGACAGAACGGAGTGTATTTTGGTGCAGCTTTAATGAGACGAGGGAAATTTATTTTATGTAATCTTTTCTTCAAAGGGATTATGTACTGTGTCACTTGGCCTTTCATTTACTCCCGGGTTAAGGTGCGTCTCACCGGTATGAGCCTTGAATTAACTATGTAGCTAAACAATCTGGCCATAAAGCATCATCCCGGAATAGAACTCTGAATAAAACTTTTACTAGTGTTGTGCAAATATTCAAATAGTAGTTCTGAATAATGCACTATTCTGTATTCACTTCAAGGTGAACTGTGATATTCATACTTTTCGAAGTGTTGATCGCGGCGGGTTTTTCCCGTTGAGTGCACTTCTCGCAGAGCACCTGTGCACTGCGGGAAAGCAACACCGAAGCTCGCTGGCTCTGCGAGTATTGCTTCCCTACGGCGCACAGGTGCTCGGCGAGAAGCGCACTCAATGGGGATAACTCGCCACGATTATGCAAAAGTATGTTAGGCAGCGATGCCTTGACAGCCCTGTTCATTATTCATTCTTGTTTTCTTTTTTTTTTTTGTAAAATTTGAAAAAGAAGAAAGAATATTTGTATATAGCAAGCAGATTTATAAATCCCCTCGATTAGGATAGCTGTGACAAATTTGTCATTTAAATGTCACAGTTCATGAGTATAATTATTTTAAAATTAGCTGAGCTTAGAAGTGGAGGGTTGGAAACATTGGAAACAACTTTCATGAATTCAGCAGAATTTTTGTTTAACCACGGTGCACGGCAGTGAAAGACTAGAAAATACTATTCGATATTCAATTAAAAAGTATTTGGCCGATGACGCTATAGTGGAACCTCGATTATGCGTCCCCAGTTTATGCGACATCCTGCAATTTATGACAAATTTGCCTGGTCCCGACGAACTCACCATAGAAATAATGTATTAAAAGTTTGGTTTACACAATGCATGATTCTACGCGTCATCCGACATTCCGGCGGGAAACGTGCAATGACGGCGGCAGCGCGGCAATGCAGAAGAGTTTGGCGCGCTGTTTCAGAGGGTCCAAAGACACGCCGTTGGCAACCCAAGGTAGCCACAGTGCCGGAAGGGAGCAGGAGACCGCTTTCCCTTCTCCCCGGGTTGTGAAATGCCTCAGCGTTTTTGCGTCACGTCCTTGCTCCGCTCACTCCATTGTTCTCTCGTCTCTTGTTTACCCTCGCTGTCTTCTGCACGCCACCCTCTCCAACTTGTTGCTTCTCGCAGCATTGAGCACGCTTCCGCTGGTTCCTGCCATTCCCTCTTTCGGAAAGTGTGAAAAGCGACAAGGATTCCATTGTCGTGATTGTGCGCGCTGGCGAACAATGTCTCGCCGAAACGGACACCATTGGTGATAGGAGAGCAGATTATTAGCTTAGACATCATTTAAACCTCTGCCTGTCCTTTTCACGCGAGGCCAATCACTGTATCCGTAATCATAGTTTTTTTGGATCATACGACTATTTCACACGGTCCCACGAAAGTCGTAAAATCAGGGTTCCACCGTATTCGTTTTGTGCTTGTGTTCAAGCTCTAGGTCCACTATTCGAACACCCCTAGTTTTTTTTACTAAACTCATGTGGGACCTCCGTAGTATCATAGTTGCCAGGATCTCAGGTTGTGTGTCTGTGCAGCTGGAACTGGTGCAGAAGCCCGGGGAGGTGGTGTTTGTGCCGGGCGGCTGGTGGCACGTGGTGGTGAACCTGGACCACACGATAGCCGTGACACAGAACTTCTGCAGCCGCACAAACTTCCCTATCGTCTGGCACAAGACCGTCCGGGGCCGGCCCAAGCTCTCACGCAAGTGGTATGCCTCCCTCAAGGTCGGTACTTGCTCCCTCTTTCTTTACAGATGGATGGATGAATGTTAATGGCCATAAACTCTGTAACGGGCAGTAGCTTACACCACCTAACCCAAGAGGCTTTTTAAAAATACTCTACAGGGTGTCACAAAAGAAAATTTACACTGTCTTTTTTACCGCAAAAAGAAACTAGGCATCGCCGAACGCTCGTTCTCTGCCCAAAGGTAGAGCTAGAGGTCACAACCAGATGCCAAAGTTTCAGTTCGATCCGATAACTTAATCAAAAGTTATAAGTGATTTACTGAAAATTTAAATGGGAAAATGGAGCCCATTTTTGCCCGTTTTCGGTTTCTGGTGCCATAGAGCCCCATGTGTTTGAAAACTCTGTCGGCCGCCATTTTCCCATTGAAATTTTTAGAAAATTTTTTATAACTTGATGAAGTTATCGGATCAGGCTGAAACTTTGGCATCTGGTTGTGATATCTACCGCTACCTTTGGGCGGAAAATGAGCTTTCGGCGATGCCTAGTTTATTTTTGCGGTAAAAAAGACTGTGTAAATTTTCTTTTGTGATACCCTATATTCACTGCCACCAGGCCGTGAGGGTAACCGGCATGGAAGACGCTTTGGCATTCAGGTACAAAGTTGCCAATACAACAGCAGCTTCACTAAAATCACTGACGAGCAACTATCCTGCAGTTGGCCTTTTTCATTCATCAACTCGAAGAAAATTAATTGCAGCTGTATTTTGATCTGTTGATCAAACCGTCGTATGTGGAATTGCAGAGTCTTTTCGAAACGTTGCCAAGTTGCTCTCTCTCTGCCTCTTTTTTTCTTGCTGCGACAGGGAGAATGCACAGTCGTGTAGCCTGAGGCCAGGGAGCCTTTCGTGGGGTCGCTCACAGCGTGCTGACATGGGATGCATGTCAACACGCTGTGAGTTGAGCATGGCCACATCTTTAGGTTACTTGGGAGTGCGTGAAATTAATTAGAGGACCATGTGATTTTGTCCTCAAAAGGACGAAAGATGCAGAGAAAAAAAAAATGCGCTCTAGCTCTGATGAATTCAAGATTCCCGCCAGACTTTCGTGTGCTTTCTTATGGTCAACGCCAACTCACACACTTGCATTTTCTTACGACGAGAGTTCTCTTATCGTAAGAGATCACAAGAAGTTTTAATGAACACAGTCGTAAGCGGATGCAAGTGTGTGAATGGGCCTTTAGTAGTAATACTATTATCATTTGAGAGTAACTCTCCAGTACCACTCATAACTTTCTTTTAAAGCTATTCTTTCGTGCACTGACCTCCCCTTCTTTCTCGTTTTGTTGTTGTTTGTGTACTCTGGACAGATAACCAGTAGTGCATACTACTAACGACTGTCCTTTGACTCTGTGTTCTTGCAGGAGCACAGGCCAGAGCTGGCTGCGGTGGCAGACCAAGTGGATGTATCTCGCGAGTCTGGAGTCGCCTCGGACTCTTCGTCAGGCTCGAGTTCGTCGTCGTCAGGCTCCTCGTGCTGCTCGAGTTCCGACGACGACGACTCCGGCAAAGAGAGCATCGGCGACCACAAGCGGAAACGGTGAGTTGTCGTCCTGCGGCTGTCGAAGCAGAAATGGGATCATAGATTGTAGTTTTGTTATCATTCCCCATTTTAATTGACGACGAGCTTGCAATGCAACTCTTATAGGGACGTGCAATTGAACGACCGGCACATGAAATTATGTACAGCTTTGGTGCGAGTACGGTCACTGAACGACCGAAATGTAAGACACCTGGTTGCCATCGACCCCTAAAGTTTGACGATTTTAGAATCTGCGGGGTCTAGGTGTGTACGGCGGGCCTTTCTGCAGGCAACAATTTCAAAGGCGCATTAACCCTCAAAAGCAGTGGTCGGCAATCTTTTGGCGAAGCGGGCCGAGTCACTGCTAAGCCAAGGCGGAACGGGCCGGACGGCAAGCGGGGGGGGGGGGGGGGGGGGGGGGATAAAAAAAAAAAAAAAGCACTTGCAAGAACTTACATTGACGTACATAAATCGAAAATTAACAGTTTCTTTATTTCACGACAAAGAACATGAGATACAACATTTCCACGAAACCCTAGAGACTCGTCTCAGTGACACTTTTGGTGCTGAACTGCGCTCGCCAAACTACGAACATCCACATTCAAGCTGCTAACTGCGAGTCGCAAAACATTGTGGAGGTTCTCGTCAGTCATTCGTGAGCGGAAGTTGGATTTTATGCACTTCATTCGTGAAAAAGTCTGCTCGCAGACGGGCAGCGAATTAGTCAACTTCATTATTATTATTTTTTTTTGTTTCTTTAGCTGACTGCGTAGGGGGGGAGGGGGGGTTACCGGGAGGCTGAGGGCCGTATGATACTACCTCGCGGGCCGGATTCGGCCCGCGGGCCGCTGGTTGCCGACCACTGCTCAAAAGCATCAAAATAGAAGGATACATCTGCCTGGATGAATTGGCAAGAGGTTGATGCAGCTAAGCGGGAGAGACTCGCAACGTAACGCACAACGGTAGCTTAGTGCAAGGTTCCTAAACTTGGCGCTCCCTCGGAACACTTTTGTTTAGGGCGATCTGTGGAAATCGTGCCTCACGCAAATGTCTGTCGTGGCTCGGTCAAATTACCTCCGCTTTGCACTACGTTGAACTTCTAACGAACAGTTGAAGCTGCAAATTAAAATAAAGCTCAATTCCAGCTGGAAATACATTTGTTTTTGTTTTGTTTTTCTCGCCACTGCAAGTAGTCTTCTGACCGTCGCCCGACGTCACTCTTCGCTGCTTGAACGCTTCTGGCACGGCATTGTAATCTTTTGGAAGCTTGTGTTCGTGCTTCCGTGGGCAACCTATGACGAGGTAGGCACAGCGCACACCGCTTACTTGCCGGTTTGCGACCGACCGCCTCATACATTTGGGCCGTCGTTCAAGGAACCAAACTCCTGACGTGGGACTTGGAGGCTCCTGGTTTCACTTTTAACGCAATAGCGTCTAGGAGCTTGTGTCGCAGGAAACTCGGTGTCGTTGGGACTGGAAACTCCTGATTGGGTCGATAGGGTCATGATGTCATAGCCACATGGCATGCGCAGGAATTTCGGATATCCCACGACGTCACGTGTGGAATGAAAGTGGATAAAACGTGACATGTAATGCAATTTAAATGTCGCCACATTTCTCAAATCGTTTCACTTTATAAAAATTTGGAAAATTTTAGGCGGAGGCAGGATTCGAACCCACGAACCTTAGGTTATAAGCCAGACACGCTACCTACTAGGCTGCGCAGGCATGCTTGGGAACAAGAAAAGTTTACATGTTAAGCTATCGCGTTCCACTCTTAAAGGCAAAGCTTAAGCGTCCTCCTGTAATCTTATTCTTTAGCATCTGCATTGAGTGTCCTCTTATTTACTGATTACCTTTTGCATGCAACATCTTTTTTATAGTCGTTGCAGGAGAAGCACCTTGTGCAAAGCTCTCTGCTCGTCATAATTGGCTCTCCTCTGCAGTCCTTGGTCTGCCTAAGTGGAAAGAGGGGAGGGCTTTGTGGAACAGGCTTATCCTGCTTTTTTAAAGTACTACAAGAGACTATAGCCGCAGAAGAAATCGCCATCTGTTGGCCACCATCGCCTGTGGCATCCTCCCAAAGACCACCCAGTACAGCGTGTTCCAAAACAAAATTTACAGGCTTTTTTTCACCGCAAAAATAAACTATGTACGACCAAACACTCAATCTCAGCCGAAAAGGTAGTGCTAGAGGTCAGAACCAGATGCCAAAGTTTCGGCACAAACCAATGTTTTATTTAAATGTTACAAGTCATCTGCTGAAAATTTCATTGGGAAAATGGGGCCCATTTTTGCCCGTTTTCGGTTTTCGGTGCCATAAAGCTCCATGTATTCGAGAGCTCCGTCGACCATCATTTTCCCATTAACATCTTCAGAAAATCATTTATAACTTTTCAGTAAAATATTTGTATGTGCTGAATTTTTGGTATCTGGCTCGAACCTCTAGTGCTACCTCCGAGCACCGAATGAGCGTTCAGCAATGCATAGTTTGTGTTTGCGGTGAAAAAAACCCTGTAAATTTTCTTTACAGGGACACCCTGTATACCACCCAGCACAGAGAACTTCAACTAGAGAGGGTTAGAACAATCAGCCGCATAGAAAGCAAATGGAGCAAAAGGCACAGCTAAAGAGGAGATTAATGAGGGTCATTCTTTGGCCTGTGTCCTTTGCACTGTTTATTTTTAGCAATGGTCTACAAATGAGCCCAGTTGTCAACCCTATATGATCAGCCTTTATGCTCGTCCCCTACTTTCTTGGACATCAGTGCCTTGCAAATATCCAACAACAAATATTGTAATGCTCCTAGGGAATATTTTCGATGACAGTCATGAAATATCAATATGCAGTAAATAAACTTACGGACGCTTATAGTTTTTATTCTGCAGCTCGAAGTTTCTTTGCATGGTATCCTACAGGCCACATTCACAAAATTATCAAAATCTGCCTTTCTTGACAAATAATCGTAATGTTTCCGAGGTCTGTAATTGCCTGGGTATCGTAGAATACAATGCACTTAGAATTTTGAAATCTCCTTCAAAACTTCTTATTCCACGTAATGTCCCAAAAAGATGGCATTGTATGGATGTTAAAGATTGGGCCACTCGTGTCTGAAAAGTGCAGTGCTAGCTTGCATCAGTGCAATCCTTTTTAGAAAACCCTGCTCTATTACAAAACTTATTTTTCTCTTTCTTTGACATTGCAGAAAGCGTTCGTCAAGCAGAGAAGACCGCCAAGATCAGATGCGTAGCAGCGGCTACAGGTGTTGACAAAGTGTAGGGTAGACAGAAGACAAGTCTGCGTTCCATGCCAAAAAGAGATGCCACGACCGAGACACTCCACACAGCATACGAGACAGTTTCTATCAAGGGTGTTGTGAACTCCTGTTTAGAAGACGTTTTTGTGCAAAGTATTCTTTTTGTTTCCCTACGACAAAGGATTTCAAAGACTCCATCCCTGAAGACGAGTGCATCTGGAAAGACGTTTATAATAGCAGATAACTTTTTTTTTCTTTTTTTTTTTTTTTTAAGAAGAGGATTGTGTTTTGCATGCACGGAAGTAAGGAGGTCATTTCGCTGTTGGTAGCAAATATACTTACACCAGGTTGCACGGAATGTGCAGCGAGTTTTAGTGTTATTTTAATATGATTATTATTATTATTGTCATTATTTAACTTTCGAAGCATTTACAATTTGTCATCAAGACTTGTGGCAGGTGTGAGTGCACACGTGCACATTTTGAAGTGTAACAATAAAAAGTGTTGGCTTTGTACATGGACATTTTTTGCTTATCGTCGGCTCCTAAAATTGAACCAGTCTGGTAGTACAGGTGATTGTAGGTGTGATTGATTTGATCTGGGACAACAGCACTCTCGACGATAAAGCAGTCAATGTTTTTTTGCTAGCGGAGAGCAGAGCAGAGCACATCTTTTTCGGTGGATAGAGATGTTTGTTTATCAGTCACCTACAAACGTTTGGAGGAAATTTCTGCTTGCCCCTTGAAATGGCTTATGAGGGCCATTGGACTCCAACCACATAACAGGCATTTTCTTTAGCGGCAGATATATCTTATAAATGTCATTTTCATTTGCTAGAAAGATGAGAATGCAAAAAGAAACGATGGTATGAATATTTGTAGAAAGAACTTAACCTGGGTCAGCAGACTAACAAGCTTCCCTCATATCCAGCTAAAGTCACCTTTAATTTCAGGTCTCAACAGGGCAGGGATCTCGAGCGATCTTTCCAGTGATGTAAAATGACAAAATAGAAACATTTGGGACAAAAAGAGGGGAAGGTTATGATGATAGTGCAAGCGTTCTGGATAAGAATAACGATAATAATCCTTGGAGAAAACTTGTCAAAGCACACAACTAAGTTATGGTTTTGACCTAGGTGGCGCGCGCTACCGCCCGTTACAAAAGATATAGTACGTGATTTCGTCATCCATTAACTTCCGCGCCCGTGAAGTCGCGTGAACTGTGCGTCCTGAGCTTCTTAAGTCCCTGCGATTCAACCTCCTTGCTGCGATTGGTGAACTACTCGGTGTCCTTTGGGGCTTGATCAGTTTGATGATGACTTTTCTCGTAATCGCTTCTCTCGCGCGGGTGTTATGATAACAGTAAAATCCGGCGCGGCAATCCTTTTAAAACACCTCAAATATGGACCAGCAGTCCTCCTCTGCAAGTGCCACGGTCGCTGTAGCCCTACTCGCACCACGCGCGCTGACGCGCAAAAAGCCGCAACTGAGAGCAGCCCGAACACCAGCAGTCGGACGTCCCAAAAAAACCTTCACTCCGCGGCGACAGCCCATGACGAGGCGACGGAAAGTCGGGTGTTCGAGCTCGTCAAGTGCTTGCAGATCTCTGAAGCTCTGTCGGTGACAATCAAATCCTTTAAGGAGAGCGACAAGAACATCCCGACATGCCGAACTATCAACGCCTTGATTGCAGCGCTCGCGCGAGTAGGGGACGTGCCTGGCGTCGAACGGGCGAGCTCGCTGGCCAAGCGGGCCTACCCGGATTTCTGGGCCGAACAGATCGCCTTCGAGCACTACCGCGCCGAGGCTCTGTACCGCGCCGGCAGAACCGAGGACTCCGTCGACGAGTTCGAGGCGCTCTTCGTCAAGCACCCTCGTCAACGGGACAAGATCAGCAACCTCGTGTCCTTTTTCGCCATCTACCTCTTGTCGGAGAATCGGGAATCCGAAGTGGACCTCTTGGTTCGGATGTGCGTGCGTCTGGCAAACAAAGGTTACTACCACCCCTTGGCTAACGTGTGGAAGGCCCTGTTCTTGAGCGAGAACAAGAGGTACCACGTGACCGCTTGGACCCTGGTAGAGGTGGTCAAGGGACGGTGCAACGCGAAGGAGTTCTTCGAGAAGAAAGTGAGTCGCGTTCTCGTGACCGCGGTGGAGACGGACGACATTGACGTCATACACCGGCTCCTGGACGTTGTGCTTCACCTTGAGATCGAGACCTGCTATGGCACTGTCCTCAGCTTCCTGCTAGAGTTCTACTGTAAGATGCTCTCATTATTTCATACCTGTGAAACTGAACCCTAAATGTTCTGGAAAAGGGGGAGGGTTGTTCCTGGTCCAAATGTTTGTTTGTGTGCTCCATTTACATCTAAGCTGACAGGCACTCACCGAACCAATCAGCTGCCTCCCGTCACCGACTCCGCGCTCTGTGCATGGACGAGAGCATAATCACGCAGCTGAAGACTGTCGTATGACTGGTCCGGCGAGTGCGTAGCTTTCACTACACCGTCAGCTTAGGAATAAGGACGTAGTCGTTATGTAGCACTTGACAAAGGGGATCCCATACATTATTAGTTAGATTTTTACGCCATTCAGCTTTGGCCCATTATTCTTGTTGAATGTATGCGTAGTACTCGTGCACATTTTTGACAGGCAAATCATCAGAGAAGATCCAAAAGCATGGAATTCTGCAATTATACAGCACTAACGCTTCTAAGGCACTTTAGACGACGGCCCGCAAAAATCGGTTGCTTAAGGTTTCGCAATGCAATTTACCACAAAGTTGCAAGCAGGTGGTGGAAGTTTACTGTGAAGAAATCAAGCAATGATCTTGCCTCGTTCAAAAGAAAAAAAAAATGTTTTGGGCAATCTATGGTGCCAGCAGACTGCACATGGCGCATCAATGGAGCACCGTCCGATTAGGGTTGATAGCAGACAATATCGCAAAACCCGAGTCGGCCGGTGCTCCCTCGACGCTAATTGTGCCATTTGTCAGCAGCACTCATCTCCACAGGTGCATCGTTTGCGATCCGGCAGCGCAAACTGCCAAGAGCTTTTCCTTTTAAACGAGGAGTTAATTTTGTTATCTTTCCACTGTAAACTTCGACCACCTGCTTGCAACTCTGTAGTAAATTGCAGCGCCCTATGTTAAGAAACCGATTTTTCGGGCTGTCTAAAGTGCCGTAGAAGAGTTTGTTTACATGCTATAGATATTGAATATATAACCTTCGAAAGACCAACAGGTTATTAGAGCTGGCATCAGCATTGCATCGTAACCCCAAACAAGTGTGGTGTGCCCAGTGTATTGGCCTTTCTCAAACAGACTTCGCGTCTCCACTCCAGGTGATGGCAACGACTTGGACAACGTCCAGAGGACCTTCGCACACGCCCAGGAACGCAGAGTGGAGCTGAATCCCGTGACCTTCTACCGCTACACCTGCTTCCTCAGTTCCCACGGCATCCAAATCCCACGCGAAGTCCTCCTTGCAAAATACAAGATGGACCAACGGCAGAGTAGCAAGGGTAGCGGCATCAAGTTCAAGTTCTGAAGACCCGACACTACAGCTGGCTTGCTCAAAATGAACGGAGGCAAAATATCGAACACAATCACACAAGCAGAGCAGCATGCAGAGAATGTGATCTCAGTGTGCTAGCACACTGCACTCAGTTTCACCTTACGATGAACCATAGAGGCGCTACAAGTCATTGCAGCATGTTCAGGGCTGTTCAAGTGTTGCACAAGTTTTGGGAGGCGGTACAATGGTGCCACACGATGGGTTTACTTTGTAGCACTGGGTCAGCTAAAATGGCTCGTAGTCTGCTGTTGTGGACCATTGCAAGGTGAAACGGCCTTTGTAATGCTCTCTCACAAGTGGTTCAGGCTAGATTCTTTAAGAGTTCATTTTAACGGGCCAACAGTTTGGAGTCTCTGTGGTCTTCAGCTTTTGCGCACTACAGGAAATGAAGTGAAACTTCTGCTGGAGGTGTGTTTTGCTTGTGGCAACAGTGTATTATAGTTACTGAATGAATTAAACTAGAAGAGGAAGCTATTGTGGTTTGCACCAGTGTCCCTACACCACAACACTGTAGTAGTGCTTCGTTCTAGGAACCTGTAAAGGTGACGTGCAACATTGTTTTCTACGTACTGCTTAATCACTGCAACATACCATAATCACAGAAGCATCCATTGTATTGTGTAACATCAACAAGTCAAAGATGCAAAACAAAAATCTAGAGTGCACATGCTTAATATTAAAATTAAATTGCAGGTTCACCTCCTGAAACAGAAAAGACTAGCTCAAGAAAAAAGAAACTTTTTAGTGTTCATATTCTGAGCTAAGTATAGTTTCTTGCACAAGATTTGGTTGTCAGAGGAGGCGCTGCTTTTAGAATTTGAAATATGTAATCTTGATAACATATATCCTAACTCTGTACAGTCAAACCCGTTTATAACGAGCAGCAGGAAAAGCTACGATCGGTTCGATATAGCAAAACCCATTTACAACGAACTTCCATGATGCGTTCGTTGTAAACCGAGAGCTTTCTTTCTTTCTCATCTCTTCACTTCTGCCTTGTAACAACGCGCTGTAAAGGTCTCCTTTTTTGTTTTTCCTTTTTTTTTTTTGCATGCGTGCAGGGTTTTCTTTTTAGCTTATTTCCCCTTCTAAATCGCTTCCTTTTGTGGGCAAACATTTTGGGATGAAACTTTTTTCTATGCGTGCGTGCAGAGTAGTTTTTAGCTTTCTCCCCTTCCGAATCTCTTCTCTTCACTCAATTTTGTTTGCAACTTGAGCTTCTGGAATTTTCCTTCTTTCCTACTTCTTTTTGCGGGAAGGGACAGGCTAGAAGACAATTGTCTGTGCGTTCTTGGAAGCCTTTCCGGGGGAAAAAAAGTTTGATATAGGTAGCCAATAGGTTTATTACCTTGTTCTGTTTGCAAAAGCATTCTAGAAAAAAAAAAATGTGTACCAATGTATCGAGTCTTTCTGTAAACTGGCTTTCTGCAACTCCGTTTCAGCAAAACTTGGGAGTATCAAGAACTGTGATTATCATCAACACAAAAACATACATTTACGATGACAAGATTTACAGCATTTATTGAAAAGAAAAAAAAAAGAAGCAACCCTGTATATAAACGTTCCCCACAGCAAACGAAATCGAGAGCCCAGCAGCCCCAGAAACGAACTTCGGCAATCAAGCTCCCCATCTATGTACAGTACTGTATAGGACGACGTAATGTTCTGGCTCTAATCTCATTGTCCTGCAAGCGCTTCCCGTGAAAAGGCACTTTGACACCCAGCAATTCCACAGTCTTCCACTTCTCCTCGCTACAGCCAACCCAACTGAAAAGAAAACGTACGGCAACGTCGGCCGAGAGTACGGTGCCTGGTGACGACGTGGCACTTTAAAGAAGTCGTCCGGCGGAAATCGGGGAACCGGTCTTCTTTTAGACGCAGTAAACACGCCGGTTGGAGATGCATTTGTAGGCACCGTACCCATGCTGACGGACGATGAAGCAGCAGGTCGTATTAAGGAAAGGTGTATAAATATGCTAACGAAAACTATATATATTAAAAGAAACAAAGAACTCGTAAATTCGTTCGGATTCGCTCTCAGCACCAAGGCCGAACGCGACGGCGGCAAAAAAAAAAAAACTGGTGCAGCACAGATATTGAGTTATAGAACAAAGGTTGCGACAAGCGCAGCAACCAGACACTCGGAATGCTGCCCTGTCTGAAATGCGCCGAATCTCCACGGCACTTGCTGCGACTGCAATACGTATGCCAAAACACGACGGGATTGACACTGCACGTTACGGCGTCGATTTCTCTAGGAGAAACCTAGACCTTAAGTTGATCCGCACTGCGAGCGCCAATGAGTGAAGGGAAGGGCAAAGTCCAAATCAACATCATCTCAGACTTCACTGCACTTTCCATGAAAGCAGGGTAGATATAAATTAGAACCGAGAAACAAGAAAAAACTAAGTGGAGCAGCATTCCACTAAAAGCAACGTCTCCACATTGAAGCTTGTCCTATAACTGCTTCTAAAACACTTTGCAGCAAAAAAAAAAAAAAAAAAAAGTCATACGTTTTGGCATTATTGTTGAAGGGATAGCCTTTTGCGTTTGCACGCAGATACCAAACTGAGCTCGGGAAAACGACAATGCCGCCGCCTCCGGGCTTGCAATGTGGTGCCAGTATTTGCGGTTTGCGAGGCACTTCGAGGCTAGCTTAACGGCAAGTAGAAAGTAGTCGTGCTCGATGACGTTAGGCGAAAAGAAGAAAGCTGTGCTACGGGTTGTTGCAACGAACGCGTCTTCCGAGAAACACAGTTGCTCCGCTTCAAACTGGCTCTAAAGAACTCCGATGAACGGGAAGACTGACAACGGTGCCAAGATCTGAATAAATAGTTCGACACTGTGTCAGTTTTCCTGACATTCAAGCTCGGTACACTGTAATCCCGCCCGAGTGAAGTTTTCTTCATAAAAGCGTCCAAATAAGAGATTACTAGTCAAGTTTTTTGTGGAAGTACTACAGCAATGTTGGATAGAAAGAAGCTTCGGTGTGATTAATTACAGTTTACGAAGGCTTCTAAAGCCACTGTAGGCTTGTAGCTTTACCAGATACACGAATGGTGCAACCATTCGAAACTGAGAAATGGGGAAGCATAACATTCACCAGTATGTACCATAAAATATGCACCATACACACAACCCTGAGCAACCTGTGATTCTGAGCACCTACCAAATTTTACCGAGAGAAGGCTTCAGAAAGAGTATTTCATGAACCTTGCCTCAAGTACAATTTACACCAGACATAGTTTTTGTGTTGTTTAATGTCCAGGACGAAATTTAAGAAAAAAAAAATTTGGATTAGCGGAACAAAACTTTTCACTCGGACGAGATTTCATTGCGACCCTACTCCTTAACGAGTGCTCGACAAAATAAAAAAAGAATCGGGGGTCGACGCACTCTAATTGCGCCACGCCAGAACTGCGTGGGGATTGGAAGACCCAGGAGAAGACGCCACATTCTAAGAAAGAGAAAACGTTGGAACGAATCGGAATTCGTCGAAGGCAAAGGCTAGTGTCCGCCGGAATGCGGTTCTCCAGTGGCCATGGGGTCGACGACGTTGTTTTCGGGCGGCACCGGGGTAGCGTCCTCGGTTTGCGAGCCTTTGGAGGGATCGGCGCAAATCTCTGTGATCGTGGTCGCCGGCACGGCATCCACAGGTGGCGCCAGCGACTCTGTCGCTTCGCTAGCAAGCTCCGCCTCTGGGCTCTTGGCCTCTGCCATCATGTCGCCATAGAACGTCGGCTGGAAAACAAGCGGGGGAACGTTTCGTGAGTTTTGCACGAGTGAACGGAGCATGCGAAACCTCACTGTTTGTGCACAATGCAGATGCTGCACACAGTAAATACATTGCGAAGACACGAGGATGAATTAAAAGCTTGATGCTGCTCCCATTTCCGTTTGTGCTGCTTTTACAACGACAAATCAAGAGCTTGCTCCATTTTTCATTCTAGAGTAAAAACTATAGAACTTACTTGCTACTACTGTTGAGACCGGTTTTAACGTCTGTTATAACGAAATAGCTGTTACAATGAAGCGATCACGATTTCAACGAAATAGCGGATATAGCGAAATGATTTCAGATTCCCGTTGACTTCGTTAAAATCGGTCTTGAAAGTACCATACATCATTTAAGTGATATACAGTGAAAAACGCTTGCTCCCACACATGCACTCAGTGAAATCCTACTTCAAAGCTGCTGACCTGCACTTAAGAGTTCTGCCAATGTCCAGATCGAACCCCAGCTAATGAAACGGTTCAACAAAAGCAGCTTATACAAACAAGATAAATCTAATCTCTTTGATTTGTCAAAAACTTGATTTCACAGATCATGTTGCCAAACGCTTTGCCTTGCTTGGAGGCGGCCTAGCAAAATGCTCGTAAAAGTGGTCTGCATTTAAAGACTGAAACTAGACCCCGACCTTCTCGTTGAAGGTCATATCGGTCATGTCCTTGGAGAGCCCGTTGCCCGTTCCGTCGTCCAACCGCTTTCCGCCCGTTTCGTCGTCATCGTCGGAGTCTTCGTCACCGGAGGAGTCCTGCCCAGCTGACTTTTCAACCATTTTTTGCTCTGCAACGACAAAGGCAAAGTTTTAAAACATGCCTCGATTGATCCATCTACTACGATAGAAAGAACACAGGGAGGAAAGGCAAGCACAATGCACTGCCACAAATCTACCAAGTCCAATTAAATTTGGAAATAATTAGAAACGATGAAGAATTTCTTATCGCGACAACCGTGGCTGTCTGGTGGGCACTACACGAGAATCGTACGTGCATGCGTGTTCCACAAAAGCAATTCGTCAAAGCCGTGGCATAGCTGTGCGGTAACGCGCCTGCTTCGCACGTGGCAGACCCGGGATTGAATACTGAGAGTACCGTAACTGCGGGCAATCTTCCTCGAGCAGCTGGCAAAATCAACGACAACGCCCTACTACTACAACAGTGGACGTCATCTCCAATGCTAAAAAGAGCTAGTAACAGCTATTATCGCTGCCTAACGTGGCGCAAGGCGCAAGGGAGTCACCTCTGATCATGCCCCCCGTGGCCGACTCGAGGATGGAGGCCCTGGAGAGGGAGTCGTAGCAGGTGAGGCAGACGCGCAGCGGCTTGTTGGCCTGGGCGGGCAGCAGGAACTTGCGGTTGGAGCAGGGCCCACAGACCACCGCTCCACACTTGCGGCAGTGGTGCTGCAATGCAGGAGGACCGGCTAGATTAAAGGGCACTCAAAAAAAAGAAAATATGAGATTACACCACTAGGACTCTCTGTATGTTCCTATATTTCTGCTAAACCTTTTTCCAAAATGGCACGGTAGTTTCGTGGATAAATTGGTTTATAGGCAGGATCCTCGGATCCACCCATATCCGGGGAAGGTAGCCATGTTTGCTGCGTCGGCGACGTCATTTGCCCAACGTCCAGCGTCCCCTTCCATGCACTCGCAGACTTGACCCTCTCGGCGTATCGTGCGTCAGCTTCCTCATTTACCTTCCGTGTTTTGCGCACGCTGTAAGTGACGATTGCGTCTATGGCATTGCTTGCTTCGTCGGAGGCTTTGACACTGATCACTGCGGTGATTAGAGTGATTGTTATTGATAGATGTTGGAAGCTCGCAACTTTGACTGCGACCTGCTGGCGACCACGGCGATCGTCACCAACGAACTCGCCGTGGTCGCCATCGTCCGCAACAATCTCGCAGGTGCATGCAGGGTGGAAAATCAAAGGGCCGGGGGTGAGAGCGAGAGTAGCCAAGTTGCACGATAGGTTTTGATTGTACAGTGGCAGGGGCACCATGATGCAACTAACTTGGGTAGTGTTGCCTCGTTACCGGATAAAAATGATGAGCATTCGTAAATTGATTATTGCAATTACTAGAGCCTCTAAAAGTCGGGAAACCTCGCGTATGTACTAAGTAGCCTACGAGCATTCCATTTCACGAATAATCTACCCTTTGAATATTCCGTGTCCTAACCCCTTTAAGGACCATCCACACACTTGCATTTGCTTAGGACCAAGCTTTTGCAATCTCTTAAGGCAAGGGAACGGGCTGGCATGCTGGTGCCATCCACGAAGGGACCCTGCAGGTCGCTACAGCGAAGGTGTTTGTGAGATAAAACGTTTGTACTGTCTTATTTAAATGGTTGTCTATAACAATGTTAAATGTTTTCGAGCAAAAAAAAAAAGGAAGAATGAAGTGCAAAAAAAACTAGAAAATATGCAGAAATGCCAATCGTTCCAAGGCTATCCGATAAGTGGTGCCAATGTGTTTTCGTCGTAACCAGTCACAAGTGTGTGAATGAGCCCTTAGAGTCGATGTGAATCTTCGCACTAAATACGGCACCCAGAACCAGTCTTCCGACTGTTTCTCTAGTTTAAGTACTATATTAGAAGATCGGAGCCACTCTAGTGGTGCGAGACTATAGGCTAAAACAATTCCTAGCATATGCGCATAATTATTTACGAGGTCTGTAGGCTTGTGCACTATTTTATTGCGACAATGCCAGGACCGCGAGGGGTTTCTTGGCCATTAACTGAGGAAAGGCGTTTCTCGAGATTGGAAACTTTGACAAGCCCCAGCCTACTTTCCTGTCAACCTGGATGAGCATCGTACTGGCACGCGGTCGTGTAGTCTCTACCGCGCGATGCACGTCAAAAACCTCAAGTTAGAAGGCGCGTTGTGTCGGCCAAATTGTTCGTCAACGACAGAGACACCGGATGTGATGGTTCGACCTCCATCCGTCTATACCTCCGTACAAAAAATCACTTTGGGGTTCGTAGCTCAAATTTCAAATAGATTCTTGTCTCGATAATGTGGACACTCCACTATAAAGACAAATTTTCTTGAACCGATTGGGTAAATATAGGTGTCCCAAACAGAACTTCCACCGTAAAATCTGCACATCCACGTAGGAAGTTTGAACTTTAACCGAAAGTGCACCGAGCAGGTCAGTTTCAGTTTTACCGCATCAAATTACAAGGCGTAATTCTCTTTCTGTAAAAACGTAGAGCAAAACATTTGCTAAAGTTAAGGTCGGGCACGTTTGCAGACAAAGGAGTTAGCGATGCTATTTACTTGAGGTGCCACCCCCCCCCCCCCCCACCCCGCCCCCAGGCGCAGCGAGCAGACAACAGAGTGCGTCGTCTGCTCGCTGCGCCTATCGGGAGATGGCGCAGTGTTGCCAGCAAACGTGCCCAGTCTTAACTTTGTAAGTTTTTTGCTCTCATTTCTTACAGGAAGAGAACTATGCTTTGAAATTTTATTCGGTAAAGCTGACCTGCTCAGTGCACACTCGGTGAAAGTTTGAGCTTAGTACAAGCAAGATTTTTCCGGCTCGTTTTACAGCAAAAGGTTTCCTTGGGACACCGTATGGGTGGATGTCTGTCTCATCATTAGGGACGCTTTTACAAGGAAATAACAGTGTCCATATTAACGAGACGCGACTGCACACTTGGGGGCAACTTTCTGCGGCAATGAAGCTAAAGCCATGGGTGCTCGTGCACTTGCACACCTCGAGCATCGACGGAAGCTATGCAGGCGCGTCCCTTCACTTCTGAAATGCCGGAGAAAGTTGACACTGCATGTTGCATCTGGTACTTTTACGGAGAGAACTCGAGGTGAGCGACCCACCCGGCGGTTCAGCATGGTGAACTGCGTCTTGCGGCAGTGCATGCAGTAGCCGGCCTCTGCGTCCGGGACCCAGACTGCGGCGTGTTCCTTGGTTGGATACTTCCCGGCTGCGAAGCAGGTCAACTTTTAGCGCTACGTACCTCACCAAAAACACAACTTGCAAAGCGACATTTCAGGAAGGATGCAGAACAAAACCGAGCAAGAGTCGGCTTGAACCCATGGTACGAAAAATTGCACCAATGATAAGTGTCTCGTATGGCCAAAGTGCAGGACGAATGCTGAAGCCGGAGATCGACGTCCCCAAAAATAAAGACGACAACCATTTTTTTCCTAAGAATTACAACTACCGATAAATTTCACAACATCGATTCAATGATACGATCGTGACGTATGGCAACCATTGACTGATGTGGTCTTATAGAAAATTTTAAAGCTGGAGATTAACTGATTCAGGTTCAATGTAAAGCTAGAGCTTGGAAACTAGAGCCTAACTATAGTCCGTTGCAACCTAAGAACGAAGGGCGAGGGTAAGACTGGCCGGGGAGGAGGAAGCAGACGGAACGCTAAAGAGAGAAGGAGGTTTCCCCCTCTCTTCTCCAGCGTTCCGTCTGCTTCCTCCTCCCTGGCCCGTCTTACCCTCGCCCTTCGTTCTTAGGTTGCAACGGATTATAGAGCTTGGAAGCACTTTCTTACAAGTGAGGCAGCTGCTTTTAAACAGTTTGTTCAGCATGAAGTATATCACCATGTGTGTATGTGTGGTATGTTGAGAAGCATCTAACCAAAATTTATAAAAATGTTTTGCTTCCCAATGCCTGCAATTCTTTTAAAGAAAAAAAAAAAAAAATTAAACAATGTTTCAAAAAAAGAACTTACTTTTTTTTATGACGTCCTCCACACATTTGTTGATGTGTGCCATCCACTCCGTTTTCTCGGTGGCAGTAGCAGCGTAGACAGCGAACGATTTGGTCGGCGTTCGGACGAGCCAACCGTTTTTGAGTCCAGCTGAAATGTGCAGAGAAAATAAAACTGAAGCATGCCTAGCATCAAGACACCCCAGTCGCTTAATTATACCAATCAAATATGCGGCTCACATTCATTTATTATCTAATGGCTGCTTCAAAATATAAAACTTTTCAGAAAAATATACGTGCAAAGTGACACACATATGACTGTTATCAAACTCTTTTTAACAGGAAATCAAGCTTGCTATGATCTACTTTATTTTTAGCATTAGCAATGTCGGATTTACCTCTCAGATGCCAGATACAGTAAAACCTCGTTATAACAAAATGGGATATAACAAACTAATGGATATAACAAAGCAATCATAATTCCCCTTGCTTGCTAATAGTGGGAAGAAATGGACATTGGCTATAACAAACTAATGGTTATAACGAAATAATTACGACCGCTCCTTCAACTTTGTTATAACGAGGTTTTACTGTACATTCTTATTCATTCATATTTATTTGCCCACTCTGAACAGAACAATGATTTCATAAAATCTAGGATAGTGTGTCGCTTCTTGAGTTAGCCATCATTGTAAATTTGATTCAAATGGCTATGCATAACCCACCACTTTGCAATGCTAAACCCCCAAGGATAGACTCACTTCCATCGTCTCCTAGATTGTCCAGTTTAACTTCCTCCAGTGGTATGATATGCTGTTTGTTGTACTGAAAGAAAGAAAAGAGGGAACATTTTTTATTCTACATTTTAATTTAAAAGTTTTCTAAAGTAATTGTAGAAAGAAGGAAGAGCAACCCCATTCACATTGTCCTTCCATGGCCGTAAGCTTTAGAGCGCAGCTCTTAGGCGCCCGTTTCCTGATTAAGCGGCATCGCCGTCGGCATAACCCTCGTGAGGGTTACTCTCATGAGGGTTAATCTCACAAGGATCACCCTCGTAACCCTCGTGAGAGTAACCCTGGTAACCCTCACAAGGGTTATGAGTGTTAGTTACCCTCAAAAGGTATACCCTCACGAGGGTTAGTTACCCTCAAAAGGGATTACCCTCACGAGGGTTATGAGGGTTACCCTCAAGAGGGTCACGTAACCCCCTGATGTCACATGATACCCCCCCCCCCCCCCCCCCCATTTTTTTGAAGTCAATGTGACCTCAGGGAGTCACCTATCCCTCAGTACCCTTCCATCCTTCTCCTCAAGAGCTGCACTCTAGCTGCACTCTAATCCGGCATTACAGGCGGCTTTCATTTTTTAAAAACAAACTTTATCTCATTTACAATGCATGGTATTCTCTGTTTACTAAAGTCGGGATGCAAGGCCCACCAAATGTTTTATTTTTCCAATGTCACTTATATTGATCAATTGGTGTGTGTCTTCTTTTTATGGTTTGGTAAACATTTTTGTTAGCCGAGTCTCTTCAATCTTTGTCAAAGAAAGAAAAAGTAAGGTTGATCACCCCTTTGTGAGTCATGACTGCCTTGTAAAGTTCAATGTGTAGAGTGATGTGTTAAGAAGCCAGCCTTGGCTGTCTGCCACAATTAATTTTTTTATTGTGATTTCTTGAGCTAGGGGCTTAGCAGCTTTTTGTCTGCGTGTGTCATGGCTGAAATGCATTGTATGTGTGTGTGTGCATGTGTGTATATGTCTGTATATATATATATATACAGGGTGTTTCACAAAAAGTGGACAAATTCGATATTGCGAAAACTATGCGTCGCAACAAAAAAAGGCTTGTGTCGTTTTCGTCCTGGGCCAGGGGCCTATATAGGAAAATGATTAAAGTCCGGGATAATTAGATTGTTAATTATTTGTGCGTAATTAACTTTAATAATATTGTGTTGAAGGGCATGGTTTCGATTAGAAACTTGCTGAGCATCATCGAAAAACACTAAATCAAAAATTTCAGAAAGATAGAAGGCATGCGCAGCATTTTACGGCATTCTGAAACTCCGCACAACTTCGACAGGTTTTTAAGTTTCTGTTTGCAACCGGAGCGCATCTCCACACCGACGGCACCGCGCCCCGTGGAGAAATAGCACAACCAGCCTCTGGTGCGTTGTGTGATACATAGTTTTCGCAATACCGAATTTGTCCACTTTTCGTGAAGCACGCTGTATATATATATATATATATATATATATATATATATATATATATATATATATATATATATACACTTGTAAACTCAAGTAGTCTACAAGGTTTTTGGCTAAACCGAAAGGTGGTTGTGGTGTTTTTTGTTGTGGGCGACGGCCGTCCGTCTCTGCCTTGAAGAAAAGGATGTTTGGTGGTTTTGTGGCGGTTGAAGTTCTGTAAATAAGGAGAGTGGTTGAATAAAATGATCAGCTGAGTTGGAGATGTCGCCTATCCCTGTTACTTTCTCTTCAACCGTAAAATTTTTTTACTCCACCTGCCCCTGTCTTGGGTTAAAAAGCATCATGCATATCAGCTTGGGTGAATTATTAGAAATTTAGGGATCACTTACAATTTTTTCAATTTCAATAGGAAATAGCCTCTATATATGAGGGGGGAGAGAGAGAGCGTTGAAAAGAAAGGAACCTTGGAATATGGGGGCAGCAGCCAGTAACTGTTTGCAGTCACTTTCTAACAAACTCCAAGGTTGCCTTTAAACAACTTCGTTAAAACGCACATTTAAATTTTTGTACTCAGAAATTTAAATGGTAAATTCGGACATTCAAATACACCCAGTTTGAAACCCCATTTTGGAAAACAAAATTACCACAGTTGAGTTCAAGTTTCTTTATCGTAGCAGAAGCACTTGCCTCGACTCATCACTGATCCTCAAATATGAAAGGTTGTACAGATCTTCCCAAAAGGCATGAATGCATCAATGAAGCATCAATCATGCTTTATATACTGGGTGACCCAAGTAGCGGCCAGGCTCTTTAAATCGACCGCAAAAACCAGTTTCTTAACCTATCACGCTCCAATTTTGTACAGCGTTGGCCACAGATGGTGCAAAATTTTTTTTTAATTTTGCAAAGAGCAAATTTATTTGAGGAAAAAGTAAAAAAGAAAAAGGCTTAGCTCCTATGGAAACACAGCGAAGCCACCGGTCTTCAAACAATACAGCGCCGTTTCGCACGGGAAACAAGAGATGGCACAAGCGGTCGCGACGCCAACAGCCGCCAACGAACGAGCATATGGCACCGAGAGCTGGCGTCTTTAGCAGACAATCTTTTCCGACTAAAAAGCGGCGCGAGCTTTTCTGATATCAGTTACCAAAGCATTATTTTATCATCCTTAATAATATAACATATTGAATGGACACATAATCGATAAAAAAAAATAATTTGTCGGGTGATTTTGACTTCTTGTTTCATGGTACTTATGTCATCTGCTTAGCAGTTCCTTGTTGTTACCGCGCCTGTTTTTGGTTCTGCGACTGTCGCCGCTGCGGAACGCGCGCCGCTTTGGAGTCGAAACGATCGTCTGCTAAAGACACTGACTCTTGGCGCTGCATGCTTGTCTCCCGTGCAAAACGGCGCCGTATTGTTTGAAGACCGGTGGCTTCGTTGCGTTTCCATAGGAGCTAAGCCATTTTCTATCTTTACTTTTTCCCCAGGTATATTCGCTCTTTGCTAATTTTACAAAAAAACGTGCACCATCTGTGGCCAATGCTGTACAAAATCGGAACGCGACGGGTTAAAAAACCAATTTTCGCGGTCGATTTAAAGAGCTTGGCCGCTCCATGGGTCACCCAGTATTGTTACTTACCGTAAAGTTCCGAAAGAACGCCCACCCAAAATGAAGAGATAAATGGTAAAAAACATGGGGTGGGCTATCTTTGGGGACGCCACAGCAACACCTTATCAAAAATTAATGATAAATGCCCTGGCACCAATTACAAACCACGTGACATGGGACACTGCAAATTCGCGTTTCTTGGTGCGATAAACACGCGGGAACCCGCTACAAACTTGCCTGTCACGGGAACCGATATCGCACGCGCAGATGCGGATAAAAACGCAGGAATGCACTACAAACTTGTATTGTTTTGGGTACAAACACAGCAGGTCGCAAAAGCAGCAGAATCGTATTTCACGATGCAATATACAAGCCAGACCAAATCGCGTGGAACTGAGATTGTGCGCGCAGATTGCAGTCAAAAACGCAGGAATCCGCTACGAACTTTGTCACGAAATTGGATACCGCAGATTGAGGACAGCAGATTCGCATTTCACAGAGCAACATACGCGCGGGAACAACTCGCGTGTTACGGGAGCCGATATCGTGAGTGCATATTGCGAACGCAGCAGATTCGCATTTCACGGAGCAAAACACATGCGGGAATAACGCGCTTGTTACGGGAGCCGATATCGTGCGAGCAGATCACGGGTAAAAACGCGGGAATCCTCTACAAAATTTATGTCATGGGAGCGGATACTGCAGATTCACATTTCACGGTGCAACATACACGCGGGAACAACTCGCCTGTTACGGGAGCCGATATCGCGCGCGCACATCACTGACAAAAGCGCGGGAACCCGCTATGAACTCGCTTGTCAGGCTGCCTGAACAGCAAACTGTGCGGTTGATGCGATTCCCGTCGGACATTGCGTGACGTCCGATGAAAATTGGAGGGGTGGGCGATGTTTCAAAATTACTGTTACAAATATTTAGCCAAAAAAAAAACAAAAAACGGGATGGGCAATATTTCAGGGTGGGGCGGGTGGGTGGGTGGGGGGGGGGGGGGGGGGGGCGTTTTTTCGGAACTTTACGGCAATCGCGCAAACCTATACTCCGTTTCAAACATAGCGTGCAACGTAGTCAAAGCTAGCGCGCCGGTTTGCACAGCCGACCGCGACTACGTTCGCTCCACAAAATAGTGCGGCCTCTGAAAAAAAAAAAAAGTCGAAAAGTGTACATCTTTGTAGCTAGTAACTAATAGTGGCGTTATGATTTCGAGGGAACACCGATTCTTTTTCAATAAAAAGGAAAAGATAATGTAAACTACTCCAAATTATTTTCCGTTTTCGTTCGTGCGGCACTCGCACTCGCTTCGGGTTTTCAAGTTGTGCGGCTGCCCCTGCCTCGCCGGTTTCGTGAAGATGGCGTCTTACGCGGGAAGCTTTCTTTTCCTGCTCGGATATTTTCGAAGATTCGTTGTGTGAAGATCTCGCAAAAGTGCAAGCAGGTGATCGCCAACGTGTACGCGAGTTCAAGAACGTGTTTCTCGGAGACGTCGGTCCGTGAGGTCCTGGAGACGGTCAGTAACGACACCGGAGTGTCTGGCAAGGTGGCGTCCCCGAAGCGAAGACCTCGCAACGTGAAAGTTCCGAGCACGCGGACAGTATTGTGAACTGCCACCTGTTGTTTCTGGTGTTGAAATCGGCCTTATGGCTTCAAAGTGAAACAAGCGTCAAGAAGGAACTGTGTCGGTGATGAATCGTGCCTACGGCTCCGACTGCTTGCGGGACCTTACAGCAGGCGGTGCCCGTGATTGCATTCCGAAGCGTCTGGGTTCTTCTGCCTGCGGGACCGTAACCATGGTCGGCTCCGTCTGCCTGAGGCACCTAAACCTTGGTCGGCTAAGTAAACGACGCACATGCCCGTGTCTGTATTCCGAGGTCCCTGCTTTCCTCGAAAAGGAAACAACACTCGATCCTGATCTCGAGTGCCGTGTGTTGTGTACGCGTCTATTGTGAATCACCCCCGGTTCATGGGGGCGCCGGCACCAGAGCACCGAGATACTGCCGTCTGGATGACTTCTTCGATACACCGGCGAGTATTCTGACTCTGGAGGAAACTTCCATGAAGTCACATCACGTGAGGGAATGCCAAGCCGTCTGAACGATGGCAGTGCGGTCCCCTAATCACAATATTCGTTATATGATGGACCGTCCACCACACTCTCAAGGTACTCTCTGATTTTCACGCTACCATGTAAATAAACAGCTTTAAATAGAGACGCCCTGGATCTCGACCGTTCTTCCGGTTTGACCAGGCCGGCGCAAGTTCGAGCGGAACGCCAGCCCCTAGTCTACCTTCTTATAAATAAAATCAACAAGAAAAGAGGAATTGAAATATGCGCTTTCGCAATACGCACAATCTTGCACAAAAAATCGGTCGAGAAAAAAAACCCCCAAAAAAAAACCAAAAAAACTTTGCGCCCTAAGTGGATTCGAACCACCGCCACCGAGATGTCGGAATCGCAAGAGCAGCGCCTTGTACCGCTCGTCCACGAAATCTCGCGGAGTAACACAATTTTGTGTTTTTTTTCATGCGCACTACTTCAGTAGCTTTCCCAGCATTGCACGCGATGTTTGAAACGGAGTATAGCTGTCTGATCAGAAAAGCTCTCTCCGATCCCACCCCACCGAAACCCGACTCATTCTCCTCGCCCCCCAAAATGGAGCTTTCCTCAAATGTGTACTTGCAGCAACTTATTAACCAATGGGTGGATGGGTGCATATAGGTGAACCTCTTGAAAGGTGTGGTAGCTTGTGCTATCTGGCCAGTACTTTCAAAAACAACAATTAGCTGATTCCACTGTGTCGGCCGCCGCCTGCCCACCTTTTTCTTGTTGATGAGGATGTTGCCATAGACGAGGATGTCGTTGAAGAGGAAGAACTGCCGCGGCTTCTGCTTCTTGCGGCACATCTTGGTAAGCACACCCTCCCCCACGAGCACGCGGCCATGGGCGGCCAGGGGCTGCGCAATTCCGACGGCAAGAGCACACCTCAGAGAGATCACCGCGTGCACAGAGGCAGACACTCAATGGAAATGGATGAATGGTGGCGACCCCCAACAAAAGCGATCTTCGTTGGTCAAGGCACCTGCTAAATTTTATAGGACTGACAATAGTGGTTCATGGATTGAGCTTAGGCAGGAAGCTTCTCTCCCCTCGAATATTAAGAAGTATCCTACGTAAGCACTACAAAGGTAGACAATTCACGATAGGCAGTAAAGGGCACTCAATGAGGAATCCTTAGGTTGGGCAGGCTAGCGTGTAGATGCTAGGATAACTGGGAAGGCGTGATTGAAAACTACCGTCGGCCTTGAAAACAAATATGACAGGAGGTCAGAAGCCACTGGAAAACACCCACTCTTTCTAAAAACGAGACACACGCAGAAAAATCTATATTCGTTGCGAGAAAGAAACGGTTGCATGGAGCAGAGCCGAGTGATATCTGGGTCACCCAGTTTCCAAAAATTTGTTTTTGGGTGCAATGTTTTTTTCTTTTCTTTTTTTAATAAACAAAAGTACGAAACAGTGGCTGGGCTACTGACCTGACCGGAACTCCCGAAGCAGTTCTCGATGTTGGCAATCCGCTTGGCATTTGCCTTGGTATTAACTGGACGAGATAGAAAAAGAGACTAAAGATATAACTTAAAACGGCATTTAAAACGCGCAAACACGCACACACACACATTTTGGTTGACAGACTTTTGCACGAACCATGAATAGTAGAGAATCACAGTCTTAACCAAATGTTCGACCTTGATATTAGTTTAAACATACAAGGCTGAACGACAACTCAAAATGAAGCTACGGACATCCCAGTTCACAGGCGTTGGGAAGGACGGCAATAATGAACTCTTGGCACGAAATAAACGATTGATTAGTTTGGCGATAGCGTACGCCGTCGTCGCACCATCACAAGTGAATGGCAGATAACATCAGGCAAGGGTGACAAAAACTACGCGCTTCCGAGGTAGAAGTGACTCATGGAGGTGTGAAGCGGAGACGCCTGTTCGGCGAATTCTGGCAAGCGTGCTTTCTTCGCCGCTACGGGCTGGTGATGGCGACTGGATCCGATGACAAATAATCGCAGCTACACCACAGTGAAACGGTAAAACTGTACCGAAAGTCGTACACTTGGGTTTCAAGAACACGGAGATAGCGCCCATTCAGCAAGAGTGCTGTCGAGCAACTTAGACCAGTGCGGGATGTTACTGAACGATCTGTACGTGATAGCTGCGTTGAATACTTTTGTTAGGGATTTCGAAAAAGTTCTTTTGAAGTTACGACGTCTCGAAAAGCACGGAAATAATTTAATAATAGATAAAACGTTGCGTGCTCCGAGTATAGCGGTGGGCGTACTACGAGGCGCGACCCTGCACACTCAACATAAACGGCTCTCAACAAAAATTGTAAGCGATTTAAAATTTTGTCGACGGGTGTAAAAGACAATGTTTCTATTCGAAACGGCTTACCGGCCATTGGATAATGATATTACAAGAATCCCTACGATAAATCCATTTAATACGCGAGAATGCAAAACACGACTCACCTAAGCTGTCAACCATCTTGAAGTTCACATTAATGACGAAGCCTCGAACCCAAGCGTACGTTTGTAACAATGTGCTTTTTATAAAAATCCAAGTACGCTAAAAATGAGTACGTCATCAAATAAAATTTATAAATGACTTTTTGTTGCTTTATTATGATTTTTTTTTCAGTTTTAGTTTGAACAACTGGGGAAAAGCCTTTACACCAGGCGCGCGACTGCAGTGGGGGGTGGCGAGGTGATTGTTTCGGCGAGCTCCCAAAACAGTCAGAAAAAAAGGAACCATGAGAATTTGCGGTCCCAAATTGTCCGTCTGTTGCTCCATACTCAGCGTTTGGGGCATCATCATGCTGGTAAGCTTACTTCTAACTCACTTTCACCTTTGGCGCACCCCTCGGGACGTCTATTAACGGTTAGCTACCGAGGACCGAAGTCATATGACTGATGTCAAGCTGACCATAAAATCACCGATATGTGCCGTTCTTTATCTTATTTTTCAGGTTATTCTTGGCATATTTCTGTTCACGCATAGCGTGGCCTTCGCGGAAGATTTGGCCATCGATGAGAAATTGCCCAAAATTGAATTCTTGACGGAGATCAACCGCAAGTATACGCAAGCGGCGTACAACTGCTGGATCGCGGCTTGCCTTTATGTGGGTAAGTCCAGCGGTGGCAGCCAACAAAAGCGTATCATATCAAATGGTTCCGAAGTATTCTGTTAGTAGACTCAGCTTAACCTTCTTTTTGTGTGTGTGCCCGGGTTGGTACGTTTTCTGTGACTGACGTTTCTCATTTGTTTTACACGTTGTGAATTTTATTTTGAAACCTGGTACCGTAATAACCCGAGAGATAGCCCACCTAAAAGCGAAAGCAAATTGGATGAAAATATTGAGGAGGCTAACTTTCGGTGTGCGATCAAAGAGAGTTTAAATAATGCTAGTATTAGGTTCTGTGACCTGTGAAACTTCTGATTGCATAGAGGGGTGATTAATCAAAGACAACTTACCTTCCCGGTCAGCAATGTTCGCTTATCTGCGGTCGTGGCTAAGTAACACCTTATAGGCACCTTGCAGATCTCAGTGCCGACACTCGCGCCTCTCGCTGCGGCGTCGCGCATACTTATCGGGAAGCGACCTCGGCAGTCGCAGCTCGACTGTAGTGGTACATTGGTGTTTGTTGCAAGGTCGACATGCCTGCTTGGGCCACAGCAGGAGGGCAGGGGACACATGAGTGGTGAAACTGGGCACCGCATGGCGCTCTGCATGATGCACTACCTGGCGGTTTGCGGCGATATTTTTGTATCCAAAACACATGAACATACAAGCCCGTCGTGCAATACACATAATTGCTGGGGCACTGATCGTAAAGCAACTGACAGTACTTTGCTTTAAAACACACTATGCCCAAAACGTAAATTAGTGTTCAGATTAAAAATAAAACCGGCGCAAACATTCTTGTGCTACCATTATATTACCATTACAGTAATAATGTCGAAGAAAACATTAACCACAAAACGTACGTTTGCAACACTAGCAATGCCGTGTTTGCTTTACTTTTCTACCTAATCAAGCTGAGATGAAAAGCTATTGATATCGTTCCAATGAACAATTGTGAAGTCTATATAAACATTCGTTTAGAAATTCAAATGCAAAGTGTCCAACTTCGCTGAGACAACTGGAGGTGCTTGGTGTGTCAGTCGTGAAAAAAACATACTGCGGGACATATACAAACAGAAAAGGCTAGCGCAATTCGCTTGTATGACATGCAACCAGCTTTCGTGAAAACTTGGCGCTTTCGTTCGAAAAAACGCGGAGGTGCTTTATTGACTTTATGCCAAGGAAGTTGCACCGAATGCAGTAATTATCAGGCGTTATGACCGTGACATTGAAATGAGCAGTGACGAAGCGTTATTCGTGAGCATCATACAAAAACACTATGCATGAGAGTAAATACCTACCAACACAGTCAATAATACTAACCCAGCAGAAAAATTCCAAAACACGTTTCTTTGTCTCCTGGCTGCATCGAATGGCTGGCTTGATAAACCTGATGATACCAAAGGTCTATCTGGTACAAAGTGCACTGTGTCAGCATCCTTTCCACACCGCTTGTGTTAACTCCTTCATCGGCTGTGGCACTGACATTCCGCAAGCATGTACCCCACCTTGAACTCAAACCACCAACACCAAACCAATCTCGCTTGGAGTCACACTGCCGCTTGTTGGCACTGTCGTTGTTCGTGAAGGTTCGCCTGTTACTAGTTGAGATAGCGATCTTGCAATACCTTCCATGTCACCCCTGAAAGTTCGAATAACTTTGCAGACGACTAGAGCGTTTGAGACGCACACAGCCCGGAACCCGAACCAAACTGATGAAAATGGGCGCCGCGCGGCAGTCCATTGCTCATGTGTCCCCTGCATGACACATTGGGGCAAGCGCAGCAGCGTGAGCGGCAGCGGAAGCCTGCCGCTTTCCCTACGTGGACTCAAAAGTGGCCACGCGCAGCGCTGTTTTCTGGGGGATCGGTAGCGGCTCTTAGTAGTTGCAGGGTCCGTATTGCCGTGGTCACCATTGGCCTGTGCCCTGCAATTACTAGAAGTAGGCTGTCTTTCGGGGTTTCGGAAAAATACCAAATCCTGCCAAAAATGGGGGTGGGTCGATTATGTGAAAGCGACCAGCGGCATTGGGAGGGTCCTATTAATCGATGTATAAGGCAATACAACACGTGCAACCATAATTTTCCCATGAGATTGTGTCATCAATTCGATCGAGGCACATACTTAGTGTAAAAGCGCAGAAAGCTAAGTTCATGTTAGTTCACAAAACTTGGGCATGTTTCTGTTTTCTTTTCATTAAGTTGAAAATTTGTTGACACAAGGTGCTCTGAAGGTTCCAAAAAGATGACAGATAAATTATAGACAACTAATTCCAATCAGTACTGTGCAAGACAGATTAGAGGACCTGGATTGAGCTTTGTGCGACAAACTGGGTGATTTATTGCATAAACCTGTATGGTGATGCGTGTTTACAGTGTAAACTTCACACTGCACACTTACAGAATGAAAAAAATCTGAAGGAGATCCATCTTTTTTACACAGCAATCTGTTAAAAATGTACGTAGTCAGTGGTTTAAGTTTCAACGCATCTGTTGTAGTATTTTCATGGATATTTAGGAGTCCCATACATGCACACTGGCTGCTGTAGATCAATGAGAAACTTGTCCAAGATGCCACATGTGCCCAAGTTTTGCCACTGATGCTGCATCATTTTGTACATTGCCCTCATGCTCAACGTTCTTCGTCATTTCTTCCCTTGTGTCGTTGCAGTTACGCTGGCTGTGTCCGTGCACCAAATCTACATGAACAGGCGTTGCAACTACTCCGTCTAGCTCCAGGCCAAGACGGAAGCATTCCCCTACTGCAGCCGGCTGTCAGAGATGTTTAGTCTCGTGTTGTTTCCCGTTGTTGCACATACCCCGGATCCGCTCCAGAGCCTAGTCTATGCTGTAAATATGCACAAATAAATATGTACATATTGTGGTTTGGCTAGTAGGTCCTTTCTGTGTGTAGTCGTCGTGGAGCCATAACAAATGCTCTTTGATGCTGTATGATTGGATCACTGGGTATTTTCAGTCACTCTTAAATAAGGTTTCTGTCCCGTGGTGGCATCTAGAACAGTGTCAAAGCAAGCGAGTATGGTCTCCCTCCCCACTAACTGAACCAGTTTCACTATGTCTTCTGCTGCGCACCCATTCGAGCCAGGAACAGGATGTGGTCATCCTAGTGATGTGATGGCTGAGTCAAGCTGGGGGGGAAGGGGGGGGGGGGGGGGGGGTGGGCTACACCAGTTGCCCTGTCAGGCACGTAGCCGGGATTTTGACTTTGGGGGGGGGGGGGGGGACCGCTTATAACAGAATGCTGTATGAGGGGGAGGGGAAAAGAAGGCCCCACCAAAATAAGATTTTTTTTTTGGTGGGGGGGTATGGGTCCCATGCTGCCCCCCCCCCCCCCCCCCCCCTCCCTTCCTGGCTACGTGCCTGGCTGAGACTGCAGTGGAAGCTACGTCCTCGTTGAACCATTCGTTCGCCTCTCATGACGTCATTACACCCATACCCACGCGCAGAGAGCCGGGTCACGTGAAGTGAGGGAGGCGGCTGATTGGTCCAGCGGGCACGTAGCCCCCACCGCAATCTCAGCTTGCAGGTGAATGGAGTATAGGTTTCACTGGGCGATGTGAAGTGTGTGTGTGGGGGGGGGGGGATTAGCACCTACTTCGCAACATTTACATTTTGAATGAATGGAATCATACATCGCTTCAATTGTTGGTTATGTTTTATTTTTCATGTCCCAAACCGTGTATTTTCCGTCGCCGTCGTTTAACCATTTTTTTATTGGGGGAGGAGAGGAGAGGAGGGGACGGAAAGCAGCGATTGCATTGTTTCTTTAGAGATCTATATGCTTTCGGTAAACAATATATATATATTCTCCCTGGCTTCCCGAATGGTTCCGACACCTCTGCCTATATGCTGTGCTACTTTCTCGCGGCTGGAACACTGTCGAATGTTTACGGCAGACCTGCGCAAACGTTTAAAGCTCCACCCTGCGCTCCTAGCGAGCGGGCGGCAGCAGCTGGTTATTGCGGGTTGCAGTTGCGTCACAGCTGTCCACTTGCAGATGACACTCCGCTCTGTAGCCCGAATCTCAACACCACTGTCTCCCATTGCGCAATGCAAGCAATCGTTGCACCTCTTCCGCCGTAACGGCTAATACAGGGCGTTCCAGGTAGCTTGTGCCAAGACCCAAAGGAAGCCGGTGTCGAACCAACGCAGTATTGTACAGGGCCCTACGACCACGTTAAGACATTATTCACGACGAGCCAAACTGGCTAATTAACACAAATTCATTAACTAACCTTTTTTTTTTTTTTTTTTTTTTTTAATATTGAGTTGTGTGTAAATCCTCGAACACAAATGTCGTAGAGCGTGTTGAGAAGCATCCCGTAGTATCATTTTCATCAAAGTAGCCTTTGTGTGTAAACTTCAAAGAGCTTTCAAGAATGCGCGCGCTCTCACCACCCCACTCTGGAGGGGTACTTTTTCCCCAAAACACGCGGCTGCGCTGCGGCGAAGCGAGCTACGAGGATCCGCTAGATCGCGATCCTTATCCTAAGTTACTCGCTTCGCCGCAGCGCAGCCGCGTGCTGGGGGAAAAAAGACTTCACCAGAGCGAGATGGTACACGCGTTCATCAGCCTGTGTTAAAAAAAAAATAAGAATAAGCTCGGTAAATGTTCGTTTGATATAGCTTGCAGTAAATATTTTAAAATAAATCCGCGGTCGGTATATGATATTGAATGTGATATGCCGACGGTTAGTTGGAAGAAGTGAGGTGATTTCTAAATACCTTTTTTAGGTGTAGCTGGGTGGCACTATAGGCTTCATTGTTTACATGTAGGTTTCTAACAGTTCGGTGACATAATCAATAAAAATTAAGACTAAATTTGGAGTGGATGAACTAAGCTTGGGGTTCAGCTGGAGCCTTTTTAAAAAGGCATATTTACACTAAAATACCACTGATGCGCAAAATTAAATTAGCAACGCTTTGTTGTGTCAGCTGAATCGAGAATTGAGCAGTTTTAGTATCACCTTCGGAGCCGTGAACAAAACATTAAAAAAAAAACTATTCTGCTATGCATTAGTTCACCTGGAACACAATATGGCCTACTTTTAATTCCACGCCTAAAATGAAATTACAGCCGCGCAACTGCAAAATGCAAAGAAAAATTATAACAAGAGCACAGGCGTTCGAGTCGCAGTGCCAAAAGTAGTGTTTGGTTCTGCCACTAAGAGGTGGCGCAACATGTCATTCAGGGCTTTCAGAGAGAGCCCAGATTTGAGTGAGGGAGCAGGATGAACCGCTCAAGTTGTTTGGGCCGCGCTGCGCAATGTCTGCCGTGTCTTCTTTTTTTTTTTTTTTTTTTCTTTTTCCTTTGTGGGCCCGCGTGCGTTGTAGAGCGGCAACTGGCGAGGAGGAAACTGGTGGTGAGGCTGGGCAAGACGGAGCAATAGCACATAGGACACAAGGCCTGCTGCCTTTCCTTCCCTGACGTCATCACTAGTGGATCCACTCGGCGACACGGATGCATCTGGCACTTTCCGTAGACTCTCGTCGACCCTCAAAGTGTTTGACTCCTTGCGTCATGCTTGATCCCTTTCCCTTTCTTCAATTTTAGAGCGCAGCTCTTAGGCGTCCGTTTCCGGCTTGAGCGGCGTCGCCGTCGCCGTTGGCGTAACCGCGCGGTGCATTATGGGTAAATTTTCCCGCTAAATCTAGCGGAAAAATTTCACCGCTAAATCTAGCGGAAAAATTTCCCCGCTAAATTTAGCGAAAAAGTTTCCCCGCTAAATCTAGCGGTAAAATTTCCCCGCTAGATTTAGCGGAAAAATTTCCAGGCTAAATCTAGCAGAAAAATTTCTCTGGGGGGTCACGTGCTCCCCCCTCGAAGTCATGTGAACCCCCTCCCCGAGGCCACGTGGGGGGCCACGTGACGTCGGGGATTGCAGTTGCCACCCCCCCTCTCCCGAGGTCACGTGACCCCAAGGTCGTGACCTCGGGGAGGGGGTCCCGGGACCCCCCCCCCCCTCCCCCCAAGAACACGTGGCCCTCAGTACCCTTCCCTCCTCCTCCTCCTCAAGAGCCGCGCTCCAATTCGGCGTTACAGGGAGTTGTAAACTGCTTTCACTTTTTTAAACTACTTCAATGAGATTTTTCAGGCACACCCATCACGCGGTTTGCTACGTTTATTTATTTTATTTATTTATTTACAAAGTACCTACACCTAAGTCGCCCTGTGGGCATTATTAGGAAGCTTTTGTAGACCGCCTTTCCTTCTCTGATGAGCCCCCCGCAACGATGGAGCCGCTACTGCGCCTGCGCGCCGATGGCCTTGGCTGTAGAGTTCCGGGTATCGTAGTTGGTTGCGGAGAGCCGTTGCGGGATGGCGAAAACGGTCTACGAAAACTCTCTATTGTAGGGGGGTCGTTATCGTAAATTGACGTAATCTCCTCTAGAAGGTCGTTCTACTCGATCGCTGTTTTAACAAAGAATGAATTGGCAAAACTGTCAGTTTTATAACTGGGTACAGCAACCCTTTTAGGGGTTGCTGTCCGTCTGCCGTCCGCTGTGGCCCTGCTCGTGAGCTCACGAGCTCCTGCTCGTGAGTTCAGCAGCGAGAGCAAGAAAAAAAAAAAAAAAGAAAAAAAAGTCCGGCGTGGCCCTGCTCGTAAGTTTAGCAGCGAGAGCAGGAAAAAAAAAAAAAAATGAAAAAAGATGAAAAAAAGAAAAAGAAGAAAAAAAAAATAGGGGGCTCTGAGATGCTATGCCATCTGTCTACTTAAAAAAAAGAAGAAAACCACACATTCTTCTACCGACATGAATGAAACCGGCACCATCAGCACTACCTATGACCAAAATCAGTATCACAGCACCACCCGAGCTTCGCCCCAATCAACATCATTTGCCACGTGGAGATGCGGTAATCTTTCTTTCTTTTTTTTTTTAATGATCGCGACGGGGGTGGACGTGGGCTGTCCGTCGCTATGTTTATTCTTTCTGTTTTTATTTTATCGAACCCTCTTTTTTTTATGGATACACAATT
This sequence comes from Ixodes scapularis, assembly GCF_016920785.2. Taxonomy (NCBI): domain Eukaryota; kingdom Metazoa; phylum Arthropoda; class Arachnida; order Ixodida; family Ixodidae; genus Ixodes; species Ixodes scapularis. The sequence goes on along the minus strand of NW_024609838.1, from coordinate 15,362,072 downwards.
GGAAGAATTTTAATCTTTTGAGCATAGTTGTAAACCCGAGACTGGGGATACGGACAAGGGACAAACACAGAACGACACGGACGAAGTCTCAAACGCAGCTACAAACTTAATTTCACTGGACAAACATATATGTCACTCTCCAGTGTCGCCACCCTTTGTCCCCCTCTTTTTCCCTTCCTTTTCCCCAAACCCCTACCCCTTCCCTCTTGCTTTTCCAGTCAAAAAATAAGCTGAGACGGCGCCCAATCAAAGTTGCCGACAGGTCCCCTATCAACACACATACACCGCGACATCCCGAGGTCACTCCTGTTCTCCAAAACCAGCCGGAAAGCCGCCTTACAGGTCCCCTGTCAACACGCACACATAGCGACATCCCGAGGTCATCCCGGTTCTCTCAAACCAGTCAGCCGGAAAAATGCTTCGGCTGAATGACTGATGCACTCGGCAGACGTATTTATCCCAATGGTCTTTCTCACTAATCTTTTCATGTCGTTATTTTCCCTTTCTACAATCTATAAGTCTCCCCAGGCTGGAGAGCAGTCGGCACATTCATTCAAATGTATGGCAATTTCTGAATTCGGATCTTCGTTTTTTTACATTTCTTTTATGTTCTGTTAATCTATCAATCACACATCTTTTGGTTTGACCTACATAAATGACACCACATTTCATTGTTATCTCGTACACTACACCGAACTCGTATACTGTACTCTCTGTGCGCCTTTTTACACTGGTTGGGTGTTCTCAAAAATGGGGTCAACCGGTCCAATCTAAAACCCCTCTCAAAAACTACGTCGGCGCCGAACTTCTTTGCGCACGCCTTTAGGTTGTGTGAGATGACATGGTTAGCTGCGTTGGAGACTTCGTCCGTGTCGTTCTGTGTTTGTCCCTTGTCCGTATCGCCAGCCTCGGGTTTACATCTATGCTCAATCTACACCGGCTAGACTGCACCCTCACCATTGCTTCATTACTTTAATCTTAAAATCTTTTTATTTTCTTCTCCTACATTTGAGCGTTTCTCATCCCAGCACAGCTTCATTTCTGTAACACTAGCATAAGCATCCTAGTTGTTAAGTACTGTGGGCAACCTGGGGATTCCAAGCGTTTGGCCCAGGTTGCCTCTCCGACAATCATGAGTGGTAATCTTCACCACGAGGGGGCCAAGAGCAACTGGCCACGCGAGCGGCGGTCCGCCGCAGGTGTGCTGTGTCAGTCCCCGAGACGGGTTGCAGCAAGGGAAATCCCACAGTACAAAGCGCGCTACCTGATTTTAAATTTGAACTAACCGCCCCCCCCCCCCCCCCCGCCCCCCCTCCTTGGCAAGAAAAAAAGGCTTTGATGTTTTTTGTTTCTTTTTTTACTTGACGCCGAAGGTTGGTAGTGTCAGAGAAAAAAATATATTTCTGAGTGACGGGTTGGAACTTTTCCGAAATTCACTCGCTATCACCATTGAAGTGCTGGATATTTGTAAGAACATGCTATACATCATTATGGCTACCAGTAAACATTCGTAGTACTTTGTTCTGTAGCACTGAAAGTGGGTGTGGAAGAAAGTGGTACCGGAACAACTAATTTCAAATACAAGGTAGAAAAAAAAAAAAGGATCTCACGATCGCAGTGGAAATAAAGTACAGCAGGGTGAATTCCTTGAATGAAAATATAAGCTCCCTCAAGTAAAAAAGAAAATACTTTCAGCCTTTCTACTCTGGTGAAGAAGGAAGACCAGCGAAGCTGTACTTTGGTGGGAATGAAGTAGTGGCCGGCCGCAAGTCGGCAAGCCAGAGTGGAAAGGCTGGAAAGGTTGCGCCATCTATGAGCGACGGCGGCAACCAGACAACCGGCGAGCCGATTGTCTGGTTGCCGCCGTCGCTCATAGATGGAGGTTGCTGTCCAGTGTTTCGTGCCGTCATTTGTTTGCTGACGGACACGATACTGGGGAAACTAAACCTTAACAACACCGCTGTAAAAAAAAAAAAAAAAAAAAAAAAAAAAACAAGATTGTTTACTTGTTTGTTAACGAATTCACGCGGAGCCTCTCGGCGACATCATCAATTGGAATATTAGGCCATTTTGGCGTCTATAGAGAATGCAAAAAAGGTGTAATAGAAAATAAGCAAAATTTACTTAGATATCCTCTTCAGTCTGTCAGAACAAACATGGCAGTAACCCAAAAAAATCATTTGTGGTTTACACGCGATCGAAGTACAGAAAATGCAGATTTTTGTTTCATGCTCCTCTATAGACAATTGCAAGCATGGCGCCACAAGTGGTGCCCCATGCGTGCAAGCGCGTGCAACGCGCTGGTGAACGTAGCTTTCGCAAGCTCGTAAGCGCACGGGCGTGCCTGCTCGAGCAGAGACATGGCGGCGGCCAGTCGCCCAGCTTGCAATCGTCTATAGTAAGCGAAAAAATCATAATTCTATACTTTTACTGAACAAATTATACCTGTGTCCCTACTTACACCGAAATATGTTTAAAAAGGTCGATTTGGCGCTCAGTTAAGAGTTTTGACGGCTTCAGATTCTCCCTGCGTATTTCATGTGTTCCACTGTTTTCAATAAATGTTTATTGAATGGATAACCATTTAAGACCTGCTGGTCTGGAACAAGTCAGCGAGGTTTTCAAATGTTATTTTAATAAATGTTGTGGGGACAATACGCAAGTGCGGTTAAAAGGCCAAGTATTTTAGTTTTATATAATAATTTAAGACATTGTTTAGATTGATGTTCTTACTCAATAAGGAGTCTCTTAAAGTTCGGAGTTTCCTATATCTTCTGATAAAATTCAGCTCTCATCTCCGTTCTTATTTTTCGTCAGGAGTCATCTACAGCTTGCATTTAATCCTTCTTAACTTTCCTTATAGAGGGATACTGAACCCAACAATTTAGTGTCCATAATAAGGGGCGCACGTTCTTTCTACGAGCCAGTAGCTGCCGGTGTGCGCGAGCACACGCAACGAAATTGACGTCATAGTCCCCCATTCGCGCTTAAGATGACAGTGAAATAAGTGTTTGGGCTTCGGGCCAAAGGAGAATAAAGACAGGCTTTTCATCTCCACAAGTGAAAGCTACGTGCTTGTTAGACCAATTAATTGCTTACCTTTTAACTCCAAACCCCATTGTGGAAATGAAAAGTTTGTCTTTATTCTCCTTTTCCCTGGCATTCGCTATGACGACTACGGCGTCAATTTTGTTGCGTGAGCTCGTGCACACTAGCGGCTGCTGGCTAGTGGAAAGATCGTGCGCCACTTAATATAGGCACTGAAATGTTTGGTTCAGTATTGGCGACGTGCGCGATCGAAAGCGTCGCTGTGGTCGGCCGGCCATGATTGGCCAAATGCTGACTATGACGTCAGAAAAGGATTTCTCATCCACAGAAATAAAATTAATACAAGAGCTTGAATTTTGATGGTGTTGGCAGTGTCACTTTGAGAGGGTAATGATTTCAAGCTTCCACCATGCTCATTGCAAACACCATCGAACTTGTTGTTCGCAAGGTAATGACGTCACGGAAGGGAGCCATGGGAGGGCGCCACCACAACATCTCGCCGCTAATCCCTTTAAACATGACAGGCAATAACAAAAAAAAAACATACGAACAAAAACTTTACAAAACAGGCAGATAGAAATGCTGTAGTAAAAGTTTGGTTGGGGCTAGTTGGTACATAGCGATTAAAAGGTTAAGAATGGCTTTCACCTGCCTTCACGCAGCCATTGCAAAAAGCTGCCAGCATAGACTGCCAATCAGCTTTGATCATTAGGTTGAATGGTTGAAGAGTGCCGGTTACCCCAAGTGCCTGATATCAAGTGTGTGAGAAAGACTCCTCCGGACAATTAAACGAGAAATCGGCAACAAGTGTTGTGAAAAGACAGACAAGATGCCAGTGCAGGGGGTTCCATATTAATGTAGTGATCTCAGCCCCGTGCTAACTTTCAAATATTTGCTCCGCGATGTGAAAACAAAAGCTTGTTTCGTGCTGAAGAAAAAAAGAAAAAGAAAAAAGAAGAAAAAACATGTAATAAGATACACCGAATGCGTAACTAAGGTGGTGTGTAAGATTGCCTTTAAGTGCGGCCAAGTTTACATCGGTCAGACCTGCCGATGTTTTAATGAAAGAGCACGGGAACACAAGCTTGCTGTAGGCAATAATTAGGGTGGCCATCTTGCGGAGCACTGCAGACGATGTGTTTGTGAACCAATAATAGAGCGCACCAGACCCGAGATTCTGCAAGGCAGAAGATCCTCCTCACTATGGGGGAGAAGGAAACAGGCAACGGTGGAACGGGCGGAAGGGGGCAGAGGTGGAAGCCGGGGAAAAGCGGAAAGCGCGAATTGGTCGTTGGTCTGTAAAAGAGGGAATAAGAAGTTGGAAAAGGAAATAAGCAAATTGTCTGACAAATTCATAACGATGCCATTCCTTTATCTGCTGAACAAAGAAGTTGTGTCTCTTGATGCATGCGTGTGATGAGCGATAGGAACCTTTATCTTGTTGCATGGGCGTGTGTATAGGTGATGGGGAACGACAGTTTGACGATGTTTGGTGTTACATTAAATCAGTTTGAAGTTGGCGCTTGTCTGTGTCGTACGTGTCTTAATTTTCGTCCTGTTTCAGTTCGCGCCTTTTAACCTTTTAATAGAAATGCTGTGGTCGACCGCACGTGTACATATAATTGATCGACAACTAGAGGCTTGCACGGGCCGATGTTTAGGAACCCGGACCGAGGCCAGCTCTATTTTTGACATTGCAGCTCGCTTGCCACTACACATGTTGTATACCGCTCGATAGTCAGTACAATAAGCGTACTTTTACGTAAAATTACGTCTTTCTCCGCACTTGGTAGGGGGTGCAAAGTTGGGAGAGTGATGTCACGAGAACGTGGTCACGGAAGTGACGTCACACAGATAATTAACACGGGAGCGCCGACCGATTTGCATCGCCGCGCTCCCTGACTGCGCGCAGTGCCTGTTGCCGAGAACCGCGCAGTGCGCACGCGCGTCCTTTGAATGCCACAGCATTCTTTAGCGACCCCGCCCCCGGATTTCTTGATTCTCTGACTTTCTAATGCTCAGTTCTAAAGCTATTGCCACAAGGCTGAGCGAATGGCATTGTGCTGAGATTTGACTGGATTCCGGGCCATGCACAGATTCCCGGGAACGAGTGGGATCGTCGAGTCGCAGCGGAGACAGCCAGGAACAACAGCTCTGCGACAGGCTTAACCACTCGGGAGGACAACGAGGAAACGGAAGATTCTGTGGAGAAGGCCGAACTAGCAAGACAAGCTAGAAAAACCTACTTCAGGGTACTCGTACCGACGAAGGAATACCCACTACCAAATGGATACCTAAGATGGGAAGCGGCCATACTTCGCAGAATCAGAACCGGCACGGCACTAACGCCGTCCAAACTGGCAGCCTTTGGGCTACTGAAGGAAGACGATTTTATCTGCGGGGCTTGCAGAGAAAATAAGGGGGTATGTATTAAGCGCTTGCTGGTAAAAGTGCGAACGCCTGGAAGACCACAGAAAAACGGCGTGGGGAAAATTTCCCGCTCAAGACCAACCAAGTAGGCATGGCGACTGGACTCACCCCGCAGGCCAGGAACAGCACCCAAAGGCGATCCAGGACTTTCTGGTTGAATTTATGAGGGAATCTGGGACTCATAAATTCATCTAACAAAATCATAGTAATCCACACTTCCTTCTTATAACACCCCCCCCCCCCCCTCCCCGTCTCAGGGCACACTACTCATAGACAGGAATCGTAACTATCATACATATTAAACATGTTCTCTCTCTCTCTATCTCTCTAATGCGCAGTAGACCATTTCGGTATGCACAGTAGACCATTTCGGCTCGAAATCTCAGTCCTTCACACTCGCACCCTCTTCGAAGGAGCTGATGACCTTGACGTCGTCGTTGACGTCGCCGTTGACGCCGTGTCGTACTAGAGGTCGTCCTTGAGGTCATCTTTGACGTCGCCCTTCAGGTCGTCACCCTAGAGGTCATCTTTGACGTCGTCCTTGAGGTCGTCCTTAAGATCTTCCTAGATGTTGTTCTAGACATCGTCCTCGACGTTAGACAATGCTCCGGCAGCCGTGATTCCAGTGGCCGAGCCACCGACCTCGCGTCCTCTGCGGCACGGGCAGTTCACGCGACTCTCAAGCGCAACTCGGCGAAGCATTAACCCCCCCTTTCCCCTCTATCTTTTTTCTTGCGCCAACCACACGTAGTTTTATGGAAATGTATGCAACATAGAATTTTTCGTTTTCAGCTGCTATTATTAGTCAGACATATCTGCGGACCAATAGTCAGTGACAGGTTAAGAGTGAAGTGGAAGCTGCTCCCACCTTTCTCCCCTTTGGCAGAGCGGACGCTGGGGAGGAGGCGACCTCCTCTCCAGCCTCCGCTATGTTGAAGTGGAAAGAGGTGGAAAAAGCTTCCACTTAAAAAAAGAAAAGAACAACTTTTTTTTTTTTTACGAAAATATTTAATGGAGAAGGGGAACAAGGGCGACAAAGGACAAAACCAAATCTCCAAACACAGCTAGGTGACTGGTGCGCGACCGAAAAACTCCGCCTGGTCCTGGAATCAAACCAAGGACCTCTCCATTTTCCCGTGGAGCGCTTACCAACTAATCTAACCAAAAGTGTTTTTTTTTTTTTTTTTTTGCCGATTTTTGTTTAGAAATACAACATGCCAATTAATGATAATCACAATGATAAAAACTCGTAAACAACACATGGGTCTCGAGCATGGATGTTAAAATTCACTAAACTTCTCTAAAGAGTCCAATATTGGCACCGAATCGGGTGGACACTCTAATGCGGCATACACAGATTTCAAGCAGCCGAACAGATTCCATCAAATACATTTGGACGAGCTGCGCGTTTACATCAGCATGTCTTACTGCCATTTTACTGCACCATATTGCATGCAGGCTTAGTAGCATAAAAATAACAACAGGAATTTCTTTGGCTTTGTGAACAGGATGGAACCTGATACCATGCGGCGCTAAGATAAAATCCTTTTCAATAGCTCCCTGGAGAACATATAAAAAAAGAAAGGCGTCAGAGCGGTCTAAAAATGCATGTTTCGTTGTTTCAGGCTTTTTGCACAGAAAGCAGTCAACGCCCCAAGAAACAAAGTTTTTTTTTCTGATGGAGCCAGGTTTTTACTGGGAGAGTGTTTGTGTGTAACTTAAAGAAGAAGGTTTTTACACAAGGTGGTATTGACATTTTCTTGACTCTAGATAACACCTCCTGCCCTGGGTTGGCATGAAACATAGAACGGTACACCGGTACAGAAAAGGCAGTGCCGAGGCGTTTTCAGTCGACACCCGACAAATATTCAAGAGAGAAACTTACATTGAAAAACCGGCAGGCGACAATCACTTCGCGAAATAAACTATCAATTCGCCTTTGCTTTGTGTAACATGTAGAAACAATGAAAGATAAACTTTCCTCTGCAAGTCTAGTCTGAATGATAGCACGAAGAAAATGACAAGTTTTTTCTCTCTAAAAAAAACAACAAAAAAACAACTTGCATGACAAACAGATGTTCTCCTTTCTTGACGCAGCGAAACAGATTGTCGCAACATATACTTTCCCACCAGACCGCCAAAAGAATACAGCGAAAACATGGTGTATTTTTTGTACATTTACTCTAGCGCGAGCCAAAGCCTAAAGTACGTAGCAAACGTTTGCAATTAAAAAAAATGTTACAGAAAGTGGCACGCGTAAGAATGGACATATCCCACCCACCCCATTTACGAGCTTTCTCTCGCGTCTCATAAATTACCGTCGACCAGTATTCATTTGATATGTTATAATATTGTAGTGGAAAACAAAGGTACTCAGTTGGCGTTGACATAAAACTATTATATTCAGAAACTTCGGGCTTCATGGCCCATGTCCCATGCCAAAGGCCGCTCAGCTCGCACTGATACTTTACTTCACGCTACCGCTTCGAGAATACTTCTCTTATCTTTACAAAAAAACAAACAAACAAGCAGCAACATCATCAGCATAAGCCAGAAGTTTTACTTCTATATTTTGGAGAAAAAAATTCATTGGCATGTTTATTTTTAATTAGGTTTCTACAAAAGGGTTCGGTAAATGTACAGAACAGCAACGGGGACGGTCGGCAACCTTGTACACTAATACGCTTTGTAAGCTTCCCGTTAATTATGAGCTGGTTAGTACATCCTGTATATGCCGTGCGAACGAAGTTTAATACTATTTTGCCTACTCCAACCTGTTCAAATATTTTATACAAGTGTGGGCGATGTTCATTGCGTGTTTTTGGACCTACTTTCACGGCTTCGCCTGGCGTCCTGAATATCTGATTAGCTTGGGAAAGCTGGCGAGCGAACCTGCCGCTACAACTTTTTGTTTTCGCCGCTAGGCACCATCGATTTCGCGGAAGTCACCGACAAGAAATAAACTTGTCCGACAGGAAAGCCCAAAATGGAGGGGCTGGAAAGGCCAGACGTGTGTTCGACCAATGCCGTAATGACATTGCCCCCTTCTTGCGCTAAGGGTCCAAAATATATTTTTTGTGACCCTTCGGAGCAATTGTGCGATCGAAAAGCACTTAAAGAGACCGTAAACGTTGTCTCAGCATTATAGGGAAAGGTTATAGGTTATTATAGGACTGCCAGTTGTGAAAACCCGCGGGGTTTTCACAACTGCAGTCCCCACATTTTGAGCGCTTCGTGTAACTCCGAATCTGCAATATTTTCACCGGCGGTATTTTATGGATTTTATCACATTTATGAAAAAATATAAATACAACCATATTTACGAATTAATAGGAGCGGTACATGCGCCGTTCTGTTCGTATGACTCACCATACAAACAAAGCGCCTTTGCCAAGCCAACCACACATTTACGTTTGACTGCGCTCGAGTGCGTCACGTTTTCGCTCTCGCAGCGCTCACACCTGGCGTGGGTAACAACGGACATCAGTGTTTGCAAAGAGCGCGCTGGTCTATAGTTGCACGAGCGGGTGCTGTCATGCACACATGTGGCTATCAACGCTTGCCTATATTAGTGATGTGCGCGGCCAAAAGCGTCGCTGTGGTCAGCTTTCCACGATTGGCCAAACCATGGGCATATGAGCATTGCCAGATTGTCAACTTTGACGGTGTTAGTTTCGGATTGCGATGGCTCCTAGCTTCTACTGTGCTTTTTAAACACACCATCGAACTCGTCGTCGCACCCGATGGTAAGTAGCCAGAATAACAACTGGTGACGTCACGGCGAGGCAAATCCCAGTCGTGACGTCACGGAGGGAAACCATAAGAGGGCGCCACCGAAACATCTCGGCGCTAATACAGGGTGTTATTTTAAGCTTTACAAATTTGATTTAAAAAGGGAAAGACGTTTACGAATCTCTGTAATGCGAAAGTAGAGCGCAGCTCTTGGGGAGGAGCAGGGGAGGGTACGGAAAGGGAGGGTATGCTCCTCCTTTTCCTCCGTACCCTCTCCTTTTGCCGCTGAATTTGTTCATGAGTGCCGTGACACAAAGTCGTGACGTCAATTTCCCTGCTAAATGTAGCGAGGAAACTGAATTGGTGTTGAGGTCACGTGACAACTTCCCTGCTAAATTTAGTGGGAAATTTTCTTGCTAAAGTTCGGGGAAATTTTCCCGCCGAAGTTAGCGAGGAAATTTTACCGCTAACTTTAGCGGGGGGAAACGTCCCATAATGCAACGCGATCGGTTACGCCGACATCGACGCCGCTCAACCCGGAAAACGGGCGCCTAACCGCTCATTCACACTGGAAGCGGATCCGCGTTCGCGAAGCGGTTGCGAACGCGGTTGTATAAAGATTCAGTACAATGTCACGCGCACTTGATGTCGTCGAGTGCGCGTGCAATTGTACTGGATCTTTATACAACCGCGTTCGCAACCGCTTCGCGAACGCGGATCCGCTTCCAGTGTGAATGAGCGGTAAGAGCTGCGCTCTAAAAAGTCGTGGAAGCAACACTTATGCGGTTAGTGCTGGTGAGTTAACTTATACGGCCTGGGGGATCAGTCGGCTAATTAGGTAAAATTTGTTAATTAACTTTCTTATTACTGAAAATGGACATATGGTTCCAATTAAAAACTTGATGAGCGTCAGGCGACTAAACCAACTGTTTTCAGAAGGATATAACTAGGGCTCCGTGTTTTCGGAGTTTATTTTTCGTCCGATTCAGAGGGTGTTTTTCGGAGTTTATTTTTTGCC
>NW_024609838.1:15090966-15351744 GCF_016920785.2 Ixodes scapularis | reverse complement strand
TTTGTAAGAACATGCTATACATCATTATGGCTACCAGTAAACATTCGTAGTACTTTGTTCTGTAGCACTGAAAGTGGGTGTGGAAGAAAATGGTACCGGGAACAACTAATTTAAATTACAAGGTAGAAACAAAAAAAAAAGGATCTCACGAACGCAGTGGAAATAAAGTACAGCAGGGTGAATTCCTTGAATAAAAATATAAGCTCCCTCAAGTAAAAAAAGAAAATACTTTCAGCCTTTCCACTCTGGTAAAGAAGGAAAGACCAGCGAAGCTGTACTATAGGAACCGTGCGGATCTAATTCAAGCCCCGACCAGGGGCGCCCCTAGCGGCAAACGGGTCCGTTGCATCGGGCATCTTCTGTCAGTCGCTGCGTTGGTTGTGCGTTGTAGTGGGTTAGCGCTGTAATTTCTGAGATGGCTATTTTGCACCAAGAAAGCCGTAACAATCGCTGCGTGGTCGGCAAGATCGCGCACGGCACGAAGTACTACATCGTCCCTTCGAAGCCGTACGAGGCGGAGTACTGCGCGACCTGGGTACGACTTGTGCGTCCTTACAGGTTAGTGGTGTTTCTTACCTTCCAGTTCGCGCTTTGTTTAATCTGCTGACGAATAATACAATTAACTTTTTTTTCTCTTCTAGCGACGATGGAAGAGCATCAACACCGACGGCAAACTCTAAAGTTTGCAGCAAATACTTCACCGGAATCGAGAAGCGGATGTTTCCATCAGCCTACAGGAAGATAGTAAAGAGAATCGCGGAACGGCGCGAAAAAATATCGCCCAGTTATTGTCAAGCTGATTCAGAAATAAACGTACATAATTACCGCAGTCCACTCAACGCCAACAAAATTTGTTTGCAGGCGCGCTTAATTTTGTTCGCAGAGTACGGCGCTCCGTGACATCCACTTGTCCGTCGAAACGGACCTCCTTCACGTCGCACACGCGGCCAGATTCATGAAACAGTTTTCTCTTCGTTATATTGGCACCACGGAAAAAGCTTTCTGAATTCGTAACCGCCTTAAACCCTGTCGTAATCACCCCGGGAACACTGTCCGCTGTGCTGCTAATCGCCACTGCTTCCCCCCGATGATTCCGCACCGGCTACCGAAGGAGCTTTCCGGATTCTTAGTCGCCCACAATCCTCTGCGCTGTTCGTGGCCGGCGGCACCGGCTTCCGAAGGGACTTTCCGAACTCGTAACTGCCTTAAATTCCGTTGTAATCACGACGGGGACACTGTCCGCCGTGCTGTGCGTCGCCATTGCTGCCCGATGCTCCTGCGGCGGCTACCGCCAGGTCGCGGCGAACAATAGGCGACCGCCGCGACACGGCCGGCTTGCTCGCTTCCTATGGTGGGAATGAAGTAATGGCCGGCCGCAAATCGGGAAGCAAGAGTGGAAAGGCTGCAAAGGTTGCGCCATCTATAAGCGACGGCGGCAACCAGACAACCGGCGAGCCGATTGTCTGGTTGCCGCCGTCGCTCATAGATGGCGGTAGCTGTCCAGAGTTTCGTGCCGTCATTTGTTTGCTGACGGACACGATACTGGGGAAACTAACCCTTAACAACTCCGCTGTAAAAAAACAAAAAAACAAAAAAAACAAGATTGTTTTTTTGCCTATTAGCGAATCCACGCTGAACCTCTGGGCGATATCATCTATTGGAATATTAGGCCATTCTGGCGTCTATAAAGAATGCAAAAAAGGGTTGCAATAGAAAATAAGCAAAATTTACTTACATATCCTCTTCAGTTTGTCAGAACAAACACGGCAGTAACCCAAAAAATCATTTGTGGTTTACACGCGATCGAAGTACAGAAATTGCAGATTTTTGTTTTCATGCTCCTCTAGTAAGCGAAAAAAATCATAATTCCATACTTTTATTGAACAAAGGCACCACCTTGTTATACCTGTGTTCCTACTTACACCGAAATATGTTTAAAAAAGTCGATTTGGCGCTCAGTTAAGAGTCTTGACGCCTTCAGATTCTCCCTGCGTATTTCATGTGTTCCATTGTTTTCAATAAATGTTTATTCACTGGATAAACATTTAAGACCTGCTAGTCTGAAACAAGTCAGTGAGGTTTTCAAATGTTATTTTAATAAATATTGCGGGGACAATACGCAGGTGCGGTGAAAGGGCCAAGTATTTTAGTTTTATATAATAATTTAAGACATTTTTTAGATTGAAGTTTTTACTCAATAAGGAGTCTCTTAAAGTTCAGGGTTTCCTGTATCTTCTGATAAAATTCACCTCTCATCTCCGTTCTTATTTTTCGCTAGGAGTCATCTACAGCTTGCATTTATTCCTTCTTAACTTTCCTCATAGAGGGATACTGAACCCCAACAATTTAGTGTCCATAATAAGGGGCGCACGTTCTTTCTATCCTGTAGCTGCCGGTGTGCGCGATCACACGCGACGACATCGACGTCATAGTCCCCCATTCGCGCTTAAGATGACAGTGAAATAAGTGTTTGGGCTTCGGGCCAAAGGAGAATAAAGACAGGCTTTTTCATCTCCACAAGTGAAAGCTACGTGCTTGTTAGACCAATTAATTGCTTACCTTTGAACTCCAAACCCCATTGTGGAAATGAAAAGTTTGTCTTTATTCTCCTTTTCCCTGGGCATTCGCTATGACGACTATGGCGTCAATTTTGTTGCGTGAGCTCGTGCACACTAGCGGCTGCTGGCTAGTGGAAAGATCGTGCGCCACTTAATATAGGCACTGAAATGTTTGGCAATAACAAAAAAAAAAAACATACGAACAAAAACTTTACAAAACAGGCAGATAGAAAGGCTGTAGTAAAAGTTTGGTTGGGGCTAGTTGGTACATAGTGATTAAAAGGTTAAGAATGGCTTTCACCTGCCTTCACGCAGCCATTGCAAAAAGCTGCCAGCATAGACTGCCAATCAGCTTTGATCATTAGGTTGAATGGTTGAAGAGTGCCGGTTACCCCAAGTGCCTGATATCAAGTGTGTGAGAAAGACTCCTCCGGACAATTAAACGAGAAAATGGCAACAAGTGTTGTGAAAAGACAGACAAGATGCCAGTGCAGGGGGTTCCATATTAATGTAGTGATCTCAGCCCCGTGCTAACTTTCAAAGATTTGCTCCGCGATGTGAAAACAAAAGCTTGTTTCGTGCTGAAGAAAAAAAGAAAAAGAAAAAAGAAGAAAAAAACATGTAATAAGATACACCGAATGCGTAACTAAGGTGGTGTGTAAGATTGCCTTTAAGTGCGGCCAAGTTTACATCGGTCAGACCTGCCGATGTTTTAATGAAAGAGCACGGGAACACAAGCTTGCTGTAGGCAATAATTAGGGGTGGCCATCTTGCGGGAGCACTGCAGACGATGTGTTTGTGAACCAATAATAGAGCGCACCAGACCCGAGATTCTGCAAGGCAGAAGATCCTCCTCACTATGGGGGAGAAGGAAAGAGGCAACGGTGGAACGGGCGGAAGGAGGCAGAGGGGGAAGCCGGGGAAAAGTGGAAAGCACGAATTGGTCGTCGGTCTGTAAAAGAGGGAATGAGAAGATGGAAAGGGAAATAAGCGAAGTGGCTGACCAATTCATAACGATGCCATCCCTTTATCTGCTGAACAAAGAAGTTGTGTCTCTTGATGCATGCGTGTGTGATGAGCGATATATGAACCTTTATCTTGTTTCATGGGGGTGTGTATAGTATAGGTGATGGGGGAACGACAGTTTGACGATGCTTGATGTTACATTAAACCAGTTTGAAGTTGGCGCTTGTCTGTGTCGTACATGTGTCTTAATTTTCGTCCTGTTTCAGTTCGCGCCTTTTAACCTTTTAATAGAAATGCTGTGTTCGACCGCGCGTGCACATATAATTGATCGACAACTAGAGGCTTGCACGGGCCGATATTTAGGAACCCGGCCCGAGGCCCGCTCTATTTTCGCCATTGCAGCTCTCTTGCCACTACACATGTTGTATACGGCTCGATAGTCAGTACAATAAGCGTAATTTTACGTAAAATTACGTCTTTCTCCGCGCTCGGTAGGGGGTGCAAAGTTGGGCAACCCCAAGATTCTCGGACAGGCGAGCGCCGCCACTACTTACGCCATCTATCGGCCGCCGTTGCGCCGGCGCCCGTAACTCAATGGACCAAAGCGATCTTTTTTATACAAAGAAAAGTAATCACTCAATCGCTTTGCACTTTATTGTCACGTTTTAATACGCTGCCCTCAACCTCCACGAGAAATTTCGTGGTCCTGGGTTTATATTAAATCTGGCCAAAATGCAACCAAACTTTTACTCATTGGTTCCTATGGCGAACCGCAGAAAAATCATACGTCTTTTCAACATTCAATGCAAACCCTAAGAGAACCACACCATCAATTTAGTTGCATTTTGCTATATATATAGCCAGTGTCTCTAGCTCCATGGAAACAATTTTTATTTTCAAATTACTTAAATTTAAAGTGGTTCCCCAGGACTTTAAGTACCAAAAAGAATCCGCAGTTGGTGAGGAGACTCGAGGATTCAGTGACGTTGTTGCGTTCCTAAATACATTTTTTAGCAACATATGTAATGCATAACAAAACGGCAACTACACTGAATATTTTCTTAATTGATAAACACGGAACCTGAATGCAGGTTTTTTTTTTTTTTTTTTTTTTTTTTTGTTTTCATCGCGTAATTAGCTCAAATACATTATACTTAAAGCGCTGAATAATTAAGGAGTCAAAACGTTTTTTTGTTCCGAACTATATTTTACAAATAGTCCAAATTTCATTTCACCAGCTATTCCACTTCCTCCCCCCCCCCCCCTTCCCCAAGAATGGTATTAAAAATAAAAATGCCAAAATGAATGGGCGTGGTCCAGACATTTTGGCCAACGCGACATGAAGAGTACCATTTATGGCGACATTTAGCACGCTGTTACTGCTAATTAATCAATCTTATGTAGGTTTGCTGCGCGTGCGCCCAAGAGTTTTTGAAACGGCCCATTATCTCTTAAGTCATCACAACCTCAGTCGTCAAAATCAGGCAAAAAAGGGGCGTGTCCCAGAAATTTGGCATACGCGTCGTCAATTGTACCATCGATGGCGACGCTCAGCAGTCTGTAATTCATTATAAGGAATCTCCTCTAGGTCTATGACACGTATGCCTGAGTGCTTTTGAAGCGGCACAGAATTTATTTAGTTATCACTCTCCAAAGCTTGCCTCAACCGTCAAAAGGGGGCGTTTCCCACAATTTTGGACATACGCGCCGTCAATTGTACCATCAATGGCGACGCTCAGCAGTCTGTAATTCATTATAAGTAATCTCCTCTAAGTCTATGACACGTATGCCCGAGTGCTTTTGAAGCGGCACAGAATTTATTTAGTTATCACTCTCCAAAGGTTGCCTCAGACGCCAAAATCAGCCAAAAAGGGGGCGTTTCCCACAAATTCGGGCATACGCGCCGTCAATTGTACCATCAATGGCGACGCTCAGCAGTCTGTAATTCATTATAAGGAATCTCCTCTAGGTCTATGACACGTATGCCCGAGTGCTTTGAAGCGGCACAAAATTTATTTAGTTATCGCTCTCCAAAGGTTGCCTCAGACGCCAAAATCAGCCAAAAAGGGGGCGTTTCCCACAAATTCGGGCATACGCGCCGTCAATTGTACCATCAATGGCGACGCTCAGCAGTCTGTAATTCATTATAAGGAATCTCCTCTAGGTCTACGACACGTATGCCCGAGTGCTTTTGAAGTGGCCCAGAATTTATTTAGTTATCGCTCTCCAAAGTTTGCCTCAGACGCGAAAATCAGCCAAAAAGGGGGCGTTTCCCACAAATTCGGGCATACGCGCCGTCAATTGTACCATCAATGGCGACGCTCAGCAATCTGTAATTCATTATAAGGAATCTCCTCTAGGTCTATGACACGTATGCCCGAGTGCTTTTGAAGCGGCACAGAATTTATTTAGTTATCGCTCTCCAAAGGTTGCCTCAGACGCCAAAAAGCATTTTATTGCCAAAAATCAGCCAAAAAGGGGGCGTTTCCCACAAATTCGGGCATACGCGCCGTCAATTGTACCATCAATGGCGACGCTCAGCAGTCTGTAATTCATTATAAGGAATCTCCTCTAGGTCTATGACACGTATGCCCGAGTGCTTTTCAAGCGGCCCAGAATTTATTTAGTTATCGCTCTCCAAACGTACGCGACGCCATATCCCATGTTACAGTAGCCATGTCCTCCGGATTTCGACGACAGCGCCACTCGCGGCAGTCTGCACTTCTGGCTTCACACGGCCGATGGGACGCCGCCGACACTTTTTCCACAGTGTAACTAGAGCGCCGACGTTAGAACGCGCGACTCGAGAGCGCTGCGATAGGAGCGCGCTTGCCATTAGAGTGCACGTCACAAGAGCGCATGACCAGTAGAGCGCATGTCACGAGATTGATTACCTTGTCCGAAAAAGAAGCTTTATTGTACGCAAACACTTTAAAGCACACAGAACCACTTGACGATCGGCTGGGTGCAGGAGCCAAGATTGAATGTTCTTTCGAATGGTGAAGTTGTGTACATTAGGAAGTGACTTCATACTCAACCATTACCACATTTTCTAAGTTTGCGAAGCGCTGCTCAACAACACAAGGTGCACCTCACTAGACCATTTTTCTCTACCACACAAACTTATGGTGTAGTGGAAAGTCATCACTGGGGCCACTAACTTTAGCGCGTCGGTGTCGCATTGGCCCTGACAGCATTCACAAACACGTTATGAAAGTGCGTCACACACCGCTAACAAATAAATGCGCCCCGCAAACTCAATAATGAGCGGCCGCATCATCGACGTCTGTCCTGAGCCGGCTCTGCATGCCATTCGTGCCTTCTTTTTCTGGACAGCATCTCCGTCGCAGTGCACACCGATGTTGCGATCGCCGGAGTACGGTAGAAGCTGGCCGTGTAGTTTCCGCTTCTTTTTTGTTGCGCGAGCGCTTGCTGCAGCCCAACGCACCACCGTCTTCCATAGCTCTGTTGCAAATCGCGGTCGTCTCAACCACCAGCATGGTCGACACCGGCGTGCGACGTCCTTTTGTGGCGTAGGTGCAGCCCATGTATAGTACAATGGTTTGTTTTAGGCTTCATCTAGCAGTCTGAAGAGTCTAGGACATTTCGGTGCTCGAAATATTCGGTGTGCGGAGTTTTTGTTGCATGGTCGTGGAACACAAAGCGACGCAAAGAGTCGCTTTTGTCCTTATTTTACGATTATTGTTTGCCCGAACTTCATAAAAAAATGTCATCTTCTCTTTCTGCTCGACTTTTTAGCAGACACCACCGCCCCACGGGCGTTAGAGCATGTGTGTTCTCGCTTCCGACCACAATGAATAAACTTGCACCCCCGTGTATAGCGTCTTTTGGGAAGCCGGGATCAGGGACTGGAATGATGCTCGACGATTCCTCAGAAGCGTTGCTAGCAACGCCGATTAGGTCACAGAGCAGTGAGCACACGCGTTTTGTAAATAAAAGGGGTCCACATTACCCTTCGTGCATGATTATGTTTCTTTTGAAGGCAGCTGGCCTCAGACTCTTACTTTATTACGTATACGACGACTCACCTGTGATACGTGGGCGTTATAGTATTTGGGAGGGCTAGAAACTGGCATTCTTTCCGGAATATATTATTATCAAGCCACACATGCGAATAACTTCATATGCGTATGCTTATGCACGTTATACCTATCATCCAGACATATTTATGACAAATCTTAATAAAGATGTCCTAGACGTATATTCTAACCTTTAGAATATTAAAGCATGCTATTGCCAGAAATGACGGGCCGTTTACACCGAAATATCCGTGTACCTTACGTCTTTTATTAACATGTCCTCATTGGATCACACAGGCAAATAATTGCTTAATTACACGTATCGTATATTTTCATTAGGGGGAAAAACATAGTCAAATAAGGCATCTTGATAATTACATCCATTATATTTTATGCGCCACTGCCGCCACAATATTTGGACATTCAAATGTCCGCAATGCCTGCTGGAAAGCTCAGCTATTTGAACTTCCAAACGTCTATTTACACAAAAATCTCCATGCAGCAAAACGTCCTTGCACCGAAAAGTCCGTGCTCCGAAATGTCGGCACCGAAACGACCTACACCGAAACGTCCTACACTGAATTGTTCGGATCCCCAGTCTGAAGAATCCAACAACCTTGCGAATAAAGACAGAGCCATTTGACTCTCCTTGTATTTTTTTAAAATTTGTAAAACGCCAAGTATCCGGGTTCATCAGAGATTTAAGCCATAACTGCAGCGACTGGCGGCTTCATAATAATATATAAAAACAAAACTTATGCAAACTTTCACAAGAGCCGTCGTTGAAACAGGGCGCTCTCGCACTACCCCATGCCTCCCGCGCTTGGAAATATTGAATTTTAAAAAAAAAGGAAAAAAAAAGAAGCAATACTGGAACGGGGTGTGTGTGATTCATGCTGAAAGCGAGGACGGGGGGGGGGGGGGGGGGGGGGGTGCACTTATCATTCTTCTTTGTTCAGTATACCAGGAACTCTGTGATAACGTTATTGCCCCGTTCAAGGTTTTCGAAACGCACAATGTCGCTTTAGAGCCTGCTTGGGGAATTCCTTCGGGTCGCTGAGGTGGGGCTTGATGGAAGTAGGACATCCGGACGCTACAAGCTGTTCCAGCCGATGCACTGCTGTGAGGGTTTCATTAGCAAAGCGCACATGAAGGCTCCCTAAGTTTCATATGACTTCTCGCTTTTTGGCGCGCATCGCTGCACGAAATCCGAATGCCACGTGTCACTTTTCCCAGCACTGAGTCACCTCCGATGTCTCATGGTATCGAGGCGCTCGAGGGGGAAGGGGGGGGGGGGGGGGGGGGAGAGGAGGCTCCACTACGTTCTTTCTTGTGTTTGGGTTCAATGTTTCAAGCCCAAGTCTGTGAATAACGGGGAGGCTTGGGAGAAAGCTTCGAAAACCAGACAGCTTCTTGTGCAAATCGTGATTGATTTGAGCCTGAGCTACGAACTACGTGCATAATGAAATGTCCGAAAATATTTGTACCCTTTTTTTATCCCTTTCATCGCCTCATCTAAAACTTTCTGGTTTTCTCGAGCGTAAATGACATCTTTAAAACAATTGTGAGCTTGGATGTAACCTACTTCAGACAAGCTTAGTAGCCCAAGTGTGACACAAATAGGCGGCGCACACCAAGTCACTGAGCCAGAAACTTTCTGGTTGTCGCGGGGTAGTCAGCACTGCATAGTGTACGCGTGCTTGTCCTCATGCGACTACCATTATATTGCCGGAGAAAAGCAGTTCTTTTCTTGGTCCTGACATTTAATTGAAAATATGGCATAGAATATAGTTGTCCTTCGATGCAAAAGGAACTATTTCCGAAAACGAGAAACGATCTCCAAATACTATTTTAAAGCATTCAATTAAACGGCTTTGATCAAATGGCGTTTGATTCAATAACGTTCGATGAAATGGCTTCGATGAAGTGTCCGGACCCAATCACCATCATTAATTTGAAATACGAGTTCATCTTTCCTACCTTGCTCAGTCCACGGATAAAACCACCTCATCTGGTTGGTTGCTAATATCAATGACCTAACTTGATTAGAAATGCCATCAGTGACGTTTTTGCGGTGGCCCGTGACCTGCTTCTTTGTTTCTGTTTATTATTAGTAATTATTTGTTACAGATGTACAGACTATTTCGGCAGTGTATTTACCTTCCGCTCTATAACGACTTCGGGCCACGAGAGCGCATTCGATAAACAAGTACACAAAAGTAGTAATTGTGGTCGCGTTGTCAACTCTATCCCTTGCTTAATCATGTATACAATGCGTAGGAAGAAACGCGTTGACAGCAATATAAGGGGAGAAGCTTGGAGAATTGTTAAGCGGGCGTTGGTTTTTAAAAGCCGGGGATCTTGAAGATGTGTGACAGAACGCGGGGGTTTGCGGCAGGGGTATGGAAACGGGGCTTTCGGATTTGGATTATTTCTTAAACTGATCATGGAATGGGGCAGAATCGTAAATGTCGGCGAGGAGCACTTTATTCTGCCAGGAAGACCCGGCTTGCTTTTGTAAGTAAACGACCGCTGAAACAGATAACAGACATGCACTGGATTCTCCAGTTGCTTCGAAAAGCCACGTTACGTTCTCCGCTCAAATCGTTACATTGGACTTTAAAATTACGTGGAACAGAAAAAAACGATCAGATAGAAAAGCTACATGGACTGAGTGTATCTCCGTTTCACCATAACTTGACAAACGGCGAAAGCTACGATCCCCGTTGGCCAATCAGAGCAAAGGAGCGACGCACGAGACAGCTCTCCGTGGGAGGATCGTGTTTCAATGGTACATCGTCAAGTGCTTTGCTCCGATGCCCCGATTGGCTCACGAGGGTCGTAGCTTTATATCCTGTTTTCAAAGGACTGGCTCTCACAACGCTTGAACGAGCACTTAACGCCTCGCCTTGTCCTGTGCGGAAGGTACTCCGTGATAATGGTTTTGTCCGGTTTGACATTCTGACAATATACAATGACACTTTTGTGAGCTGCTTGGAGATGTCTTCGGGGTGATCCGGGAAGTCAGACATACTGCTTTGGTACAAGATTATGTTCTGTATACCCAGGGATGGACCACACCGGACGCTGCAAGTCGTTCCAGCCAATGCAGCGCTGCGAGCGCTTCATTTGGCCTCGTGCCACACTCAGCGCATGTCACGTGTCACACACTCGGAACTGATTTACCTCCGATGGCTCGTAGCGTCCGCTGCGGTCCATTTTAAGGTAGAACGGATCGTAACAGACTACGCTGCTTTGTGTTTGCGAATAATGGATCGCTTTGAGTGGTTCATTGGTAAATCCTGCTTGAGTTCAGCCTGAGCTCGCAAACTCTGGACACAATAAAACTATGTGGCGTTGAAATAAAAGCCACTGAAAATGTCAGTACCGTTTGTCTTTTTGTACTTGCAACTTTTGTTATTGCTTGGGACCGAGTTCGGCCCTGGGAGCTGTTTGCCGCACTGTAAATTTGTCCAGTTATTAGTTAGTGCAATGATTTTCATGTAGGTGATAGGCCCTCTTGGGAAGAACATATTAGAAATAGTTCAATGCTATATCTTGAAGACATTGCCAGATAACAACTCACAAATATTGGGTAAAAATTTCAAAGTGGCCTAGTTCGTGTATTTCGAAGCGCTGCATTTTGCATGGAGACAAAATAATGCAACATGTTAACGGAACATTACGCGATAGACCGCAAAATATTTTCCTCGAGAAAAAAAGGAAAACGAAGTTTTCTTTTAACTGCACGCTGAAGTTGGGGAACTTTTCACATTGAAGCACGTTTGAAGCGTTGTAAATATTTTCAGTTATAAACTCGAGTAAAAAAATATTTTTAGGTGATTTACCGTTCCGGAAAGAATATACAAAAAAAAAAAAAAAATTAAACGCTATATCTAGAAAATATTACGAGATATGCACTCGCAAACGTCAGATACAAATATCAAAGTTACACGCACGCACACACGCACGAAGGTACACAATAACCTGAAAGCTGAATGCAGTGGCTGATGTACGAGTAGTGATCAAACTGTTTCTGCGGTTGACATCATGGGACGTCGCGTTCATGTGGGAGCTGTAAAGGTTAGGTGATCAAAAATGCACAATCATGACAATCAGAGCACATATCTCCAACATTTTTTACCCTCAACAACCTTCTCTCCCCTCCCCCTTTTTTCTCGCTCAGAAAAAAAGAAAAGAAAAAGAAGGGAGATCATTTAATGGTGCGACTTTTGCCGACGGTGCACGCGCGCAAAAGTACTTGTCAATCGCAAAAGTGTTATTTACGAGATAAAGTACACATGAGAGTGATTGTCGCTTTAGATGTCATTATAATTGGTTTTAGTAGTGCACCCATACAGTAGCCTAACCACATAGTTTTAACCCAACTACGTGAAAACGATCAGTTCTTTGGTTGACCCGTTCAAGACTGGCAGTTGTTGAAATATTTTAGCAAAGCGAAAACCGGGTATCGGCGCAAATGATAATCTATACGCAAACCCGAGCCCCTGAAACTTCAACAGTGCCTCCGGTATATGTGTGCGTGTGTTCACCTTGATTAGAGAAGTCATTCCAGATATAGTCACGGCAGTCCGGAAAGTCGAAGTGCTTCCGTCGCATTCCAATTAATGCTCGGAGCCTTTATTCTTGGCTGTAGGTATAGGTTAGGTTAGCTCGCACCTCACGCGTGATCCTAAGAACAAACGATTCCGTCAAAGCATTTTATGCTGCACAGGTTACGCCACCTCAGCTTATCGGATATCAGTGATACATTACAATAGACTTGAGTAACTCTTGCTGTGTTGCAACTTACAAGCACAAGTAGAGAATTAAAGAAAAAAATAATATTATCTTCTTTTTTATTAAAAACGAGCTTGCGAGAGCACGGTTATGGTCTCATCTCATATGTTGCGCTGTAGTACAGCATGGCGACACCACTGATTCAGATACTTTGGAGTTATTAGCGCATCGTAAAACCTCGTTGTCATCGGCGGCTTCCTGAACAAGCTCGCGGCATGACAGTAATGTATTATATTGCGCCTACATTGCACTGTTTGCAACAGCAGACTGATATTTCATTATCGACAAACAAACTCTACCTGCAAAAATTAAATGTAATACGAAGAGAATGCCCATAGTTTTAGTAATCAGTAATTTGTAATGTGAAATAATTAAATTTTAGTGATTTTTAAGAAAGGAATTGGTAATGTAAAACAGTTAGTTTTGGAAAGTGCTTTTGCCATCTCTAGCCTAGAAATCTCAAGAGGGCGACTGTACTAAAGTGATTAACCATTTCGAGAAGAGATATTGAGTTGAGAAAAATTAACGCTAATTACACTTCCAAAATTTGACGGGTGAACTTGTACTTTAAACTTTTGCTTACGGAAGGGTGAGTTCTAGTCACCGGTGTGGCCACGTGCAATATGACGTCTAAACGCGGCACTGGTCACTAGTAGGATCTCAAAACGCAATGTAAAAATGCAAGGAACCGGGAAAAAAAAAAAGGCTGTTTCGTATTATGGATTTTTGCAGATCTCAATATTTGGAGTTTCGGTCAAATTTCAGAACAAAAACAACGGTTTGACAGCCCCCAGCACTGTTTATTTCAACGTGTGTCCCATTTAGGCAACACCAGGTGGGTTGGGGTAAAAGCACCGGACATGTTAGAGTACGCACGCTGGCATGAGTTCCCGTCCCGTAAACACTTTTTGTAAGGCTCGCCGCTTCCTCTTCAAGTACCCAGGGTCACAATACACTCTGTAGTACCGTATTTTCCGGACTATACAAGTTTAAAAGTTGAAAATTCACCCGATGCAGAATATCTACAGGTGCGGACAATACAATGATTTAATTTCTCTAGATCCTTCACTATGACAATCGTGAAGGGTTTTATGAGTAACGGACTATACTAATGTTGATTTACGTACGATAAAGCTTCATCGTGACCTAATACAGTAGGCGTTTGTCAAGATCTGCTGAGTATGATACTTTTTACGTTCGGACTAGGTGCTAAGTGCGGGCTTTGCACTGGGTGCCGATTGTGTACCGGGTGCGGACTATCTAAGAAAACACTTTTATTTTTGACGCAAAATATTTCCCTGCGGACTATGCACCGGGCGCGGCCTATAGTCCGGAAAATGCGGTAGTTCCTTCGAACCCTAGGGTTTTTGGACGATGGCTCTTGGCCTATGCCCATCCTCACATGTCCTTGGGTCACTTTACATGGACGGCAGAAGCAGTCAAATGCTCGGAGTAGCCAAGCATGCTTATCGCAAAACAAAACAAAAATTCAGAGACAAAACCGAGAGGCTAGGCTCTGAAATGCTGCTGAAAGGAGAGTTCGGTTTCGGGCGCTTCTCTGGTATCGCCGGAGGAAAGGGGCCGCTGTGCCTCCCGCCGCAAATCGCCCATTGTGCGCTTAGCTTGGCTTATCTGGCCCCGAGATGCAGCAACAAAAGGAGTCTCCCCGCCGTCAAGTTAACTATGGGAGAGGAGGAAATGGGAAGTGTGGCGAGGGGAACTTTTTTTCTGGTTGAAAAATATTCTGCAGGTTGGTCTTTGAGCGCCGCGTGGTGGGAAGTTTTGAAACTATCCCGAATGTCTCGGAATCTTGGCCTTGAGAGTGATTCCACGAAAATGTGGTCAAGGAAGTGACGCCACACAGATAATTAACATGGGAGCGCCGACCGATTTGCATCGCCACGCTCCCTGACTGCGCGCAGTGCCTGTTGCCGAGAACCACGCAGTGAGCACGCGCGTCCTTTGAATGCCACAGCATTCTTTAGCGCCCCCGCCCCCGGATTTCTTGATTCTCTGACTTTCTAATGCTCAGTTTTGCCACAAGGCTGAGCGAATGGCATTGTGCTGAGATTTGATTGGATTCCGGGCCATGCACAGATTCCCGGGAACGAGTGGGATCGTCGAGTCGCAGCGGAGACAGCCAGGAACAACAGCTCTGCGACAGGCTCAACCACTCGGGAGGACAACGAGGAAACGGAAGATTCTGTGGAGAAGGCCGAACTAGCAAGACAAGCTAGAAAAACCTACTTCAGGGTACTCGTACCGACGAAGGAATACCCACCAAATGGATACCTAAGATGGGAAGCGGCCATACTTCGCAGAATCAGAACCGGCACGGCACTAACGCCGTCCAAGCTGGCAGCCTTTGGGCTACTGAAGGAAGACGATTTTATCTGCGGGGCCTGCAGAGAAATAAGGTGGTATGTATTAAGCACTTACTGGTAAAAGTGCGAACGCCTGGAAGACCACAGAAGAACGGCGTGGGGAAAATTTCCCGCTCAAGACCAACCAAGTAGGCTTAGCGACTGGACTCACCCCGGAGGCCAGGAACAGCACCGAAAGGCGACCCTGGACTTTCTGGTTGAATTTATGAGGGAATCTGGGACTCATAAATTCATCTAACAAAACCATAGTAATCCACACCTCCTTCTTATAACACCCCCCCCCCCCCCCCCTGTCTCAGGGCACACTACTCATAGACAGGAATCCTAACTATCATACATATTAAACATGTTCTCTCTCTCTCTAATGCGCAGTAGGTATGCACAGTAGACCATTTCGGCTCGAAATCTCAGTCCTTCACACTCGCACCCTCTTCGAAGGAGCTGATGACCTTGACGTCGTCGTTGACGTCGCCGTTGACGCCGTGTCGTACTAGGGGTCGTCCTTGAGGTCATCTTTGACGTCGCCCTTCAGGTCACCCTAGAGGTCATCTTTGACGTCGTCCTTGAGGTCGTCCTTAAGATCGTCCTAGAGGTTGTTCTAGACATCGTCCTCGACGTTAGACAATGCTCCGGCAGCCGTGATTCCAGTGGCCGAGCCGCCGACCTCGCGTCCTCTGCGGCACGAGCGGTTCACGCGACTCTCAAGCGCAACTCGGCGAAGCATTAACCCCCCCTTTCCCCTCTATCTTTTTTCTTGCGCCAACCATACGTAGTTTTATGGAAATGTATGCAGCATAGAATTTTTCGTTTTCAGCTGCTATTATTAGTCAGACATATCTGCGGGCCAATAGTCGGTGACAGGTCAAGAGTGAAGTGGAAGCTGCTGCCACCTTTCTCCCCTATGGCAGAGCGGACGCTGGAGAGGAGGCGACCTCCTCTCCAGCCTCCGCTATGTTGAAGTGGAAAGAGGTGGAAAAAGCTTCCACTTAAAAAAAGAAAAGAACAACTTTTTTTTTTTTTTTACGAAAATATTTAATGGAGAAGGGGAACAAGGGCGACAAAGGACAAAACCAAATCTCCAAACACAGCTAGGTGACTGGTGCGCGACCGAAAAACTCCGCCTGGTCCTGGAATCAAACCAAGGACCTCTCCATTTTCCCGTGGAGCGCTTACCAACTAAACTAACCAAAAGTGTTTTTGTTTTTTTTTTGCCGATTTTTGATTAGAAATACAACATAACAATTAATGATAATCACAATGATAAAAACTCGTAAACAACACATGGGTCTCGAGCATGGATGTTAAAATTCACTAAACTTCTCTAAAGAGTCCAATATTGGCACCGAATCGGGTGGACACTCTAATGCGGCATACACAGATTTCAAGCAGCCGAACAGATTCCATCAAATACATTTGGACAAGCTGCGCGTTTACATCAGCATGTCTTACTGCCATTTTAGTGCACCATATTGCATGCAGGCTAAGTAGCATAAAAATTACACCAGGAATTTCTTTGGCTTTGTGAACAGGATGGAACCTGATACCATGCGGCGCTAAGATAAAATCCTTTTCAATAGCTCCCTGGAGAACATATAAAAAAAGAAAGGCGTCACAGCGGTCTAAAATGCATGTTTCGTAGTTTCAGGCTTTTTGCGCAGAAAGCAGTCAACGACCCAAGGGACAAACAGTTTTTTTTTTTCTGATGGAGCCAGGTTTTTACTGGGAGAGTGTTTGTCTGTAACTTAAAGAAGAAGGTTTTTTACACAAGGTGGTATTGACATTTTCTTGACTCTAGACAACACCTCCTGCCCTGGGTTGGCATGAAACATAGAACGGTACACAGGTACAGAAAAGGCAGTGCCGAGGCGTTTTCGGTTGACACCCGACAAATATTCAAGAGAGAAACATACATTGAAAAACCGGCAGGCTCAGTCACTTCGCGAAATAAACTATCAATTCGCCTTTGCTTTGTGTAACATGTAGAAACAATGAAATATAAACTTTCCTCTGCAAGTCTAGTCTGAATGATAGCACGAAGAAAAGGACAAGTTTTCTCTCTGAAAAAAAAAACATAAAAAAAAACAACTTGCATGACAAACAGACGTGCTCCTTTTTTGACGCAGCGAAACAGATTGTCGCAACATATACTTTCCCACCCAGACCGCCAAAAGAATACAGCGAAAACATGGTGTATTTTTTGAACATTTACTCTAGCGCAATTCAAAACCTAAAGTACGTACCAAACGTTTGCAATTAAAAAAAAAAAATGTTACAGAAAGTGGCACGCGTAAGAATGGACATATCCCACCCACCCCATTTACGAGCTTTCTCTCGCGTCTCATAAATTACCGTCGACCAGTATTCATTTGATATTTTATAATATTGTAGTGGAACACAAACGTACTCAGTTGGCGTTGACATAAAACTATTATGTTCAGAAACTTCGGGCTTCATGGCCCATGTCCCATGCCAAAGGTTGCTCAGCTCGCACTAATACTTTACTTCACGCTACCGCTTCGAGAATACTTCTCTTATCTTTACAAAAAACAAACAAACAAGCAGCAACATCATCAGCATAAGCCAGAAGTTTTACTTCTATATTTTGGAGAAAAAAATTCATTGGCACGTTTATTTTTAATTAGGTTTCTACAAAAGGGTTCGCTAAATGTACAGAACAGCAACGGGGACGGTCGGCAACCTTGTACACTAATACGTTTTGTAAGCTTCCCGTTAATTATGAGCTGGTTAGTACATCCTGTATATGCCGTGCGAACGAAGTTTAATACTATTTTGCCTACTCCAACCTGTTCAAATATTTTATACAAGTGTGGGCGATGTTCATTGCGTGTTTTTGGACCTACTTTCACGGCTTCGCCTGGCGTCCTGAATATCTGATTAGCTTGGGAAAGCTGGCGAGCGAACCTGCCGCTACAGCTTTTTGTTTTCGCCGCTAGGCACCGTCGATTTCGCGGAAGTCACCGACAAGAAATAAACTTGTCCGACAGGAAAGCCCAAAATGGAGGGGCTGGAAAGGCCAGACGCGTGTTCGACCAATGCCGTAATGATATTGCCCCCTTCTTGCGCTAAGGGTCCAAAATACATTTTTTGTGGCTCTTCCGAGCAATTGTGCGATCGAAAAGCACTTAAAGAGACCGTAAACGTTGTCTCAGCATTATAGGGAAAGGTTATAGGTTATTATAGGACTGCCAGTTGTGAAAACCCGCGGGGTTTTCACAACTGCAGTCCCCAAATTTTGAGCGCTTCGGGTAACTCCGAATCTGCAATATTTTCACCGGCGGTATTTTATGGTTTTTATCACATTTATAAAAAAATATAAATACAACCATATTCACGAATTAATAGGAGCGGTACTTGTGCCGTTTCGTTCGTATGACTCACCATACAAACAAAGCGCCTTTGCCAAGCCAACCACGCATTTGCGTTTGACTGCGCTCGAGTACGTCGCGTTTTGTATCTCGCAGCGCCCGCACCTGGCGTGGGTAAACACGGACATCAGTGTTTGCAAAGAGCGCGCTGGTCTATAGTTGCACGAGCCGGTGCTGTCATGCACACATGTGGCTATCAACGCTTGCCTATAGACGATTGCAAGCTGAGCGACTGGCCGCCGCCATGTCTCTGCTCGAGCAGGCACGCCCGTGCGATTACGAGCTTGCCAAAGCTACGTTCACCCGCGCGTTGCACGCGCTTGCACGCATGGGGCACCACTTGTGGCGCCATGCTTGCAATTGTCTATGTACATGGTGTTATTTTAAGCTTTACAAATTTTGTTTAAAAAGTGAAAGACGTTTACAAATCTCTGTAATGCGAAACTAGAGCGCAGCTCTTGGAGAGGAGCAGGGGAGGGTACGGAAAGGGAGGGTATGCTCCTCCTCCTCCTCCGTACCCTCTCCTCCTCTCCTCGATCCTGCCGCTGAATTTGTTCATGAGTGACGTGAGACGAAGTCGTGACGTCATTTTCCTTGCTGCGTGTAGCGAGGAAACTGAATTGGTGTTGCGGTCATGTGACATCAATTTTCCCCGCTAAATTTAGCGGGAAATTTTTTTGCTAAAGTTAGCCGGGAAATTTTCCCGCTAAAGTTAGCGAGGAAATTTTACCGCTAACTTTAGCGGGGAAACGTCCCATAATGTAACGCGATCGGTTACGCCGACATCGACGCCGCTCAACCCGGAAACGGGCGCCTAAGAGCTGCGCTCTAAAAAGTCGCGAAAGCAACACTTATGCGGTTAGTGCTGGTGAGTTAACTTATACGGCCTGGGGGACATATAGAGGGCTAATTGTAACAATCAGTCGGCTAATTAGGTAAGATTTGTTAATTAACTTTCTTATTACTGAAAATGGACATATGGTTCAAATTAAAAACTTGAGCGTCAGACGACTAAACCAACTGTTTTCAGAAGGATATAACGCGGGGGCAGCACTTTACGGCGTTCCGTAAAACCAGTCAATTTGGACGCGTTTCTAGGTTTTGGTTTCTTATCGGAGCGCATCTCTGCGCCCGCGGTCCTGTTCCCTAGTGGCTGAGACGCGCAACACACGTGCGCCCAACTTCCCTCCATGCTACAAGGGAGGCGAGGGGGTGGCTTCGCGCCGCGACCACCGGGAGGCAGGACCGCGGGCGCAAAGATGCGCTCCGGTAACAAAGCAAAACCTAGAAACGCGTCCGAATTGAGCGCTTGTTTAGAACGCCGTAAAATGCTGCCCCTGCTTCATGTCCTTCTAAAAAGAGTTGATTTAGGGGTTTTCCATGACGTTCATCAAGTTTCTAATTGGGAGCATATGTGTATCTTTGCTAATTAAAAAGTTGATGAGCCAATTTGAGTTCATTAACCGACTGATCGTGACGATTAGCTCCCTATACTATGGCGCCCTGGCCGTATAACTCGTCTGCAAACCGCAAAACTGTAGCTTTCACTTTTTTCTTTTTACAAATTTGTATAGTAAAAAAAAAAAATAATAATAAAAACACCGTGTACGCTTTTCTTAAAGATGGTTTCACCTAAACGCTATCTCTTTCCGCACATCGCAGCTTGTCTGCATTGTTTCCAATATCACCAATGAGTGAACACCGAATTTGAGGATTGGTGCGCTTTAACATATACTGCATATTGGAGATCATTGGGCTTCACCACGTTCTTCAGTGTTAGCGGGCTTTTTTCTTTATCTGGTCTCGCGTCCGTTTATACCTAACACGAGGACGCCACAGCGCCCCGTCTACCTGTTGTCTTCTCGCACTTATAGTAAAAGACAAACATTTAGGAACTATGGCAGTGTCGTCTGCGAAACTTCGCGTGCGTTCAAATTGCCAGTCATCTATGTTGCGTGGGCGACGGCGAGCTTCTTCAAAATGGCGCCTCCGTTGAGATTTAGCGAGTTGTCCAATGCAGTCATCGAAAGTTTGAGAACGGCGAGGAGAAAGGCCTCCAGCATGAGCTTCGTATACCTTCGATCCATAGCCTCATCTCTACTCACAAAGCCTGTCAGTTCGACGACGGAGCCATAGAGTGCCAGGTCGCAGGTTCGGAGCACGAGGATCTGGTAACGTATAGCATTTCTCGGGGAACCTGGACGTCAGCGCACAGCTTTTGCAGCGGCGAGGACCCGAAACACAGCTTTCAAACCCGACGAGAAAAAAAGCGGCAGCTCGAGGAACGGACATTCCATCGCTTGGGACAAGTGTGGTTCGGCGTCTTGCCGCAGCTCGTCTCGTTCGTTGTCTGCCACTCTACCTTTTCGAGTTCGGCGGCCGCGTCTCGTGAGGATAACACTTCGGCGTCTGGTGAGCCCCTCATCTTGCCAGTAACGGCGAGAAGGAAATGAGAGTTCGGAGTTCGAACGCCGAACGCTAGATGCCGCCTTTCGAACGTAAAAAATCTACACGCCGGAGCGAACGATGGTTGCTCTGATTGGAGGGAGGTAGAGACAAAGGTATAGCTAGCGTTTGCGCTGACGCCGTCGCCCCCCCCCCCCCCCCCCCCCCCCGCTCTCTTTTCCTCCCCTCCTTCAGTGTGTCTCGGTATAATAGACCAACGCGCTGTTTACAAGTAAGCACGCCCACACTGCGCGTGCGCAGAAGCTGTCTGAGGTCAAGCGACTGGGCACGAGCCTTGCCGACAGGAGCACCACCGTGATGACAGAACCGCGTGTTCCCCGGGCCGGTCGGTGCGCCGTCGCAAACAGACACGGATATGACGGTCGCTTGTAACCGGTCCCTGAAAACAAAAAAAACAAAAAAAAAGAAGAAACGGGTAATCAGGTGGCCGAATCTGTGTCTTCTATATATCGCATAGGCACCTCTTCAAGACGCCCGACCGTTTAGCCGCACGCGCTACCGAAACTGGAATGGCAATTCTTGCGCCACGGGAGCACAGCATGGTATGTCGGCGATTTCGAGCGCACCGCCCCAATCCTGACGTCATGTTAGAGGCAAGGCGCGCACGCGCTAAACCGGAAAAGAAATGACAAGAAAAAGAAAAAAAGAAAGACACAGCAAGGTTGTGTATACGCGTCGCCGGTCGTTTAACTGGCGCGACGCGTAGGTACACTCGACCATTGCCAGATCTCAAAAGATAGGGTGCAATACGGTTTGCGTCGGATCTGACACGGTAAAAGAGTGAGCTGAAGTGCAACGCACAAAAGTATTGCAACACCGCGGGGTCACCGTGGAAATGTGGCTATATTTAGACCCAGTGGGAGCAACACCAAGACCGCCTGATGTCCGATTGTGTTTCGATTTCCGCAGTTTCGATGCCGTTCGCAAACCGGATGCAATCGCCCTCAGGGATGTCTACCTTCCTGCAATGCCGGGGCCGTGACGTAAAGGTAACGTCGCGCGCCGATATTTTGTCGTGCCCCCCTTTGGGGTTTTTGACCGGGGCGGTTGTCGGGCTTTCCGGTTTGAATAAAATTAAAAAAAAAAAAAGTTGATATGTCTTAGTTTTCTATACTCGTCAAACGCACAGACCTGTGATTGTCCGTCATTTGTCTTTTTTTAAATCACTTTTGTAGCGTGAGCATGGGCGTACCAACCCAGGGGGCGGGGAGCAAGGGGGGCGCTTGCACCCCCAGTTCTCAGAGTGGGGGAGGGGGAAGGGGGGCAAGGCATTTGTTTTGCCCCCCCCCCCCCCCCTTAAACAGCCGCCACTGATCAGAGAATATACTGTCCGTCGGCGCCCAAGAGGTACCATGGGCACCCCCCCCCCCCCCCCCCCCCCCGGGTCGGTGGGGGGGGGGGGGTCTGGTTTGCTCCCCCACTCAAAGACAAGTTGGTACGCCACTGAGCGTGAGCTACACTGGCCCTGCTGCGCATGCGCGAAGAGCAGTGACGTCACACGGCGCACACCTGGCGCGCCGGAGCCGCCGCCGCCGCGCCCGCCTCGCCTGCAGTCTTGGGTAGTAACGGGTTACTAGTAACGCGTTACTGTAACTTTATTACTTTTTTGGTAACTTATAACTGTAACGAGTTACTTTTTAAAAATGTAACTTGTAACTGTAGCTCTATTACTTTTTTCTAAGGCAACGATGAAAGTAACGATGTTACTTTTCTCGTTACTTTCCAGTGTTTTAGGAATAATATATCACTGAACGAGTGCAATTTAGCCATTCCTTGTATTTTCCAAATCGTCTAGTCTGACATTTCGAGTGTCAAGTTTGCCTTGCACAAAGTTGTGAATACGTTCTTTCTCGCGAGTCACGACCCGAATATAGCCACGTGTAGGTTTTATGAAAAAAATATCTAGTTATTTTTACGCACGCGCTTGTACTTTGTGACTGAACACTTACATCTTAGTGTTTTGAAGCACTATTTATGTTTTTTTGTTTTTTTTTCTGTGCAAACGCTTTTTAATCGGGTGAATCAACCGTGAAACAACGATACACGTGGAGGGCACTGCGCATGTTTCGTATTTTGATTGGCGCCCCTACTCCGGCGTGGAAACTTTCAAACACTAACTTCGGGAAGAAACTGCTGCTAAGTTACAATACGAAGTAAAAAGCGTACTTTTTAATTTTGTGCAATAAAACGTGTGAGGGCATTTTCTAGTTTTTTCTAATTTTTTGTGTTATAGAAAAGTAACTGAAAAGTAACGTCGTTACTTTTTAAAAGTAGCTGTAACTGTAACAAATTACTTTTTAAAAGTAACTTACCCAAGACTGCTCGCCGGTCTGCGCATTCCAGAGTAGTGACGTCATAGCCGCGGCAGACGCACTGGCGCCGCCGCGTGCCCAGCTGTTCGCCTCTGTTGCGCAGTAGCCAAGTCTGACGTTGCACCGGAGCCGCTTGATAGCGCCTCTCATTTTGTGCGCATAAACTCATGCTACGTATATTCTGGCATAGCCGAGCTAAGCCACCGCAATTTTTTTTTTCTGCTTTTGATTTTCATGGTACCGGCATGCGGTTATGTATCGCTATTGTGTAATGCGCGTTAAAGACCCCAGGCTAGAGGTTGTACTGCACCAGCTAAATTTCTTATCTACAGCTGGGAGACAAGTCAACCGTTGAAGCAGACTAAGTTCTAGTTCTTATTTTGATGCGTTAAAATTACAATAACTTTCAGGAACTTTTTTTTTTTTGCATATACGCACGCATATATTACGTTAACATATTGGGAAACGTGCATTTAACAATAAGTGTCAGTTTGCAGTCTATCGTGTTGTATGTATTTGGCAGACGTAAGGTGACCATTTTTGCTTCATAGTGTTGCGTTGTGGGCGAACCTCCAAAATTACGCCTCTATTTTAGGATTAGATAAGAGCCAAAAACTATCCGACAATTTTCTCCATAGGTATCTAATGGCTCCAACTTCCAAATGCTTCGCGCTGGGTTATTATTGTTATTATTTTTAGGGGCGAAGCTCCTTAGGGTCTAGCCTTGTCCGTCCGGCGTCCGTGCTCACATCGATTTGCTGGTGCTGATGCTTGTGAGCTCACGTGCTCACGTGCTCGAGCAAAGCAAAAAAAAAAAAAAAAAAAAAAAAAAACTGTTTGCGCAGTCGCCAGGATTCGAACCTGTGCGTGGAGACCCCAATGGATTTCTAGTCCATCGCTGCGGGACGAGTAGGGGGCTCTGAGATGTGGTAGTAACTCAAAGTGGTAGTAACTCAAGAGCTGGGGATGTCATGGATGAAACGTTGCATGTAGCCGCTCAACGTCTATACAGGAGAGGGCGTCGCGGTCAAATGCGTACATAATCGCGTTAAACTGTGCATTCATTGGCTCAACGTTTATAGACGAGAGGGCACTCTGGTCAAATGCTTAAATGCGTATATAACCTCGTTCCATACCACACGTTCTCTTTCTGACATGGATGAAAACGAACGAAAGGCTCGGCACGCTGCGGCTCAGCGTCTACGCAGACAAGCCCAACCAGAGCTTCGCCCCAATCAACATCATTCACCACGTAGAGATGCGGTCAATTTGTTTTTGTATCGAAATTGATTAAGACAATTGTTAAAGAATGACTGCTTTCCCATGATTCTTTTTCCCTTGTCACCTCGCTGACCGAGCTAAATAGAAATAAAAAAAAATCCCGATTAATAGCAACTCTTCGAGCTGGTTCGCAGGAAAACGTCTCGGAAATGCCCCCAGAGAAAACCCTGTGGGTAACCATAGCGTATCATGCGAGTCATCAAAACACGGATAATGTTCACCCGTCCGGAATTTCCTTCCCTTGACCTCGATCACACGCGCTCACAATCGCCGAACCTGTACTTCGTTCCAGCTTAATTTGGTAAAGAGCGAACGCTACGGCCCCGTTGAGCCAATCAGAGCGACGAAAACGAATCACGTGACTTGCGCTTACCAAAAGGGGCGAGAGCGCAACACATGCACTCGAAGAAGAGGGGAAGGAGGAATTCCCTTCTTACCCTCTTGCGTGCGTTCTAATCGTGCCGAGTCAGTCCGTCGTAATGCGATTATTCCGCCATATTCCCCACTTAGTCGCGATGCACGTATCCGTCGTGTTACACGCTTAGCCGTAATGCGATTATCCGCCGTAGTGACAGTGAACCGGAGAATAAACAGGGCTTTTCTCTCTCTCCCGCTCGTGCCTTTAATAGTGCTGCATAGCTTGCACTGACGTCACTCGGCCAGACATAGTGAGGGAAAGGGCGCGCGAGGGGGTAGCTTCCGATTCTGACCACCAGAAGGAGGGGCGGCCTGCAAGGATGCAAAAGAAACTACGGCATGCCCTCTTCGACTTCCGCCGGGTTTGGGCTGCGCATGTGCCAAAGTGCCGTCAAAGATGGAAAGCTCGCGCAGGAGGCGGAGCTCCTTGCGCTGGAGGCGGAGCTTCTGTAGTGAGGTAAAGTGCAGTCACATGTGTCCCTCGGACGTGCTGGTTGGCTCATACGGACCGCAGCCTTCGCGGAATAGTCAATTGGAATTAGCCTAGAGTAAACAAAAAAGAACAAAAATTACGCAAAAAAAAAGTATTAAAATAGAAGGATCTGCCCATACATAAACTTGTCTCGACGACTCACTTAATACATGGTTGCGATTGTGCGAAATGTCGATCGGGAAGGTGCGATAGGGCGGACCCAGCCGGGGAAAGTGGCTGAAGTGGCTCCAACGATCACGGTCGCATGACTTGCGCGTCCGATTTCAATATGACGTCTTGTTTTCCTTTCTGGATCTAATGAAGAGGAATGACGCTGTCATTATCGAAATTATGGAGGATTTTCTCCGTACTGTATCGGATAATTGAGCGATGGGTGCGTGTGACCTGTCAGATGTATCCTTGAAGCTTTGGCGATGATAGCAGGGACTTTATTAGAGGGCGGGAAGTGTCCGTGGTTCTGCTGGTCAGATTAATGGACATATTCTCGCAATGGCATCTCGCCAGGGGGAACGTGCTTGTTTCTAAGTGTTGGAAAGGTAGATATTATCCTAAGGCCCTCAATGACTGGCCGCTTTTTAGCAGACCCAGTCTCTGTCCGTCTGAATCTCAACGGACATATAGAGAAAGGAAAGAACAAAGAGGACAGAGCGGAAAAAAATTAAGTTGGATGAACGGATGGAGAATTGTCTGCGTCCAAATGCATCGAATCAAGTGGCGACTTGCGCCACCTAACGAGTATTTTGAATCAGATTTGCTAATACGCATATCGAGGTAAAGCTTCTTCAGATAAGGACGATGACAGGTTAGTCGAGTAAATTCTCCACATCCAGCGCGAGCTTGTTGCTTTCCGCATGGCTTTGGCTGGGCGTGCGACAAGGTGCTACCAAAAGCAGAAAAGTCGTGCTCGAGGCGGAGCATCTACTCTATAACGGCAGACATGTTTAATGTGTTTGTGGCGATAGCTGGCCGGCCGGTGGCCGAGAAAATAGCAGACAACGGCCTAGTCCACTTCCTGATCACTGGTGATGAGGACAAGATTATTCCTTCACTTTTGCTTGCCCCCTAGGTGACGATCCGTCCGCGTTAGCCGTATTGCGCATTTTATAGCCTTCACGCCGGTTCCTCTCTAAAAGAAGGACAAAAAAAAAAAAAAAAGGCGTTTCAGAAAAACCAAGTAGAACATCGCTCACAATTATATTAGGTTAACTTAGTAATTAAAAGATGGCATTCTTCGGGTTTGTAGTGTCATAGCCTCCTATATACTCACAAAGCATGGCAGATCGCCACGAGAAGCGGCCGGCGAAATGGAAAAGGTGGAGCGGTAGACAAAGGATGAGAGGAGGGCCACGTAATTGGCGCCCCTCTGCGGCGATACGCCGAAACACATCTCTCCCGAGCGTACAAGTGTGTTTCGGGTGCTCGCCACTGCAAAAGATGTGCGCTGACGTCCAGGTTCCCCCAGAGCCGCTTATACTGAGTGAGTTTGGCCTTCTTAAGGAGATTTTGACAGCCTGGCAACAACAGCAGCGTAGTCTGACGACTGGGGGGATGACTACTTCCGTCCGCCATTTTGTGGCTCTGACTCAAAGGAACTCTTTGCGATTTCCCAGGAATAAAGAGAAAAGAGCGACGCCATTTTGTATTATCACGAAATCCGCTGGTTCCAGCGGGAAACAAGCTCCGCCCATTGGCCAAACTCTCAATATAAACAGCTCTGGGTTCTCCTAGAAACGGCTCTTTGATGCTCTGTGCTACAAGGGGTCCTATGTTGCGCTTTTTGGACTCCCAGGAGACTAGGGAGAAGGAAGTGACGTCAACGATACAGCAAACGCAGATTGGATGTTGACAGAAGAAAACAAAATCAACATCCAATCTGCATTTGCTGCGTTGTTGACGTCACTTCCGTCTCCCTAGTCTCCTGGGAGTCCAAAACGTGCAACATAGCACCCCAAGGTCCTCGCGCTCCAAATCTGGGACAGGGCACTCTATGGCTCCCTCGTTGAGCTGCTAGGCTTTGTGAGTATAGAGGAGGGTATGGTAGTGTGCACTACAGTTTCGTTTTGTCGTTGTGATAGGTCAACGCGCTGTTTCCAAACCGTGGGCACTGCGCATGGAACCAGATTCGCGTGCGGCGTCCACCCATATGCCAATAGCACGCCATCGCGTAGGCAGCGTTACGTGAGGGCCGCGTGTGGGTTTAAGAGGATGTTTATTCCAAACGCTGTCCTCTTTTATGCGATATGGGGGGCACGTCTTGAGTTTCTTGTTTCATCCTATAAACCGTTCGAACGTCCAATTGCGCCTTCTTACGGTCGATCTGAAAATACTGCTAAGTGGCGTGCGCAAAAAACACCAAGAAGCTGGCATGTCTTTAGCTGATATAACATATACTCACTCTCAAGAGACTGTATACAATTGATGGAATTGACAATTTTCTGGTGTCTTTTGCGCACGCCACTTTGCGTCCCGGCTGAACCTCAAACCGCACGCCGAGGTCAGGCGGACCTGCCCTCCACCCAGGACGTTCGCTGCTTGTCGTACAATGTTTCCAAGCGTATCTTGCTGAAGTATACACACCTAAGCGCAGAAAGAAATATAAAAAAATAATTGTAAAACATACAGGTCTTGTCCTCAACCGCGAAAGAGCGCGAACATTTAAATAAAATACATAAACCAGCAACAAATCGAAAAGTTTAAATACCTAAAGTCTCAAAATGCTGATCAGAATGCGCCCGAAGCCGCATGGCCATTGCATCAACGATGGCTGCGCCGGCTGCGCTCGCGGCAGCTCTGGCTTCCACGGCGTGCTGGGACAGAGGCTGCGATCGTAATAAAGCCCTACAGTGTTTGATGCTGCGATACTGTGTAGATACTTTCTCCTGCGTTCCAAAGCAGTAAGTGTGTCGCTAACGCTGGCCGTCGGCGGATGCACCAGACGCCGCCACCTTGACACCACGCACCCCAATGACGTGCCCCTGGCGCAGAGCTCTGCCCTGGCGCACCTCAGCATGGCGGAAACGTTACGCGGCGCCAGCATCGCTCAAAATGGCAGCGCACAAAAGCCTTTCTCGCAAACGTTTATGGTTAAACCGCCTGCGACAGAAGAAAAGAAAAGCAGTGCTAGAATGTCGAGCTCAAAACCGGTTAGACTGGAAATCGAAACCAAAATTGTCGTCTGCAATCAGTGCCTTGGTGCCATGTGGGAGGCATTCGGCGTCCTACTGCGGCAGCAGTATAGTGCCGTAGATTCTTAGAGCTGTCTTTTTATAATCACATTTCAGAATATTTTCTTGTCCTAGTCAATAGCAAAGAGGTTCTGCAGTCCACAAAGCCTTAGTTCGGGTGCGAAGGTTTCCTGTCAAGATCATAGGGTTAACATAATAATCTAGAGCGAAAAGACCCGTGCATTTGTCCGCTTCGGAAAGGCAGGGCTTAGACGCGGACATCGGCGGCCCCAGCGCCGATGAGGAAATATAGCTGGCAACACCTTAATATGCACTAAGAAGCAGAAAAAAATCACTTGTAAGGTCTGTACCTTGTTATTTTCTCTCTTACTTCGCAGAAAAGCACCGCCTTCGTCTGCTTTCTGTCTCTGCTTTTTAATTATTATTATTAAGGAACTTTACTTTCCATTTTGATACATAAATGGAGGAAACAAGGGAAACAAGCTCTTAGAACAGCTTGATGGAGCCCCTTCAGCCTTTGTAGCGGCAGATACAGAAGTCAAAACAAACCAACAGCGTAAAACACTGGGAAAACCGACATAACAAAGCAAAAAATCAAGCAGGTTTCAAAACTTCGATTCATTCGTTTTCGTCCTAAATTAGTTCAGTTCGTAACCTCTGAATTGCAATAGAAATATTATCAATGCTACTTTTTTTATTAAGGTGTTCAATATAGTAGGAAGTATGTATTTGAGAGATTGCATTGGATAGTTGTTGTGGCACAGTGGCACAGTCCCATGTTCCGCCGACCGAGTTAGGTAGGAAGTTGCATGCAGGGGCGGATCCAGAACTCTATTTTTCTTTTCTTTTTTTTCTTTTTTTTTGGGGGGGGAGGCAGAAAATTTGTAAGGATACTACTCTCCCATTCTTTCTTCTGCACCGGGGGTCCACCAATGGTAAATTACCCACCGACAAGGGGGGAAGGGGGGGGGGGGGGTGCGGCCGCCCCGTTGCCCCCCCCCCCCCCCCCCCCCCCTTCCCTTGGATCCGCCACTGGTTGCATGTACTTTTATCTCCGCAAGGTTCACTAAGCTATCCCCATTTCTTTTATTTTCTAACTCAAAACTGATTGCTAGTCTATACTTGTACATGTTTCAAACAAAAAAGTATATTATTTTTTTTTTTTATGAACAAACCCTGGGTGCTAGAGTCGTAAAAAATATTCTCAATGAGGTGCACATGTTTTTTGCTTTGCAATAGGAGTATTTTTTTAGCTTTGTGCAGGTGGTTGTGCCCCAAACTGGATGACAATAATTCAGCTGAGAAAGAAGTCTGGTATAAAAGAAGCTTAACATTTCTCGGTAGAATAAAACAGTTACAAGAGACGAGTCCAATGACCTTTGACAATCTAGTGCGCAAATCATTTACATGATTTTCCCAAAATAAGTACTGATTGAAAATTACGCCCAAATTCTCAAGATTATCTACACTATCTATATCCTTTGCATTTAGGACAAGGGTCTTAGTTGTAGAAACATTTTTGTTTTTAGGTGGAAAGATGACTGCCTTCGGTCTCGCTCGCATTGATGCTTAGCGCGTTATCAGAAAACCATTTTTGGAACGCCGCTAGGGTCACGTTTACGCAGCTGATAAGCTTGTCGCCAGTCTCGCCAGAAAAGAAGAGAGCGGCTCTGTTTACCGACACGGCCGGAAGGCCGCGCATGCTCAGAAACTATGTGGGCAAAAGCGGCCCGGCTCTCCGTGTTTTCGCCACTGCGTTCTGTGGCGTCCGCTTGCTGTTGTCGTTGTAGGGACGCTTTTAGCTTTATTTCTGCATCGTATTTTCTGACAACGTATGTCGTATGCTATGCCCGACTATTTGAGCTAACTACCCGAGCCTGAACGGCAGCGGCATCGAAACAAACTGTACGTGGACGGCGTTGCCTTCGAGGATCCCTACGCCGCAAACTGGACTTCCGACGTGAAGTTTTTGCCACCGACCTCAATGGCTCACGTCGTCGTTTATTTAGTTCTTTCGCCGAGCCAGTTCACGGCCGACATGGTGCAGGCGTACAAGTCTCTCGAGGCCTACGATTACTTCGTGCCGGTTTCCGCGCTGCCGGCGGGATCAGCGGAAGTGTATTTATTAATTGATTAAATACACACAGCGTCTTCGAGTTAAGGTATGATATTTTCCTACCTTCATGACCACAAGGCATGACAAGCAGTAACGCTTTGTCCGTTCTGCAGTCTTGGCGGTAACACGTTACAAGTAACGGCGTTACCAGGAACGCGTTACTTTTTTCAGTAACGTTGTAACCTACTCGTTACTTTTTTGACCCAGTAAAGGGTAACGTATTTACGTTACTATTTCAAGAAACGTAGTTAAGTTGCTCGTTACTACTTCCCAAGTCTTAAAGAAATTGCACTTCAAATTTGTCCATGTTTTTTGGCGTCAAGCCATGTAAATTTCGGAGTTTTCTGCGTTTTTCTTTGCGTTTTTTCTCTTGAGTATTTAGGGGAAACCGTAAAAAGAGATAACATAATTATGTTCAGTTTCTGTATAAACATAATGCTTTTTAATATATGAGTTTATGCATATACCTGTATCGTCAAAACAGTAAAAAGGGTTAAATTATAATTTAAAAAGTAACGCAGAAGTAACGTGCGTTACTTTTTATCGGTAACCCGTTCCTTTTATTTTTAGGTAATGTAGGAAGGTAACGCGCTCATTTTATTCGCAAGTAGGGAGTAACGTATTTCGTTACTTTTTTTCGGTAACGCCTACAACACTGCCGTTCTGTCGTCGATCCCCTTCTGCTTGGTAGCACGGGGGTAGCGAGCCTCCGACGAACGCTTGGCCAGTGCTTTGTGCGCGAACACCGTGGGAACAAAATCCCGGAGGTCTCGATCAGACGACGCTTTTCCTGCACATAAGCAAGCCTCGGGACGGAGATTGAAATGGAAGCCACACTTGCGTTCAAGAAAGTGCTTACCGCACGAACGGTCGTCCGCGCGCGGCGACTATTATTTTCGATTCACGGATATTATCCACCTTCTGCGCCTTTCAGAGTCAGCCGGGCCCTTGGAGAAACTCACCCCGCTACTTTTGCTGTACCTTTCGGTGCAACTAACGGCTACACAGCTTCGCGGCATGCTGAAATGCTATGACGCCCATGCAAAACGTGCGCCCTTTTGCCCAAACCACACGGCTCCGCCGCGATCGCAGCGCCGCCGCGATCGCAGCGCCGCCGCAGCTCCGTGACGTCAAGCCAACGTGTCCAGTGGATTTATATTTACAATATAATTAATGTATATATTAAACAGTGACGGCCCTAAGAAGCCTCCTTGTGGTACACCGGATACAATTGTCTTGGTTGTAGACGCGAAACCATTAAGAGGAACAAACTGTTTACGGAAATTTAAATATGATTGAAGCCAACAGAAGCTTGACCTCGAATTCCGTAAATATCGAGTTTTTCTAGTAGCAAATTGTGATTTGTATAATCAAACGCCTTCGTAAAATATATATAAAATTACCAAGGATTTCTTTCTATCTAAACTCTGTAAAATGCATTCTTTCTGTTCAAGCAATTCAAGTACTGTAGATGGATTTTTTCGAAAGCGGAATTGAGCATTAGTAATTATTTGGTGCTTATAAAAAAACTGAGACACACGAATATGTATAATTTTTTTAAGCTTGTTGAAAATACCGGAAGGACAGAGATAGGCCCGTAATTGCTTATGTCGTTTTTATCTCCCTTTTTGAACAGCACAGACACTTTAGATGTTTGCATGAGTGACAGAAACACACCAATTGAAAGACAAAAGTTTAAAATATGAGTAAGACAGGGAGTGACCAAAGGTAAGAGATACTTGACCGGTCTAATCTGCGTTTCATTTGCATCACAACTGTGACTGTTATTTAATCAAAACCGCAAACACCTCTGCATCAGTGACTCGACGTAAAAAAACCCAATAAAGTCGCTGTTTCTAAACGTTACACGCATACATGCGCCTTTGCTATAATTACGCGTTGAGGTAAACTTATGAAATAGTCATTAACTACATCCGAAAAAGATATGCCAGTTAACTTGACGCTGGCAGAAGGAATGTCTTGTATGTCATTGGAGCGCTTACCACGCCCGACAACCGCATTCAAATATCTCCGCATAAGGTCACTGCGGATTACTAAAGATCTAAAAGATTCATGATAGAAACGCTCTCTGGCCTTTTTTGAGTCCTTTGTTATTTGATTACGATCATTTTTAAATGTCATGAGGTCATTGGTATCTCTAGTCTTCATAAACTCCTTATATAGAGCGTTTTTAATATTTACTCTCCCGAGTAAGTCAACCGTTACCGAAGGTTTCCGGATCCGCTCTTTTACTTTAATTAATTTGTAGGGAAAATCCACACTGTAAGGGCTTTTAAACCGACCCAAAAATAAACTGTACGCCTCATCGGGGTCTCCATTTTCGAAAATGTTATCCCAATTTGTGTTAGCTACATTCTGCGCAAACCTCTCCAAACCGTCCGGCGTAATACACTGGACTGACACAAAAGACACCAGCATTTTTTAGAGCGAGGCGTCCGTTTCGGGCTTGAGTGCATGGCATCGCCGTCCCCGTCACCGTCGGCGTAACCGCGAGCGTTGCATTATGGGAATAATGCAAGCGGGCGTAACTGCGCGTTGCATTAAGGGAAAAATTCCCCACAAAATTTAGCGCTAAATTTGGAGGGAAAATATTCCCTCTAAATTTGGCGGGAATTTTTTTTTTGCTAAAGAATTAGCGGGAATTATTTTCGTTAAATTTAGCGAAAAAATTTCCCCGCTAAATATAGCGAGAAAAATTCCTCGCTAAATTTAGGGAAACTTTTCCGCTAAATGGGAGGGGAGCAGGAGAGGAGAAAGGGAGGGTACGGAGGGACAGACTTTCCCCTCCTCCTCCTCAAGAGCTGTGCTCCAATTCTCCATTACAGAGAACTGTAAACGTCTTGAACTTTCTTCTTTGTACAGCTGGTTTTAACATGAAAATAGGAAGATGATCTCAAAGGTCCCATAACTTATTACTCCAAAACTTACATGGCTTTCCTCGTCATTTGTAATGAACAAGTCGATCAACGTTTCCGAAGCAACATTTAACCGAGTTGGCAAACAGGTTATTAAGTTATCTAGTCCTAGTTTTGAAACACTATCATTTAGCATGTTCACGTTAAAATCCCCACCACATACATATAATGTTGAGCTTATTTTTATTTTCAAACTCAAAAAGAGCACCTAAAAAATCCAAACAGGAAGCCAAAACACCGCCTGGGAGGTCGATAAATGACAGAGACAATATCGTGCTTAGTTCGCAGTGACGATTGCTCCCTAGCCCTTAGTGACTTACGCGAAACGTAGGCAAGAATTCGCGCTCAATGTTTTCCTTAATCAAAATTAATAACCTCCCCCTTGACCTTCATGCGACAGAAGAAAAAAAAAAGATTCGTACAGCGGCAGCTTAAAAAACATCAATATATTCCGTGTACCAGGCTTGGGTAAACATGATACTGTCACAATCAACGAACTCAGCAAGAAAATCCTCAAGAACAACGCTTTTATTTTTAGCTGATCGAATATTAACGTGCAGACAACGAGTCGAGGAAGAAAACTCTTTTCCAATACATGTTTCCAACTGGGACGGCAATACACATTCTGACACTGCCACGGAGGAAAAAATGAACACAACTTAGAGGTGGATTTAGTTCCGCGTCACTTAGTTCAAGTTGATCGAGTCATGTTCGCTCCTTGCAGTTGCAGCACGGTCACCGTCTTTCCTCCTTCCAAAAACGTTCTCATTTCGGTGCAACACAAATCGATGATTGTCGCTTTCTTCCTCGTTCTTTCT
Organism: Ixodes scapularis; assembly: GCF_016920785.2. NCBI lineage: Eukaryota > Metazoa > Arthropoda > Arachnida > Ixodida > Ixodidae > Ixodes > Ixodes scapularis. Next base: position 15,317,586 of record NW_024609838.1, on the reverse strand, counting down.
CTCGGGACCGGAGATGTTAGCGCCCAGGATTTGCCGCTTTCTTCTCCCGTCTTCACTCGCCTGGTCAAGGTTGTGCCGGCGTATCCCTCGGATACATTCACAACGCCGGCAAAGCGATTGCTCAAACGTTGCCCTGTCCTGGTTCCTAATGTTTGCCGGAATTCTAAAAAAAAAAAAAAAAAAAAAAAAAAAAAAAAAACAATGCAGCTCTGTTTTGTCCCAGACTTTTATGGCTGGAACAATTAATTACGGCGCAACTTGATCATTTCAAACCTCGAGTGAGAGAACAAACTACACTGCGAACGCGGCGCAAAAGCACATAAAACACAGAAAAAAAAATTGGGTTGTGTGTTTGTTTGTACAGCCTAGAACTTGGTCTGCCTCATAGGGGCGACGAGTCTCCCAGCCGTAGATGAGAAATTTAGCCAGTGCGGTACAACCGCTAGCCTGGGGTCTTTAACGTGCGTCACGCAGTAGTGATACACGACCGCATGCCGGTACGACATAAAACACAGAAGAACAGGGAAGAGTGCCTTCAACATGGATTCCGGCGGGTTCCGGTGGAATTTACGGACCGGAGGTAGCGTTGCATCGCGGTCTCGTGCAAGAACCCTGCCAACAACAATAAAAGAAAAGCAGTGGTATAATTTTGAGTTCACAACCATGGGATCATGCACGTGCGAGTTGGGGTTGGGGCCCGTTTATAATTTCGTTCTTCTCGATTCACCATACTTTTGTAGAGACTGTGGCGTTCCGTCACACTCTCCTGGGAGGTATCCGTGCCCTTAAACACATTCCGTGTTAAAGAGAAGAAAAAAGTTTATCGAGTAAAAACATCTCCCGCGTCATTCTTTCAACAGTTCACCCACGGCACGCAACAGTTTTTGCCCCACATTCCAGGACTGCCAGGCGGCTTGTTCTTGGGCAGTGACGTCACCCCCTTCCGCGCCTGACGTCACGACGCCCCAGCCGGCCGGTAAATCGGCAGCGCTCATTGAGCCGATGCCAGGCGGTGGAGTACACAAAAACCCGAAACGGGATTCCGAGTGTGAATCGAAGCCCTATTTTTAGGGCCGAAGCTTTCTTTTTTCGGGTCGCTTCGGGAATCCCAGCGATTTCGAGGGTCGTCTGCTTGTTACCGCCGGAAAAGAATTTCGAGGCCGGCTAGCGGCGGCGTTTTTGCGGCCTTGAGTAAAACCTGGAGATAACGCCGCGAGCCGATGTGAGCTTTCGCGGTCAGTTCGCTGGTCCTTGGTCAGCGCGAAATGAGGGCCGGACCTTCTACCGGGTCCTGTCACAGACTACGAATTAAAGAGAAAAATAAGTCTCCAAACATTTTGATAATTGTTTTAAAGCAGATGTGGAAGCAGCACGCCTCTGGTGCTTCATCTTGTCATCAGTATAAGAAAAAAAGAAACTTTTTTATGGTGTGACAAAATTATTCTAGACCAGATAATCTAAGAACTGTGATAATACCTATACGTCGCAGAGCCGTTACTACAAACCAATCAGTGACCACCCTCCACCGGTTGCCACCAGCATGGCGTCGCACTGACCTTACGCATCCGATATACGCACCACGTCATTCGTCTACGTCACTGGAGTGGGGTGACGTATTGGCCCTATACATGGCTTGCAAGTGACGTCATCGTATCGTGCTCGTATCATTGGACAGCAAGGAAAGCACAATGTCCGCCGGATATGACGTCAGTACAAGTCCTGGAAACGTTAACACCGTCTCGGTTTCATTTCTCTTTCTTTTTTTTTTTCTTCTCAGTTTCCCAAATAACGACACACACAAATTGGAACATACCACAACAAATGTTCGCGTGGGCACGCATAAGGAGAAATGCTATTGTGAGTTACAGCTCAAGAAGGCAGGGCGAGAGAAAGGAAGGCTAGAGAGGAAGAAGCAAACGGAACGCTGGAGGGGGACAGGGGGAAACCTCCTCCTCTTTCCAGCGTTCCGTCTGCTTCCTCTTCCCGGGCCTTCCTTTCCCTCGCGGTATCTTCTTGAGTTGGAACGGACTATAATACGCCCACACACGCGCGCGCAGCACAGACGCACGAGCATCCAAAGACAATCTCGTATCTAGTGTGCCGTACACTAATACAATTACGCGCGCGAAAGAGTGAGTAGAAGGGATGTTAATTCACAAGCTCAGGCGCGTACGCACACGTATTAATTAACGCAGTGACGCGAAATCTCCCCCCCCCCCCCCCAAAAAAAAAAAAAAAAGTTGACCTACGCAATAAAGGACCAGTGCAGAAAATTAGAGCTACTATTCGCGGAACGAAGGGTGGCAATAAATAGGGAGAAAAAAAAAAAAAAGAAGAAATAAGGCACAAACGTTACCGCCAGATTTACTGCGGGTTAATTTCAACGGAAATTGAGCTTTTCTTCTTGAGTTTTGTGTGTAATAGCACCAAAACCTTACTTGGGGCCTCTGTAGAGGTTTGCGCTTGTACGGATCCAGGCGTTCCACGCACGCCCACGCACACACCGTGATTGTGTCCAACTGACCAGAGTTGATTGTACGCGCTGACGCCTTTCCCGAGAAATCCTTAATTTCCAGGGAACAGGGTGGGCGGCTGGGTGTCGGGCAGGGATCGTCCAAAGGACAACGCAGGATTAACGAGGAGTTAATGTTACGTGGACTCCCGAAAGGCCACAACCAACCACCTCGTTTGTTTCTTGCGTTGTGTGTTTCGAGTGTTCTATTTTTCTTGCTTCCTATATACCCAACGAGAGGGTGGGGAGGACTTACGCAACCGAATAACAGGGGTCGACTCGCGCTGCTGTAGAAAAAAAAAAAAGGACGAGCGTGGGCGCTGTACAAAGCATTTAGAAGACAAGGCCTCGTCGCGCCCGCCTCCCCGACGTCATCACCAGTGGTCCCTAGGGACGGGTCGGGGATCCATTCGATGACGTCACACACGGGCCTTGTTTCTGAGGTGGTATTGGTGTAAGCCGCCTACGCGGAACTTTTTTTTACGTTGTAACGCTTCTGGTAGAAGATCGCGATCATTTGGAGGCGTCAATTGGACGACAGTTTGTCTGTGTCCGGGCTGTGTGACACCGTAGAGCACGGTTTGGAATTCGGTTGGACAGGCGCGGCAGACGCCAGCTCGGCAGCAACGGAGAAGGCGCATTTGTCTCGTAAAGTGTCGTTCTCCTTCGACGGTTCCTTCGTTTGGTAAGAACGTATTAGCGGTCCTGGTTTTACTTTTGTTTTTAGTTCGGATGGCGAAGTCGCCCTTTCCTGGTACGCTGACGGAGGTCAAGCTCCCGTTGCTTTCCAGGAACCGGAATGGTTCTAGGAAGAAAGCCGGTGGATGGATGAACACACACAAGAACACGCGCACATCGTCTGCTATGTTTGGCTTGTTTCTGCTGGATGGTCAGAATGTGGTCACGTGGTGTCCTGCCGACTCAAATATCCTCGAAAACCGGCTCACTTTATTTATTTATTTATTTATTTGAGATACGGTAGGGCTTTTTTCGTAAGCCCAAGAAGAACACAAGCAAAAAAAAAAAAAAAAGAGAAAAAAATAAAGCAATACGGCACTGCGCACACAGCATAAATTCAAACTTTGAAATACTTAACGACATTACATGAAACCTCTGTACTGACAGATCATGTGCGGAAAATATTCAATATAAGGGTACAAATATAACGTAAGAATGCAAGTCACGACACTCCCTCGAATAAACGAGGCTTAATTTTTCACTGCGGATGAAAAAAAGTTTAGATCATGAAAATGCTTAGTCAGTCTATCAGCGAACAACTGCGATTCGGTGATTCCGACCAATTCTTCCCGTAGCGAATTCCACTCTTCTATGGTTTGAACAAAATACGAATGTTTGAATGCGTCATTATTGCTGTGATACGCTCTTATAGTTTTAGTGTGGTTAGTTACATCTGAGTGTTCGATTGTGTCTGTTTTTTTTTGTTTTTCTTTAAAGTAGTTATTTGAATTTATTTTAAGGCAACCGTGGTGAAGATGACGCCGAAAACAACATTCAAATTTCCGCGCGCTCTCCAGGGGTGCGACGTCCCAAACGGTGCAGACTTTCGGGTCGCGCAGGTAATCTGAAACAGAATACGTCGAGCGTTTTTTCATGCGTCTCAGCGAGTAAGCTTCCAAACATTCTTTTCCCATCATGAAACGTCTGGTAATCAGTTAAGAACGCGATTTACTGCCCACTTTGTACCGTTCCTGTCGTCACACTTCAGCGTTGCCAGTAGGGGCTCTTGGTTTAAAAACGCGATGTGAACGAACTTCTAAAATTAAATACCTTCGCCATTTTTTTTACACAATATTTGGGGGATTGGTACTGCCGTGTCTATCGGTGTTTTGAGCCAATTTTGAGGCAAAGCAGCGACCATTAAAAAATCGCTGGAGTAATGTGGTCATTCGAGTTGAGGGAATCATTCGGTTTCCGTGGACTTGCTTTTAATTGTAACGGAATGAGGTCTTGAAAACCAGACGATACCTAAAATCATTGAACATAGTAAAAAAACACTCCGAGACCGGGGAAAAAGAAAGGACAGACAAAAAGCTTTGTGTTTGTCCGTCCTTTGTTTTTTGCCAGTCTCGGGGTGCTATTACTATGTTCAACTACCACCAGCTCCTTTGCACCCTAACCTTCTAGTTACCTAGAATTATGGTTACAAATGGTTGTCAATGTATTATTACAATCCTACTTATTTGCGGCTAAGCGTTGTTTATTTCCAATCTCCGAATCTCACAGCTTTTGAATAAGCCAAACCAATTCGGACAAACTTGATTTAATAAAAAAAGCACCTGTGATTATACAGATTTATAATTTTCCAAGAAACTTTGGCAGGAATTATTAACCACTATTATTTAACATCACTCGAAAAAAAAAAGCCTTATTTACCGTCTTTTGTTAATGCTAAGTAAAGCTTAGCGAGAACGCGTTTATTATAAGTTACTCGGCTCGACCGCTTCTTTCAAGACAATATGTTGTGAGTCGTCAGCCGATGTGCCGCCGTTCTTCACATCAATCCAACCTATGGGAAAAAAGAAAAAAAAAAACAACAACAACAAACAACGCACGCCGCGAGTTCGTTCAAATCACGCGGTATTCATGAGAGTCAAGTTGGTGACGCTGACACCTCTGCCGCAACAATCCGAGCTGAACAAGCTGCCGACAGGAAGCCATATCACATCCCCCGCGACAAAACAAACGCCGCCGATCAGAGCCCAGACGCCGAGAAGACGGAGACAGACTGCACGCAGCAGCGAAATAGCGTCTCGCGAGCGTCCGTTCGAAACTCGTGTTGTTGAGACGCTTTTGCCTCGCACCGTACCTCGCGCGCCGCTTCAGAGAACAGACAGTCTTGCTCATAGCGGCTGCTTCGGTCGATCTGTGTATACCTTTGTTCCCCTCGTCAAGTGCGTCCGCATTCATCTCGGAAACAGCGCGTTGCTCAATACACGGGATCCGCCAACAACGTCGCGGATATTTGCGGACAGAAAGTCGTCTGCTTGTTGCGCAGGAGTTGAGGGGATGTCACTACGACGCCGAACTTTGATTGTCTCTGATTGAAAGGATACCGGGTAGACCTCAATGCTAGATGCCTTGAGTTCTACCCACTATTTTTTTTTCTTTTTTTCAATCATCCAATAAGAGTTCGGCGTTGTGACGTCATCGCAACCCCTGAGCAAGAAGCAGACGAACTTGGCGCTCCATATATTTACTTTTTGGTTGTTTTTCTTTCGAAGCTTTTCCAGCTTCGAAAGGCACCAGGGGTAATTGGATCGAGGCTATTTCTTTACCTATAGGTTACACTGACGAACCAAAAAGTGCGAGCTACAATATAGCTCGTATGCCACCACCCACGACCGGGACACCACTTGAAAGGCTCGCCCGCACAACGGCTTCCTGCCAACCCTTTCGCTTCCGACCAAACAATTAAAGCGTACAAAAAAGATACACTGGTTAAAGAACAGAAGTAGACAGAGCACCCTGTGAGCGTCGAAGACCTCACGAGTGCGCGCTATTCATCGTAAACGCGCTCGGGAACTGGAGGATATTAAAACCGCATCAATCTCTGCGCATAGCTTCTGCAGGGGGGTACCCACTTTCCGATCGTAAACAGCGCTGGCGACGTCTACGCTGCCGTGGGGGCCGGCACCATCATCGGTAACCTCGATGCCGTTGCCTTAGCCGTCGGCAACGTTGTAATTTCACGTCTCCCGATGGAAATCGCACGGCCGTATCCACGGGGAAATTGCGCCGCGTTCGTTGCGGTGGCCCGTGTCCCCATTGCGTTGCACGGACGCGGTCAGCATTGCATGCGGGCTGACCGAAGGCCCGTCTGCTACCCTATGCGGAGTGCAAGCTCGTCTGCTTTCTTTTTGCAGGAGTTGTCGAGACGTCAGAACGACACTGAGATCTGATTGGCTGTGATTGAAGGATAGTGGGTAGGCCTCAAAGCAAGCTGCCCTTGAGGTCTACCCATAATAATTCAATTAGAACCAATAAGAACTCGGTATTCAGACGTGACCAGAACTCCCGCAAAAAGGAGCAGACGAACTAACGCTCCGCATACAGCCAGGCACTCGAACCCTAGTCTCACTGCCAACACATCGTACAGTCATGTCTAATTAACTGGCAAACAACATTTTTGGGGATGTAGATGTTCACATTTTTGTCTCGTAAATATGGACATTTTGGACGCCTTTTGGGGGACGCGGAGGTGTTTATATCATCACTGTACAAAAGACGGTCTGTGAACTCAGTCTGGTGCGTGCTTCTTCCTTGCATGACTGTCACATTGGTCATAGAGAAAAGATTGGCAGCGAGCTTTGCCTTTGAAGTCCTTTAATAATGCATGGAATGCATTATATATAATGGTGAAGGAACTGGGTGTCACGTAACATATCTTTTCCCGCTAAATATAGCGAAGAAACTGAGTGGCTGTATAGGTCACGTGACGTCGATTTCCTCCGCTAAATTTAGCGGAGGAAGCTGGACTGGTGTCCGGATCACGAGAGGCGAATTTTATCGCAAAATTTAGCGGGGAAATTGGACTGGTGTCTGCGTCACAAGACGCGAATTTTTCCGCTAAATCTAGCGGGTAACTGAATTGGTGTGTAGGTCACGTGACGTCAGTTTCCCGCTACATTTAGCGGATAAACTGAATTGATGTTCTGGCTACGAGACGTGGTCTTATGTTAAATTTAGTGAGGGGAAACTGAGTTGGACCTTTCGGGTCACGTGCCGTGAATTTCTCCAAGGTGTATAGCTCACGCGACGAAGCTTTACCGCCAAATTTAGCGGGGAAACTGAAATGGTGTATAGGTCGTGCGACGTCAATTTTTTACGCCAAATTTAGCGGGAAAATCGAATTGCTTTTTATGTCCCGTGACTTCAGGTCGCGTGACATCAATTTTCCCACTAAATTTAGCTGAAAAACTAAATACTAAATTCGTGCATAGGTTTCGTGATATCTATATCCCCCTCTAGACTAAGCGGGAAATACTCGGAAGGACGCGGAAGCGTTAAAGAGCTTTTCCTGCTTTAAAACTGCCTGCAGACAGTTTAGAAGCATTCAAATGTCAAGCACACAAGTTTCGCACGTGCTCGGGGCCTGTCCGCTCTGTCCTCCTGTCCTCATCGAGCACATATGATGTATGGACAGCGTGATTGTGGCTTTACAGTATCGGCTTTCCGTTCCCCCAGGGGCGCCGCCATTTTGTTGCTTAGTGCGGAGCATCTACGCAAGCGACGATCGTTGATTCGAAATTCCGACTTGCTGAACTTTAGATGCGGTGGTGTCGAGGAGCTTGGGCGACGTTATCTTGCTCTGTCGCGGAATGTTTTCATATTTCTGGAGGAAAGAAAAACTTTTCTGCGTGAGATTTCAAGCATAGCGTATATACGCTTTACACACGCGCCAAATTACAGCCGCCATTGCTGACCTTCTCCTGTCTTACCGAGATGCCGAGCAACTGAAACGGTAGTTGACGATCCCCTACAAAGGCCGATGCTTTCGAAAAGGACACAGTTGAATCTAATGTGGCAAAAACCTGTCCTGCTATGGTAATGATGAAGTGAAATAAACGAAATTAGAGGAAACAAAAACTGAAGGTCAGTTATGGCGGCGTCCATGCACAGCTGCTGTAAAGCGTCTATGGCAGGGGCCCTATCCTACACGGCATGGCCGAGCGGGACCGAGAGACCGCCGGACATCGTCGTCTGCTGCGATTGGTCAGCGCCGCGTTGCTGACCAATCGCAGAAGATGACCTTGACAAGGTCTTTTGGTCCCGCTAGGCCATGCCGTGTAGGATAGGGCTCCAAAGGTCTCAAACACGAGGCCCCCGTGCCGCATGTGGCCCGCAGGCAACCGGCTACGAGTCCCAGTTTCCATGTCTCGAGGTCTAGAATGGCATGCATTTATCTGGCCGATACATTATTTTATCTCCAAAAGTAGCTCTGCTCTTTAAACGTATTCACATAGTTTATACCTACCTGTATTCATTTGCCGTTTGTTTAGCTTTATTTTTTGTTTCCCCGCTTTTTGTAATGTACTTACAACAATCACCGTTACTAGGATGCAAGCGCGAGCTCTTCGTTGAAGAATGCGTCTCGGCTGCGCCAACTCTCGATCAGCGGGAGCAACTGTCAAAGATATAGCTACGATCAGGGGATTATGGCCTTCAAATATATATAACCATTAAAATACAACAATTTGTTCAGAGTGCTGTAATAAATATCACCAAGAAAGCAAGAACTGTCAAATTAACGGATTGTTTTTTCTAGACATGTTGAGCTTGGTTAACTGCCGAGTGTATTGGGCAACGGGAACGACAGGGTACTTGCTCTCTAGCTCTATTAAAATGCTAGCACGTTGGCGGGACGGTGTCATTTTAATTCTTATCAGATCAGGAAAGGCCCCAAAAGAGTCATATAAAAAAATCCAATCTAAAGATGTCACCGGCGAAATTGTAAGTTTACAAAAACCATAGAGCACTGAAGTGTCTTCTCTTTAAAATCTTCTATACACCCCCCTTTCAAATGAGTTTGAGACCACTGGCGTATAGGATAACTGGTAGTAACCATGATTTTACACACCAAGATGGATGATCTGTTGTCACTCTGAAGCGTAGCTTATTCATGTGGCTCTAAAGCCGGGGTCACTCTGCTTATACATCATACGAAAGACAATCTGCATAGGTATCCGACAGCGAGTCACAGGGAGATCCGTGCTTCGAATGCCGCATGGCAATGAGTTCAAGGAGAAAACTTGGCACGTGTCATTCGAACAACAGACCTAGTGGTGACCCGTGTTTGCAGACTCTCTTTTGTGTATAATGTTTGAGCAGCGTGACCCCGGCTTAACTATTCTAATAATAGTTTTCTGAGCGATGCTATCTTTTGACAGTTTTGGTATGGAGTTGCTGGATGTTGCGCACGCAATGCGGACAAAAATAGCGGACGCTAAAGAAACGCACGCACACAAGAAAAACTACATGATTTTAGAAACTTTAGTTCCCGTTCGATAAACGATTCCAGCTGGGAATCTATCATATGCTCTTTCTGTTTTATTACCACGTGCTTTCAATGCCACCAAGCTATAACTACTACCCCCGAAAAAAAAATTAAATTTCTCCAATCAGTCAATATAGGTAACCTAAGCCAAACCACAGCCTTTTGTGTCGACTTGCTATAGAAAAAAGCGTCTTAGCAGACTACGTGAAAGAAAGCCTGCCAAGCCTGGAGCGCCCAAACGCTTGAAGCTCGACTTCACGTGCCATTCAGGCTTGTGCGCTAGTTTTGCCGGCGTTTTATTTACACAGTCTTAACCGAGACTCAGTTCATATGGAGCCAGCCCTCGTCAAAGGCGTTTTCTACGAGGTACGGAGGCCTCGACGCGATTGAGCAGGTAGAGAAAATCGACCACGGTGACTTCGTCGATGATATAGACGCTTTCAGGCAGCTGTGCATGGATGCCGCCATAACCGACCTTCAGTCTTTGTTCCCTCTTATTCCGTTCGCTCAACTACATCATTACCAGAGCAGGACAGGTTATTGTCATTTTGAGTGTTACTGTGTCCTTCTCCCCAGCATAGGTCCTTGTGGCGACTCCTCAATTCCCGCTTCAGTGCCTTGGCATCTCGGTGAGACAAGAGAAGGTCGGCTATGGCAGCTCAATCTGGCGCGCGCTGAAAGCGTCTATACTGTGTAATCGCCACCTTTTATCAATGCATTGATTTCCCTACACACACCTTAGGGGGGGGGGGACACCCCCCCCCTTGTTTTTCTGAAGGCACCCCCTTAATTCACAACGACTCATCTATTCTCAGTGCCCCCCTCCTTGCAAAATTTAGACCCCCCCCCCCCCCCCCCCCCCAACCTCAATTCCTGGGGAAGTCCCATTATCACTGGTGTCAAAAAATCCAAAACCTACTAATGCTAATCAAAAGTAACAAACTTTTAAGTCACCTGGCCACCAGTGACGAACTGCGCGATGAGTAGATCGCAGTGCTCGCGCGCGACGTGGACAGGAAATATTTTCCTGTGCATTCCTGTAGGTGTACCGCAATCCGGCTTCTGGTTGCAATGTGTCCCGAAAAGGATTACCAAGCTGCGCTCGACGTATGATAGACAAATGATACGGGATCGTGAAGCCAACGCGCACGCCACTTCTTCCGTGCTGTCCGTCGTGGTTGTCGCCATCTTGAAATTGGTGCTTTTGTTGCCGGGCGCGGGATCTTGCGAGAACGTCCTACCAGAGGCAGAAATGGCCGCAACAGCGACAAGCTTTAATCGTGATTCTTTTTTTTTTTTATCGGAAAGAGCATACAGCGCAAACAAGGTCCCAATATTTTGAAGTTCTTAAAAATGCTTAACATCGTTTCTGACGCGATCGAACTGAATAATTATTTCAAAAGCCTATGTGCCCATATGAACCCCCCCCCCCCCCCCCCCCCCTTTGCCCCCTCCCCCAACTTGTCTTTTTATCTTAGAAGACGACAACCGAATAAAATACAAATACCTTCCATAAAAAATAAAAAAAATAACACACTTCTTTACAGGGTAACGCAAAAACAAACACACACAGAGTCAATTCGAGCATTACTTTAAAGAGACATCGAGACATATATAAGGTTTTGAACTTAGAATTCAATAGCAACTGGTTCCCCAAAGCACGAAACTTAAGGCCTATTTTTTGCTTCGTTTTGTTTACAAATCAGACGAAAAACAGCTTCCAGGCTAAATATAGCCTTCCTTGGACTGGCTCGCGACGGATTTCAGCGGCATGACGCATCGGATAATGAAGGGGGAAAAGCCGACCGAGATCGGGACGACGCAGGAGGGGGGAAAACCACGGCGGTTGGACGCCCTCCGAAAATCAGGTGCGCCAACGGTAGATAAGATATGGGAAGAAGCGGCGCCGAAGTCCAGACGACCCGAACGAAATTTCGTCGATAGTAGGGCGATGCAGTCTGCCACAACGGTAACTCACATCGTACAACGTGTTGTTGCGGTATAACCGTATGTCGAAAGATGAGGCTGAGGAGTCAACATTATAAAGAGAAACTCGTTTTTTTTCTTTTTTGCTCCGTTTCTTGTCGAGTTCCGCCAGCACCACTTAGAAGGCAAGAGTGAATCAACGCAAAAAAAAAAGTTACTTTTTGATGTGTGTGTGTTTTTTTTTTTTTTGCATTACTTTGCCTCAGACAGATCACAATCTTGTTTGCTTCACACATATGTGTGCTCCGAACGTGTCTGCAGACGGTTTTTGCACGACAAATAGTGTTGCGTGTATGTTTAGACAGCCTCGAAGGCGGTAACGCCTCAACGGGCGACCCCTCTCTCAGCTCTAGATGAAACATTGAGCCAGTGCGGTACAACCGCTGAACTGGGGTCCTTAACGTGCACCACGCAGTAGTGATGACACGAACGCCGTGCCGGTACAAAGTTCATCCAAAACGAAACCTTCTGGGAATCGAACCCAGGAGGTTCTGCAGCGCAAGCTCCGAGCTGAGACGCGTTCGGCCACCGATCATCCCTCGTTTTTGTATACGAGCAATGTGATAGGACCGTCGTACCAGGAAGAAGCGAGCGTCAGTGTTTGCAGACTGTATTTTGCATGCTGTATTAGGAGTGCGCACCCGCGGCTTACAGACAGTTCCCACGATGCGTGGGGATAACGGCGGCGTAACTAAACAGGTTGGTGAGATCAGTTTACTGGCGATCGTTACTGTTCGAAGTTGCGATTTGCTAAGCTTTAGATATACGGTACCGGGGCGGCTCGGGAGAATTGGTTCTGGGTCTGTCGCGGACGCGTTTCGCATTTCTGGGGGGACCGAAAACCCGTTTCTTGCGATTTCAGATAAAACTTCCAGTAACTGACATCCATTCATGTTTTGGAGCATCAAGATGGCTCTCCTTATACTCTGAAAGCGGCCCTAGTTTGCGTTTCTCTCTGCGTGTCCGCGCATAGTTTTGCGCTGTAATGTCAAGTTATTTCTTGGCATCCTAATTACTTCTATGCGATACCGTCGGTTTGCATAAACATGCCCCAGTCCTGTCCCGCCCTCGTTTATTTTTTTTCTCCCCGCAATAAAGTTTCTTCGAGTTCGTGATAAGTGTGAGTGTGACTATGCACACCGTCTGGTGCATCTGACGTGAGGCTAAAGGGGCGACGCTGACTGAGGAAAAGAGTATGGCCTCGTGCTCCGCTGTACGGCGTGTAAGTTCGTCTGCTCTTTGCTCACCTTGTGCGTCTGTTTACCCGTCAGATGCGCCCACGTACTTTTGTGCCCCCCCCCCTCCCTTCTCTCCCCCCCCCCTCCGCCCCTTCCTGCTGCTGCGTTCACGGCACTTCGCGGCGGCGGTCTGCGGTGGCTCATTACAAAAACGTTAACCCACCTGGCCCACCCGTAAACGCCGCTTCGCGGCGGCCGACTATTCGCTGAAGTGTCTCGATGAAAAGTCGGCGTTCACTAAAACGCCGTTCGACCAACCGAGTTCTACCCCATTTTGGAACACTTGCTCGCCGTATAGCCTCGTGTTTGTGAACCTCTGACATTTCCCGATCTACTTTTTCCTTCTTTATTCCATGATAAAGAACAAGCACGTCAGCCTTGTTGTCCCATCTGTTTTTTTTTTATTATTATTCTTTCTCTTTTTTTCTACTTTTCCTTGTTCTGCAATCAAGAGGAGTTCGCATCAGTGGATTTTCATACTTTAGGGAAGCTCTACCAAAACGTTTGTCTTAAAAACAAATAAAAAAAAGCTTTAAGAAAGAAAAACAAATAGTTGGCAGTACTCGGCGTCAACTGGACCCACTGAACAGGTAATGAATAAATTGCATAGGAGTCTGTAGTAGGCGAAACACAAAAGAAATTGCATCGATATTCTGACTTCACAGTGACGTAATTCAGTGAAACTTGCGTCGACTCTTTGGTGATAGGCTGACAAAGCCGGCGCAGCTTACACAGTGCTGCAGCCTGCTGCTGACTCGCGTGGCTGCGAAAGCACGTAGCTTAGTCTTCAGCCTCATTCTCATTCGGCCTCATGTAAGTAATGCTACTGCTTGCTGGCAGTTGTACTGCAACGGTTCAATTTCTCATCTCCAGCGGGGTCAGCAGACGCCCATTGAGGCTGGCTCACTTCCCGCCGTCTAAGCATACGCACAAAACCATGGCCTCCTCTATACTCACAAAGCCTGGCAGTTCGACAACGGAGCCATAGACTGCCTGGTCGCAGATTTGGAGCGCGAAGATCTGGTAGCACAGAGCATCAAAGAGCCATTTCTCGGGAAACCTGGGCGTCAGCGCACAGCTTTTGCAGCGGTGAGGACTCGAAACACACTTGTTCGCTCGGGAGAAGTGTGTTTCGGCGTCTCGCCGCAGCGGGGCGCCAGTCACGTGGCTCTCCTCTCATCCGTTTCTCCATTTCCATTTCGGTGGCCGCTTCTCGTGGTGATATGCCAGGCTTTGTCAGTGTATAGGAGGTTATGGCACAACACAATTGCTTTACTTGTTGGAGATCCGCGGAAGGATATCCTTTTAGCAATTTCGAAAAATGCTTCTATTTCGGGATCGACGTATCGAAAGAAAAGCATATTTCGGAACCACTCCTACCTCAAAATAAGTCTCCCGTTAAAAAATATAGCGCTATTTTTTTCCCCGTATATGCATTCTAGACTATGGCTCAACCCACTCAAAAGTCATCATGAGGGGCATAGCTCTAACGTGTCTGGGCTCGGCACCAAAAACTCCTGTTTTTATACTATGGCAGCCAGCTTCAGTATGCAAGTAGGGAGGCCAAGAAAAGCCGGCTATTCGTCAGTCCTATTGGCTGATGTGGCAAACGCTTAGGTGAAAAAAGTGAAAGCCGTTTACAACTCCCTGTAACGCCGAATTGGAGCGCAGCTCTTGAGGAGGAGGAGGGAAGGGTACTGGGGGGTGGGTCAAGTGACCTCGGGGGGCGGGGGGGTCACGTGACCTTGGGGCGTCACGTGACGTCGGGGGGGGTCACGTGACCTGGGGTCACGTGACGATACCGATGACGTCATCAGTAGCGTCACTGATGACGCCATCAGTGATGATGATGACGATGCGGATGCCGGTGACGTCATCAGTGACGTCACTGATGACGTCACCGGCATCCGCATCGTCATCGTCATCATCACTGATGCGGATGCCGGGGACGTCATCAGTGATGATGACGATGACGATGCGGATGCCGGTGACGTCATCAGTGGCTATGACGTCAACGGGGGGTCACGTGACCTCGGGGGTATCCCCAGGTCACGTGACCCCAGGGGGGGTCACTTGACCTGGGTAACCATCGTGACCCTCGTGAGGGTAACCCTAGTAACCCTTGTGAGGGCAACTCTCGTGACCCTCGTGAGGGTAACTCTCGTGACCCTCGTGAGGGTAACTCTCGTGACCCTCGTGAGGGTAACTCTCATAACCCTCGTGACCCTCGTGAGGGTAACCCTCGTGAAGGTTACCCTCACGAGGGTTACTAACCCTCGTAACCCTCGTGAGGGTTACGAGGGTAAGTAACCCTCGTGAGGGTAACTCTCATAACTCTCGTGACCCTCGTGAGGGTAACCCTCGTGAAGGTTACCCTCACGAGGGTTACTGATCCTCGTAACCCTCAAAAGGGTTACCTTCACGAGGGTTACCCTCACGAGGGTTACTAACCCTCGTAAACCTCGTGAGGGTTACAAGGGTAAGTAACCCTCGTGAGGGTAACCCTCGTGAAGGTAACCCTTTTGAGGGTAACTAACCCTCGTAACCCTCGTGAGGGTAACAAGGGTAAGTAACCCTCGTGGCCCTCGTGATCCTCGTGAGGGTAACCCTCATGAGATTAACCCTCGTAACCCTCACGAGGGTTACGAGGGTTGCGGTTACGCCGACGCCGACGGCGACGCCGCTCAAGCCGGGAACGGGCCCCTAAGAGCTGCGCTCTAAAAGGCAAAAGGCTTCCAGACTAACAAAACCAGTGTCAAGTAAACGAGGCCAGTGGTATATCGTACCTGCACAGGACGTCCCATAATTTAAAGAAAACCTACGTCGCAAGCTGCAATGGAGTCAGAGTAGTTTTTAGAGCGCAGCTCTTAGGGGCCCGTTCCCGGCTTGAGCGGCGTCGGCGTCGGCGTAACCAAGGTCACGCCAAGGTCACGTGACCCCCCAAGGTCATCCCAAGGTCACCCCAAGGTCACGTGCCCCCCCCCCCCGAGGTCACGTGACCCCCCGAAGTCACGTGACACCCCCGAGGTCACGTGACCTCCCCGATGACGTCATCGTCACTGATGACGTCACCGGCATCCGCATCGTCATCATCATCACTGATGACGTCATCAGTGACCTCACTGATGACGTCCCCGGCATCCGCCTCGTCATCGCCATCATCACTGATGACGTCATCAGTGACGTCACTGATGACGTCACCGGCATCCGCATCGTCATCATCACGGATGACGTCATCAGTGACGTCACTGATGACGTCACTGACATCCGCATCGTCATCATCGCTGATGACGTCATCAGTGACGTCACTGATGACGTCATCGGAATCCGCATCGTCATCGTCACTGACGACGTCATCAGTGACGTCACTGATGGAATCATCAGCATCGTCACGTGACCCCCCCCCAGGTCACTTGACCCCCCCCCCCAGTACCCTTCCCTCCTCCTCCTCAAGAGCTGCGCTCTAATTCGGTGTTACAGGGAGTTGTAAACGGCTTTCACTTTTTCAGCACCCAAAAAAAAAGAGAGTCAACTTTGTTGACTCTTTTCCACAAAACCAAGCAACCACAAGACACAAATGCACCAAGAAGCATGCAAATAAATTCCTTCCATCCGCATCGGGCGTCGTATATAAAATACCACTTTCGTGTGGCAACAGCTTCATAGGCCAAACGGGCAGATGCCTCAATAACCGACTCCGGGAGCATGATTACTCCTTGAAGGCTACAGTGGGCGGATACCTTGCAACCTATTGTAGGGAGTGCACGTGCAGACCATTATTCGGCGAGACCAACATCTTGGGGAAGAACAAAGACAAATTGACCCGCGACGTACTGGAGGTCTTCCACATCCTCTGTGAGGACATTAACTGTATTAGTGTAGAATCTGTAACGCTGTCAAGCCAAGGAAAGAGAATGTTTTCAACAGACAATGAAGGGCCCACACGAGCCTGCATGCAACTATCATTCACGGGGCTTGTGGTAGATGCACAAATCCGCGGAGGATCATTTGTTTGTATTTATTTCTCTTTCTTTTATTGTTAGTAAACATAGTTGTGAGTGGCGCTCTTTTCTGTCCTGTTCTCTTTCTCTCTACTTTGTGCGCTAAATACCTCAATATGTTAAACTCACTACTACTACTACTACTCCTTAACAACCAGGAAGTAAAAATATCGAAATTATTTTTTTTTCTCTTGGCAAGTGCTCAAGGTTAATTATAATCACAAGTTGTTGTTGTTGCTGTTTTTCTATTTTGCGCCTTGTGTCGTCGGCTTCTTACCTTGTCCTAGTGCGCCTTGTGTCGTCGTTTTCTTACCTTGTCCTAGTGCTCCTTGTGTCGTCGTCTTCTTACCTTGTCCTAGTCTTTCGGCGCTTGTCTTTCCCCATTATGAACCAACTGGCCCAACTCACCATTTTGTTGTAAAATTACCCCTTTTGGTGCATGCGGCGGTTGTTGCATAACAGTCGAATCATATCCCGAATATCTCAGTCACTAGGCGCGTCTTAAATGGGTCATCTAACGATATTTCGTAAGAACGTTTCTCACTTTACACAGGCTATACTGGCACTACCGGTACCCAAGGTATACTCGTACGCGACTCCACTGACCAAGAAGCTTCTTTGTCGCCACGTAATCGCGAAGATAATAAAAGGGGATGTTTACTTTGAGTCTCTACTTCGCAAAACTTGATGACGAAGTTGTGGGGATTGCATTGTTGGCGTTGTCAACAATGCAATCTTCAGGATTTCGTCACCAAGTTTTGTGATTTCCGCGGCGATGACATTGAAAGTGACACGACCACTGCGTTATCATTCGATTACGGCTCGCGACACTCATGGCCCCGGCATGCGTTCGGGTAGTGGCTCGTGAGTCGTGCCCAATCCCTGCGATTACGGGGACAGCCGAATCTTAAAAATGTGTGGCACTCAGCGAGTGCGTTGTGCTTTGCCAACCCCAGCGCGTGGTTACGATAAGCACTGGCTGCATATATTGGTCTCCAGATCACGTGACCGCTCGTTCTGGCTGCGAATAGAGGCAGTGAGCGCTGCTCGCTTTTCTCGAATTTCTTCTGTGTCTATCATAACGTAAAATATAAATAAAAACTAACACGTGTTTTATAGGTTAAATATAACACTAACACGTGAATAACGTGAACACACATATAACACTAACACGTGAATGGAGAATGATGACGTCAATTTTGTAGTCTCTGCATGCTCGCGCATACCGGCGGCTGCTGGCTCATGAAAAGGTCGTGCGCCACTTATTATGAACGCTGCAATGTTAGGTTTACCTCATAATATTAAGTGGGCGTGATCAGGTCCAGTCATCACTGGATAGCGAATGAATCTACAGAGGCATCATTCGACAAAAAGAGCGGACCTATCACGAGTCCTCTGCATGACGTTCACACCCTGCCGTCTTGATGCTTATGCTCTGCTAAGCTGAACGCGTTCGCTAACGTGTTCGCACATAGGTTTCTGAATCTTTCAAAAAGAAAAAAAAAAGAAGAACAAGAACGACACCTATGAATGGTCACTCACTGGTAAACTACCGGGGGAAATATGGCGTAAAATGTTTTACCAAGTGTACGCAAACTATACGCACACAGGAAGTGCCACGGCGTATCGTGTACGCCTATGTGATTATTCCAAGTGCCCTGGGATACCAAGCCTGCGGGCAGTTGTTTGAGTGATTGATGAACGTCGTCGTTGGCTGATTTGTTTTCAGCAGATCACAATGATTGGCTCATTATGTGTAATGTCGCGGAAAGTAGAAATGCAGATTCAGCTCACGATCTGGCTCATTTTCGAGTGAATATGTTAACGACCGCTTTGCTATAGCTTCGACCCTTGATAGACCATTCCAGAAGAGGGGCAGTACCACAGTGAAGACAAGGCCTGCGCGTAACGTCATCGTTAGTGGATCTCCAAGCGGCAAACACACTCAAGCTCCACGAGAAACGCCGCAGAGCGGCGGACACGTGCGTTTTTAGCGTCACCTGCTGAACCTGCCGTCACAGCTTTCAAATCTAACCGCTAGGTGCCAACTATTTCGCAGTAGTGGCCAACAGTGCCATAATACCCCGTCCGCACGGCCAGCCTGAAGGCACCCCTTTGGAATCGGCGAATCAACGAGCGGTCTCGGGTCGCGCGCGAGCACGCGCGGAGGATCGCGAACTGATTAGCTGCTAGCCATAAAGCTCCCAAGCGGATTTCAGAGTAGGCCGGGCGGCTAAATTAGAGTGCCTTCATGTGCGCTAGGCAAAATCGCCTCGTCGCTGGCGGAAAATCTGGATATGGATCCCGGACCGATCCAGATTTTCCGCCAGCAACGAACGATTTCGCCACCCGCGGCTACGAAATCCACTCGGCGCCGGCGCGGATCCACTATTCTACTAAATCCACTATTCTAAACGCACCGTTAAATAAAAGAACGCTGATGACCGAGTGAATGGGGTATAAGCTTGAGTAAAGTGAAAAACATTCCAGCCCAGTATCGGTACACGGCCCTTTTAAAGGCATGACCCTTTGTTGCGAATATGCCGCGAAAAAGGGACGGTTCTAGCCCCGCAAGTGTTTGTTCTGCGCGTGGTACTGTTGCACAGCACCCAAAGCGAACGGCTCACCGGGCGAAATTCGTCGTTGTTCGCCGCATATTTGCTGCGTGTCATTTGCATTTAAAATCGTTTACGTAAGCCATTTCAATTTGCTCGCTTCAACAACCTTAAAATAGACCCAGGAAAGACCACTTCTATTCCAAGACTCAAAATAGACGCTGGCGCCCTGGGAAGGGAGGGGGGGGGGGGGGGGGGGGGGGGGGTCGCTGACGGAGGACAACATGCCTTCATTGTCGTTAATTCGATGACGCTGTGACGCAGTGACGTCATATTCGAAGGTTGGTCATTAATACTCCCAAAAGAAAGCTTCGGGGAAAGCCCCGCGTGAGCAAGAAACAACTCCAAGACGCCCGTCTGAGCCGAGACGTAGCCAAAAACAAGCTGGCTCCGATCCAACGGAAGCCTTGTCTCTGTTCGCAGTTAATCTCACCTAGGCTGGTCAATTATGGCGAGGTCGTTTCGGGTATTGTACGCTCTCGAGAGTTCCTGGGCAAATTCTGTCCCCGTAAGGCACTCGCAGAATACAGCACTCTAATCTACAAAGGAAGACCAACAAATAAAACCCCCGCCGCAAACAAAAAAAGAAGAAAAGAAGTGTTTTGCTTTTAGGCCGACGATTAGACTTGAGGTTCTGCAAGGCAGAAGATCCTCCTGACCATGGGGGAGAAGGAAAGAGGCAACGGTGGACAGGGTAGAAGGGGGGAGAGGAGGAAACTAGGGAAAGGTGGAAAGCGCGAGCTGGTCGTCGGTCTTTAACATAAACAAAGTCTGTAATATGATACTGAGCACGACGCGAGCGTGTGAAACGTCGTACGCAGCGCTGCATCCCAGATTTCGTTTCGAGCACGTCTAAAGCCCGCATGTGACACCACTCATGCAAAAGGACACGGTGTTAGCTGCGAACATAATGAGAGGATTATCTGCGGTCACGCCTTATGCATGTTCGAAGCATGTTTGCTTCATGTTGTTTTTACAGGGCGAATCAGCGAAGGCTATTAAAGATCGCTACAAATAGGGTTGTTGAGAGGAAAAAAATAGCTCTTTCCGAAACGAACTGCCAGCCAGGTTGGACGTCGGAATCGCAGAAAAACATTCTAATTAGCTAAATAGTAAATTTATATTTATTAATTATTTTTCTAATTTGCGACGGAAACACGCAAAAATAAAAACAATGGTTCCCGTGAGAGACTTGCAAAGCGTCATCAAAAATACCTAAATTAACACATTTTTCAAATATATCAGACAAAGACAGCATTCCATGGCGCCCCCCTCTCCCCCCCCCCCCCCCCCCACCGAAAAAAAAAAGAAAGAAAGAAAAAAAGAAAGAAAGAAACGCTTAATTTGAGCGCGTTTCTTAGAAGATTTAGTTAAAGTCATTTATCTAGCTAATTAGAATTATTTTTTTTTTAATCGTTGTCGTCTGCCGTGGCTAGCAGTTTGTTCCCGGAAAAAGTTTATTTTTTCTCAACGACCATACTCACGGTGATTTTTGTGATTGGCTACCCTGCGTGTTTTATATACGGAAAAACTGAGACACAGGATTTTTTGTTGTCTGTGGTCACAAACGTAGGCTGCGACGTTTTTTTGTTTTTGTTTTTTCTCAGACGCTTAGGATCGTGATTGGTTCACCGAATTTCGAATCAGCGAATGCCGCGATCTGATTGGCTGCACAGTATAACAAGGAGATGACCATCTTGTTTCGCCACGTCACGTACATTTTAAGTTGTCACTGACTCGAGGCACACGTTCATTCTCTTAAGCCGTGGTCGCACTGCTTATGCCCGTGTCCCACAAGAGCGACATACAGGAACAAAGGACAACGACAAGCCTCAAACTAGAGTCTTTCGCGATTTGAGAGGCTTCGTAGAATAAAGGAGGCTATGCTCAAACACGAGCATCGGGCACGCGACGGTGGCTTTGGTAGGCTTGCAATCGCTTGTGCTTACTTCACGAGCACCGAACGACTAAACGCCTGCCAAAGGTACCATCGAGAGCATGCTGCATGGGTTTGAGGCTTGTCGCTGTCTTTTGCTTCTCTCTGTCGCTCTAGTGGGACACGGGCATTATAGATGGTTCAAAAGACAGCCTGCATACAGATTGGAATGCGAGTCACCGTGAGATCCGGGTCTTCGAATGCCGCGCGGCAACGAGTTCAAGGAGAAACTTGGCACGCGGCATTCGAACCACGGATATTGCGGTGACCCGTGCTTTGCAGCCCGTCGTTTGTATGATGTATGGCCAGTGCAAATCCCGGACAAAAGCTCACCGGACAAAAGCTCACTCATTTTTTCACAGACCCGGAGAAAAGCTCACGGCTCACCGGGAGAAAATTTCATGTTGGTCTTAACTCCAGTGTGGACAACTTAGGTGCATGCGTGCGACACTAAATGCAACGATAAATTAAATCTGACAGGCGCAGAAGGAGCAGAAGCATAACGGAAGGCGCCGTTGACATACCTGTAGCCAAAGTAGTCCACCAGGTCACCGATGTCACCGGTAGACTTTTCCCTGATGTAGGTTAGTTTTTCGGGTACAAGTTGTGATGGTAGGAGCGCCAGCCTATCCAAACTTTCGTACAGCTTTCTAAATTGATAATGTCTTGTACTTGTCCCGTTCCATAAACATATCTTTTTTGAAATTCGCAACTCATTGGTTTGTATATTACTGTCTTGCTTCAGTTTCCCTTTTACTTCACTCTGATATAATCCTTGATTTTAAATACATTTACAACGCACAATGACAAAAATAATTTAATTTTCCTTGCCGTTCACTCGTAACATTACTCTGAATCCCAAGAAACCCCATGCATTAGTAATGAATAGACATTGTGCCTAACCTTTATGTGCGCGTTTAGCGTGACATTAGCACAATGGAAAAGCGAGGTCATCGGAGTGTGACTTCGCTTCTTCGGTCAGTCTCCGGGTTCAAAAAATTCGGTTCACGAAGTTTCTTGGGTGTGCCACAAGATGCTCCAGCATACCTTAAGTCAAATAAGCTTGCTCTTATCAGCTCCACTCAATTTTGGTGAACTAAATATTGGTCTCAAATCGTTGCTTCTCTGCCTGTTTTGGCTTATCTGTCGACACCTTTGCATGAGATGGAATGCCAGGTCTCCTAAAAATGGTGCAATGTCCATCACGTCCGCACTTTACCCCAGCCCGTGTTTTTCCCGGGTAGGAAAAGAAATGAGGTGAGCTTTTGTCCGGGTCTGTGAAAACATGGGCGAGCTTTTGTCCCGTGAGCTCTTGTCCGGTGAGCTTCTGTCCAGTGAGCTTTTGTCCGGTGAGCTTTTGTCCGGTTACCGACTAGTGCAACCCCGGCTTTAGAGAGTGAGCGGCTTATGAATCATACAAAATACAGCCGTGCTTCTTCCTCGTATGGCGGTCGATGCCGTGCGCCGAAACGGTCACTGGCTAAATTGCTCATCTAGAGCGAGTGACTCGTCGCAACTTTGAAAATGGCTGACTAACTACACGCGCTGTATAAATATCCGCACAACCCCACTTATTTCGCCGTGTGCAGACATGTTCGAATGGCACGTGTGAATGAAGTCAACACGCTTCCACAATGGTTGAGACGTAACCGCGGACACTTCTGTCGTTATATGGGCCCCAAACGCCGTTTGCCTTTGCATGTGAGCTGGACCGCGCTCATAAAAGAAAGATCTATCATTCACTTTCCGAGTGCGTCGCGGGAAGCTTAACATGCCGCGCGCGGGTATTTCTCAGAGTGCAAGTCCGAAGAATGCCACGCATCTTGCTTGCGGGATTTTTTTCGCGAGAGGAGCCGGTATTTTCTGTCTCTGACATCCGTTATTACTCGATGAAGCTTCGCCCTTTCATCGGAATCGGACACACCACTGCCGTTCGGTTTCCTCGACGGGCGACCACGAACGGCAAAACCTCGTCCAATTGCGATGTTTTTGTTTTTCTTTTTCTTCCCCCGACGTCTGTCCGGTCGCAGCTCGAGCCATCCTCCGCGGGTTATGTCCGTAAAAACCCGCACGTGCGGGCCGACAGCAATTGTCTCGCACGCATGCGGAGACGTAAGTGGCGAACAACGGACGGCCGGCAAAACAAGAGAGAGCCGCCAAAATAAAAACCGGCAGAAAAACAAAAAGAAAGAAAGATGTCTTCGTTTGTTGGCGTCGGTCCGAGCATTCTTGCCGACCTCAGATTAAGTCACGAACTTGATCAAAACGCGTTGTTGACGTTGCACGCGGAAGCCGAAGGGCTACTCGAACGCGGGAAGGAAGGAACGAACTATTGCCGAACAA
The DNA here is from genome assembly GCF_016920785.2 of Ixodes scapularis. Taxonomy (NCBI): domain Eukaryota; kingdom Metazoa; phylum Arthropoda; class Arachnida; order Ixodida; family Ixodidae; genus Ixodes; species Ixodes scapularis. The sequence continues at coordinate 15,293,940 of NW_024609838.1, read as the reverse complement.
TTACGGCGCGAGCCACTCGTCGATTGATTAATACCGAGCCACAGGAATAACGCGGTTTAGTACAATACCAACTGTGATGTGGGTACGTTCAAACAACGGGCAGGAAGTTGGCCCCGACGGACGTCCGGCGTTTCCGCTGTAGATGAGAAATTGACCTAGTGCAGCATACAACCGCTAACCTGCGGGCTTTAATCGTGCTAAAATAAAAAGTCCACAACAAGAAAAAGAAAACAACAAGGACGAAGAACAGAGGAAAGAGAGCGCTAAAATGTATTCCAAGAAAACGAGAGGACACGTGCATCACGTAGCAGAATGGTACACCATGGCATGCCGGTACGATGCTCGTCCAGATTGAAATGGGCGGGGGTACAAAAATAGTCCAAAAGCCGGGAAACACCATAATAGAAAATAATAACAAAAAAAAAAAAAGGCTCGATTTAACAATATGCTCGGTTTAATTGAACGGCCTTGGCCAGGGGGAGTTGGTGGGGACCGAGAAAGTTCCTCGAATCCTGGTTTGTTCGAGGTGATGCATCGCACGTGAGTAAAAACCGTGGGCCCCTAACCGTTCGTGTATAGAAAGCTTATGCCTAAATAAGCCCACTTCCTCGTGTATACTGCTATTTGCTGGATACAGAAGATGCCTCCAGCATGGGAGGCAAAACGTTTGGTTCAACCGTTTATATTACTAAGTCATGCCATTTTCTTGTAACTTTTATCTCAGGCAGGGTTGGGGATTGAGCCCAGCATCCCTGGGCCTTGCGGCGCGGGGTTTAGCTCAGCCCTATAGCCTCCTCTATACTCACAAAGCCTGGCAGTACGACGACGTAGCCATAGAGTGCCCGGTCGCAGATTTGGCGCGCGAGGATCGGGTAGTACAGAGCATCAAAGAGCTATTTCTCGGGGAACCTGGACGTCAGCGCGCAGCTTTTGCAGCAGCGAGGACCCGAAACACGCTTGTTCGCTCGGACGAAGTGTGTTTCGGCGTCTCGCCGCAGCGGGGCGCCAGTCACGTGGCTCTCCTTTATTGGAGGATTGGAGGATAGACTAGAGAAGAGTGGGCTTGGGTTCAACCTTTCTTACAGTAAGCTAGGCCAAAAAATTCAGCAATCCTTACCGGGATTGATGTATGCGGATGATATTGTACTAATGGCTAACAACAGGACAGAGTTGCAGGAATTAATGAGCATCTGTGGTAGGGAAGGAGAGGAATTAGGTTTAGAATTCAGTAGCGAAAAATCGGCAGTCATGATTTTTAACGAGGATGAAGTTGAGAGGCTGAAGATACAGAATATTACAGTTGAGAGAGCTAGTAAATACAAGTATCTAGGAGTATGGATATGTGATGGTGCAGAATATCTTAGAGACCATGAAAAGTATATAATAGGTAAGGGCAACAGAAATGCAGCTGTAATGAAAAATAGAGCACTTTGGAATTACAACAGGTATGAGGTGGTGAGAGAGATTTGGAAAGGGGTCATGGTGCCTGGCTTGACTTTTGGAAACGCAGTGCTATGCATGAAATCCGAAGTGCATGCGAAACTAGAAATAAAACAGCGCGGAGTAGGTAGACTGGCTTTGGGGGCACATTGCAAAACGCCAAACCAGGGAGTACAAGGAGACATGGGATGGGCATCATTTGAGAGCAGGGAAGCGGTGAGCAAGGTAGAATTTGAGGATAGGTTGAGGCTAATGGACGGGGAGCAATGGGCACGAAAGGTTTTCAGCTATTTATACATGAGGAGTGTAGACACCAAGTGGAGACAGCGCACTAGGAAATTAAGAGGAAAGTTTTTGGGCTATAGCGAAGATACGGAAGAGCAAGTCTCAGTTAAGAAGAAAGTTAAGGCCACAGAAAGAGATCGGTGGCTAGAGGGAATGCAGACAAAGACGGCTCTGGAAAGCTATAGATTAAACAAAAGAGTTATTGCCAAAGAAAGCATTTATGACAATTCTAGGGGAAGCTCATTGCTGTTTGAGGCAAGAACGGGTGTTCTGCGAACCAGAACATACAGAGTGAAGTACCAGGAAATTGATACAGTGTGCACTGCTTGTGGAGAGGAGGACGAGACGGCTGAGCACTTGATACTCTACTGTAAAGGGCTTCACCCTATGCCTACCGAAGACAACATAGATTTAATAAAGTCATTGGGTTTTAGAGACAGCGAAGGGAGAGTGGATTTCAAGACTGTAGAGATTACCAAGCAAAGATTAAGTGAATGGTGGCAGAAATCGAGAGAAAACTAGGTATAGTCTTATTCACTGATGGCAAATGGGTTTCATAGCCTCACTTTCTTTGCACTGCGGAGTGAATATAGATTTCACATTTAAATATTCTAAGCTTAAATGGTAAAACAAAATGGCTAGGTGGCGTAAGCTACCGCCCGATCCAAAGGGCTCAGCCGTATTCATCCATCCATCCATCCATCCTATCATCCGTTGTCTTGCGGTCCACCTTTTCTATTTTGGCGGCGGCTTCTCGTGGCGATCTGCCAGGCTTTGTCAGTGTATAGGAGGCTTTGGCTCAACTTACCGGTGGTAGCATATCCACAGCCCAGCTAGTGCCATACGCACGACCGCCAAAAATGGCACCGGCCAGGAGCCCTTTTGTAGGACGGCTTAGAGTCAATGAGGGGTTTCCCTTGACACCTCTTTGGTCTTGTCACAAACGCAGGCTCTCGTGTGGAGTTCATCGTTGTGAGCTTCGGTGGGCACCTCGGTGAAAGCATTTGACAGTCGCTGATGCTATGAGAACGGCATATTCTTGGAGTGCCTTTAAGCTGAGACTAGAAGCTCCGCCTTTTAAGTGCGAGCTCTCTGCCCTTGCTAACACAAGCGTGAACGCGCAGGCACGGGCAACCGAAGCGCCGTGGAGGCCAGCAAGCTCGTACTGAAGGCGGAGCTTCTAGTCTCGTTGACTTCCCTTGGTTGCGCGTGCTCGCTCGAAGCTCATTAAACGCTGAAAAGTTGTCGGGGGTCAAGATCTAGAGAAAGGGACAACTGAAAAATCTCTTAGCCGTCCTCACCCCGTTAGTGAGTTGTGTCTTGACCGCTGCCCTCTCGCCGTGGGGTCAAGCGTGTGAATTGTTGCCAAATTTCTAAAGTTAAACTTACGCGCATGCTGATCACGAGCTTGCATCTCCCGACGGATGCAAGCAGGATTCAGTGGCCTCCAGCGCTTCAGACTTTGGTCATTAGGAATGTTTAGTGGTGCAACGCAGCTTCTTAGTTTACCTTAAGTACAAAACCTATAAGTACTTTACTTAACTCAGTTCATTCTTTATTTTACAACTTACATCCCCGAACACTGTACTAGAGCGTAACAATTGTTCGAGACTGTCGTCGTAGACACACACACACACAGAAAACTTTTATATTCTGAACGCTTTAAAGGCGTGTTCACACAAGCAGCGGAGCGCTACAAGCATAGCGCTGACCTCGTGCTAAGCGCGTGCTGACGGGAGCATTCACCAGCTTTGTATCGCACCGTCTAGAGCCACGGAATGAGCTGCGCTTAGAGTATCGGCACTCCGTTCCCCGGAATTCTTGTGGGCGCCGCCATTTTGGCTCGTATGCAGAGCAGACGCAACTGCCGATCGTCATGATTCAAAAGTGCGACTTCCTCAGCATTAGATTCGGTGTTAGGAAGCTCGTGTAATATTGCTTTGCTCTGTCACGAACTGTTGAAACATTTGTAGAGAGCGGAAAGGTGTTTCCTGTGATTTCAGATAAAGCTTCAGATAACTGGCAACCATGATTTTACGGCACAAAATGGCCAAGTGTCGTTACTCTGAAGCGTAGCTTATTTAGTGGCACTAGCACCGTCAAAACTGTTGCTCATGGCAGACGATAAGTAGCTGACGGCACGTGAAGAGCGCTACATCAGCGCTTCGCTGCATGTGAGAACCGGCCTTAAATCAGCTGGTCCCGAAGCTATAATGCTGGTGCACACCCTAAAATAAGACACGTGAGGTCACACACACATAGCATGTGCTCAGTCACATAGCACACACATAGCATGTGCTCTTTCTCAACAAAATCAAACTAGTGTTCTCTTTTTTATTTAAAAAAAAATTTTGTCTGTTTTTTTTTTTTTTTGTCCGAGATGGCGATTGTGCATGCGGCACCGAGCGACGAATGCCGAAACCGGGCATACAGTACTTACAACGCCGCTGAAAATTCCGAGAATGACGCTTTTGTATCTTTTCTAAAACCTGCTGTTCCTGCTTTTTTTCTCGCCAATCTTTCCCAATATATATATATATTATTTTATTTATTTATTTTTTGTGTGTTTTCGCTAACCGTCTGGTCGAGGTCATAAAAAAAAAATAATATATGGCGGAGCAATCAACCTTGCGCTTGGAGAGAAGCATCGCGAGAACGGCAATACCAATGTCACCGTGACGTGCTTTTCCCAGTCGGACGCAGCAGCATGAGCTTGTTAAGTTTCCTTTTTTCTCTCTCTGTTGCTCGTTTTTTTTTTTTTTTTTTTTTTTTATTATGCCATGAATGCGGAACACGCTTTTGGGGCACCTCGCGGAGGCAGTTGTACTTCCTTTAGAAATTGCCAACGGCCACAGTCCCTATCACCTACAAGACAAGGCCTGCGCGTGACGTCATCGTTCGTGGATCCCGCCTCAAGCGGCAAACACGCCGAAGCTCGAACGAGAGTCGTTGCAAATAAAGTCCCTGGATAATAGCTTCCTACAAGGAGCGACATTCTTTGAAACGCCGACTGGGTGTCGGTGCAGGTTTTAGGAAGCGAACAACGCGTCGCACAGCAGAGATTTAAGCTGAATGCCGCCATTTTGTTCCAGGGAAATGTGCCTTGTCATTTGCATTGGTTGTTTTTACTTGTAAAAAAAGTATCGAGGGACTTTAGTCGCGAAGCGGCAGACGCGTCCGTCCTGGCGACGCCGCCTGCTATGCGGAGAGCAAGTCGTCTGCTTCCTGCGCAGGAGTTTGGGATGACGTCAGAACGACGCCAAGCTGCGATTGGCTGATTGAAAAAAAAAATAAAAATAGTGGGCTGCTTAAAGCATCTAGTACTGAGGTCTATCCACTATTTTTTTTTTTTCAGTCGGCCAATCAGAGCTCGTCGTCGTTCTGACGTCACCGCAACTCCTGCGCAACAAGCAGACGACTTGCTCTCCTCATAGCGTCGCGATCGTTGTGAGACGCTGCCAGACGCGCTGTTGAAGAATGACGCCGAGTTCTGATTGGCTTTGATTGAAAGGATAGTGGGTAGATCTCAATGCTAGATGCCTCGAGATCTACTTACTATTTTTTTTTTTTCAAACAGCCAATAAGAGATCGGTGTCCTGACATCACCACAACCATTGTGCGAGAAGCAGAACAACCTGAGCTCTGCATACACCGACATACATTCCTCGATTGGTGTGATGTTAAACGGAGAACAACAGAAGGAGTTAAGAACGTGCAGTGACGTCAGGACGCTAAGCTATGATTGGAAAACCTAGTGGGTAGACGAAAAAACTTGCTGCCGTTGTCTCTAGCCACTGTCTCCCACCAGTCAGAGTGAACGAGAGCGTCGTCTGCTCATCACGCGGAGTCTGGAGTTGGAACGCCAAACGCCGAAGTCTGGCGTTTGAATGCGAGACCCGACGCGAAAAGCAGACGACGTTTGTTTTTTTTCTCTTAATTTTGACAGGAAGAAGACAGAAGTCTGCCCTTTTTTACTGCTGCTCGGACGCTTCGAGTTTCGTACCCCAAGCGCAGCAATTAAACGAAGCATAGCGTACAGGAGTGCGACGCACCGAAACTATCGATGAGCCACACGAGCCACTTCCGACCGCACGGTTATGACGAACTCGGCATTTCGTGGATACGGGTGGCAGAAGCCAAAATTATTTCGAAAATATATTCAATCAGGCCTCAGTAAATCGGCAAAATGTGAAGTAAAAAAAAAAAAAAAGGTGACGTTAGGATGTTTTTGTTTCACAAATGTTTTAATATTCCTGAAAGGTTTGAAGACTCGCTTCGAGCGTATGTGAATGAATGTAAAAGGCAACATTCTTGAACCCGTTTGTCGACGCAGGAAACGCTCAAACTTGTCAGGTGTATACCCCAGTTCCGTCTTACAGCGCGAGACGGAACCCGACTGTCAGAAAACGATGATCATGGATTCGACTCGGGAGCGGATTACACGATGCTACGCCATGGCTGGGTCTCGGCGTCTGTGGCTTTAGATAGGCTTGGCTTTCTTGACAGTCCAGTGTCTTGTGTCTTTTGCTTGGCTTAACTTCCTTGACATCCCCCTTTTTCTTTAGAGATCGAGCCTGACGACTGGTTTGATTATGCGACCTGATTTGGTCACGGTGGTTGAGTCTGCCGGGTTCTCTCGCTGGGGGCTGGGGCACACTCGGCTGTCGGTCACAGGCTGTGGCGCATGTGGCTCGACGTTGGTAGCATGAGATTTCGCAGCGTAGTGTAGCTCAGCCTTTGTTGGACGAACAAAGGACTATTGCGACGGTACTGTCACTTTGGCGTCTGTACTATCACAGACCGAGGCCGAAAGACGTACGACTGTTGCAGGAACCCGTCTCCTGTTTTCTTCCCAGACTTTCACTTTATCGCCTGGGGCCATGGCAGGGGCTCGTTTGGAGTGGTGGTCAGCGTAAGTCTTTTGCTGGTTGCGCTTGTGACGCAGCTTGTCAGACACGCTTTGGATTATTTCGGGCTTTAGTAGCTTGCTGTGCGTAGGAACTGGAGTTCTTGTCCTTCTGCTGTACAGTCTCTGTGCAGGTAAACCCAGTTCTTCACTCCTTGGCGTGTTTCTCAAAAATGAGGAGGGCCATTTGTATGTCGCTTCCATCCAGAGAGCATTTTCGGAGAATCCCTTTTGCAGTCTGAACGGCTCGTTCAGCCAAACCATTTGACTGCGCGTACCTCGGGCTGGAAGTCACATGTTGGAATCCCCAGTCTCCGCTGAAGTTCTTGAATTCTTGTGCTGCATAGCAGGAACCGCTGTCTGTTTCAATGACTTTGGGGACGCCATGATTTGCTAGCCACTGTTTCATGACGTCTACACCTCTTGTGACGATTCTCCTGAGAGCTTCTTGAAGTCTAGGTATCCAGAGTAGCTGTCAACAATGACAACGTAGGATCTTCCTTCGAAGTTGAAGAGATCTGACGCTACTCTTTCCCCCGGGACGTCTGACACTTTGTTGAGATGAAATGGCTCTCTCGCTGGTCTCTTCTCAGTTGCTTGGCATGTGGCACATATTTCCACGTAGCATTTGATGTCGGTCGTTAGTCCTGGCCAATATACAGTCTCGCAGGCTCTCTTCAGATAGCTGTTTATGCCTAGGTGTCCAGCGTGGATCTGGACGAGCAGTCTGTTTCTCCAAGTCTTCGGAATGACTATCCGATCGCTTCTGAGTAACATGTCTTCATACACAGTGAGTTCATCTCTAAATGCCCAATACAGCTTCATTCGTTCACTGAGCCCTCTTGTGGTGCTTGGCCATCCTTCTTTCGTGGCTTGGTTCACTTAATGGATTTCTTTGTCTTGGGCAATGTCCCTCTTTAGCTCTTCCATTGTTTCAGGTGGCATGGGTACAATTGTCATCACTTGTATGCTCGTTTTTGATGCAGTCTCTGCTCAGTAGATTTGCGATAAGGAGTTTCGTTCCTTTCTTGGAGACGATGGTTGGTGCGTACTGCGGTATGTCGAAGAGAAGTCTTTGTAGTCGAGGAGGGGCTTTTCTCAGCGGCTTCTTTGCAATACTGTCGATGGGCTTGTGGTCAATCTCTATGGTTAGCGGTCTTCCATAGATATACTGGCGAAATTTCCGGCAGCCGCAGCGAATCGCTAGGGCCTCCTTCTTGATCTGAGAGGGTAGTTCTATTGTGCTTCTGACATTGCTGCTGAGGCATAGGCAACAGGCTCTCTTTCTTGCAGAAGAACAGCTCCTAGGGCTTTTGAGCTTTCGTCCACTGAAAGGGTCATAGCACCATTAACGTTGTAGTATACGAGTGTTGGTGCACTCTTCGGCGCTTGCTTGATTTTAGTCATCGCCTTGCTCTGTTCCTCTGTCCACAGGTACTCAGTGTCCATGGTGATGAGCTTTCTCAGTGGTGCAGTCTAGTCCGCAAGGTTGGGCACGAACCTCTGGAGGTACTCGATCATCCCTAGCAGTCTCTGTAGCTCGGTCTTGTTCTTTGGTTCATCTCATTGGTCGATGGCGGCTACCTTTTCTTTGTCGATCTTGAGTCCTGTAGTGATTTCGTGACCAAGAAACTTGACTGCAGGCTTGTCAAAGACACACTTGTCCTTGTTGAGTTTAGCGCCAGCTTCTTTCAGAGCATTCATGACCTTATTTGTACTTTCTTGCAGTTGTTCGCTTGTTTCGGCATACACCAGAATGTCGTCTATAGAGTTTACGGTGTTCGGAATGCCTTCCAGGATCCTGCTGATGACTTGTTGAAAAACTTTTGGTGCTGTGGCTATGCCAAAGGGAACTCTCTTAAAGCAGTGCCTGCCCCACGGAGTGCTTAAGGCTATATACTTCTTGGTGCGCTCCGACACCTGCATTTGCCAAAATCCTTTCTTGAGCTCTGGCAGAGTGAACCGCTTAGATCCTCTGACATGCGCAACAATTTCTTCCAGAGTCTTGAGAAGATAGTTTCGTCTTATGAGAACTTTGTTCAGTTCCACTGGATCGATGCAGATCCTGATTTTCCTTGCTGCTTCACAACAACCATTTCACTACAGAATGGAGTTGTTTCTGTGATTTTTTCGACGATTCCTTTCTGTTCCATGCATGCTCGTGAGCTCTTGCTTGACTTCATTCATGAGTGGATATGGGACTCTTCTGGGTGGCTTGTTTTCCAACTTCTTGCTTGCTTCCTCTTTGACATCGGCATCATAGACAAAGTTCTTGATGCAACAGATGCCCTGAAATATTTCGGCATCTTCTCGCGTTGCTTGGAATGTATGCACTCTCTTCACGAGGTTGAGGACTGTATGCTTGGAGCATGTTCTTCATGACAGTTTTTGTGAGACCAATCTGACCGTCATACAAGGAGCTCCTAAGACAGTGCCAGCAGCAGATTGTCGTTTCTATGATATATTAGGAGCGTGACCGCTGCTTCGAGTTGACAGCGACCTTAGCTTTACATACGCGAGGTTTCTCAATTTCTTTGAGCCGCACCCATTCGGACCAGATAGCAAAACGCCAAGTTATTGCGTGTGCGCGCGCGCGCGTGTGTGTGTGCGTGTGTGTGTGCGTGTGCGTGTGCGTGTGTGTGTTTGTGCGCGTGCGTGCGTGTCTGTTTTAGAGCGCAGCTCTTAGGCGCTCGTTCCTGTGTTTCGCGGCGTCACCGTCGCCGTCGGCATCGGCGCCGCCGTTGCTGTCGGCGTAACCACGCGCGTTGCATTATGGGATGTCACAGACCTATACACCAATTCAATTCCCTGCTAAATTTATCGAAGAAACTGAATTGGTGTGTAGGTCCGCCACGTCTCATAAAGCAACAGTGCTCATTCAGTTTCCCCGCCAAATTTAGCGGTAAAACTGGCGTCACTTGGCCTCAAGGCTAACTCCGTTTTTCCGCTAAATTTAGCGGGGAATCGAATTGGTGTTGAGGTCACGCGACGTGAATTTTTCCGCTAAATCTAGAGGAGAAACCAAATGTGTTCATAGGTGACGTGACACGAAGTCATATGACGTCATTTTACCCGCTCAATTTATTGGGGAAACTGAATTGCTGTTGAAGTCCCGTGGAGTCAAGTTTCCAGCTAAATTTAGGGGGAAACTGCGGAAGGAGGGGAGGGTATGCAGGAGTAGAAGAGGAGGGTGAGAAAGAGGAGGATGGAAGGGGACGCGGGAAGAGGAGGGTGCAGAACCGGTATGTGAGGACAGTGATCTATATTTGTACTCATATATATACATATCTCTTTCCCAAATTGTTTACCACGGCAATCGCAAAATCTAAATACCTCGAGCTAAGCTCTAATTTTGCGTTACAAAAATTTGTAAAGGTCTTTCTTTTTTTTGTGAAATAATACTTTAATTAAAATTCGAGATATAGGTCGAAACATGAACCTCGGAAGTCGTAAACACGGGCTAGAATCACGGATAAAACGAGAAAGCGAACGAAAGAAAGCACCTAAAAATGACAGACGTTTATAACTCCCTGTAATACCGAATTAGAGCGCAGGTCTTGAGGAGGAGGGGGGGAGGGTATGGAGAGGAAGGTATGCCCTCCTCCTCCTCTCCGTCCTCCTCCCCCTCTTTCCCTCCCCCGCGTGACGTCACTTGTTACAATTGTGGCGTCACGCGTGACGTCACGTGTGACGTCATTATAAAAAAAACGTCCCATGATGCAATGCGCGGGTCACGAGTGAGACCCGCGCGTTGCAATATGTGACGTTCCCATAATTCAACGCGCGGGACGCTCGTGACGTCACTCGTGACCCTCATGACATACTACGTGACGTCACTTGTGACGTCATTATAGAAAATATCCCATAATGCAACGCGTGGGTCACCAGTGAGACGCGCGCGTTGTGTTATGGGACGTTTCCCATAATGCACCGCGCGCTTGCGCCCACGGCTACGGCGACGCCGCTCAGGCCGGGAACGGGCGCCAAAGAGCTGCACTCTAAAATTCCCCGAGTCATTTCCGTAGGCCCCCGAGAACCGAGCGCTTAACGGTACGCGAATAGCTCGGGAAAACGCGTCTCCCAAAGCGGCCAGCGTTTTTGAGCCTTCGACGTGGCAGAACCTATTTCCGTCTGCCGATCATCAACAGTCTCCCACTCAACTTCACCCAGAGGGCAGCGTCGAGCACGTTCAACAATCCCCCGTCGACACTCGGTTCGACTTTATCGCCGTAAACATCGCGCCGCGAACTTGCTTCCGCACAGTTCTTCCCCAAAAATAACCCGTAAAAAAAAATACGCGGCTTGTCGAGATCCCAATTCAGACGGATATTTTTAGAGACAAACAGGGTGGTCTCAATACGTTGTTCTCCCGATTCGCCCGTCAGAAAAAAAAAGAATAAATAAATAAAAATACACGTTTCTTCCGAGATTGATAGTACCACGTTCCTTGCACTGCATTCCGAAGGAGCTAATCTAGCAGCGCTGAAAGAGCACCGTCACATAGCTCGTTGTTTTTGTATCATCGGCTATAATATATCTCGCGCGTAGAAAAAACCGCAGGATCGCTGCGTATTGTGATTTGTGGGTTGCTTTAATCGGTTATAGCAAATTGCGCAAAGCCGATGAGCTGTGCCGTGACGATGCAATTTTTTCCGGTGCCGGGTTGGCTCTATCGAGCCCATCGTGATGCGAAGTATAGTATTCGATGGGGACGAACCAATCAGCGGGCACTTTTCGCCGAAACCGTCCGTTCTCGCCCTGAGGAACAAGCTTCACCGCGTAGACTAGAAGCAATGCGGCAAAACCCAACCTTTGCGCGGGTGGGATTCGGCGGAGGATACTGTCATTGTGTCGGGCGCGTGCTTCAGTAGGCGGACGTTTTATTTCTGCTGCTCCGATTGTTGGAGATTGCTTCCAGGAAGCTTAATTTGGGTTCGCGTTGTTCTCGAAGACTTCGAGGAAAAGCGAGAAAGATGGTCGGTGTCGTCGAAAGCGGAAACGGGCGGGCCTCTTCTAATTAAATCCTAACCGGACTAGATAGCGCGTCGATTTCGCTTTTCTTTTCTTTTTTTTGCCAAGACTGCATTGCGATTTATTGAAGGAGAATTTATCACCATGTGTCGACTGTACCAGCCGCCGCAGCTATGTATACGTATATCTTTCACCTGTTCTCAGTAATGCCTTACCTGCGCAATTGCTTTTGCCAGAAATTAGCCGATTCAAATTCATTGCTAGACCCGTAGATTCAAGGTACGCTACGTGCGTAACATACGTCGAGGAATGCTACGTGAGTGGCATACACTGAACTTGAATAAATTCTTGTTGTGTTTTATCCGTCGTTATACCAGTTCGCAGCGTTCGCGCTTTTTGTGTTTCTCTATTTTTTTGCCGCGCGTGCTTAAAAAGCGTCTGTATGTAATTGTTATGATGACTCCAGTAAAGGAAACAACAGAGCCGACGTAAAGTTAATATATATATATATATATATATATAATGAAGCGTGGCATTGCTAGATATATAACCAACATTTCGACTAAATAAATCATGCCTCCCAGACCACCTTTTCGTTATTAGCCTCTCGATAAGGTAAGTAAGGTGGGTTGTTTTTATATGCGCGAGAATGTAATCTGTGTATTACTCTGATGTCAGAGATAAACAAACAACAAGGAGAAAGAGAGAAGGAATATACTTATTCTGTTCTGGGTAGCTTCGCCTTTATCCGTTTCTGTAAAGGAGATGGTATCATAATACCGACAGGGGGTCCCAAACCTTTGGGTTCACCAACCAGCTTAAGGCGTTCCAGTGCGCATGCGCAGAAGGTCCGCAAACTTCGACGCCCCAAAGCTGTTTGGAGGACCCAACCACCTCTATTTTGAAACTCCAAATTGTGTTTCGTTTATGGCATGTCTTGAAGCAGAGTATCTACCTAAACGCGGTTTTAAAGTGAAAGAGACATGTGGTACGAAATCGGGACAAACGCGAAGACGGTGCCACGTAGAGAAAACACGACAACCAGGACAACGTCGTCGCTTTTAACAATTAGAGACTGGAGAAGGTGGCTAGTCTTATTCATCTTTCCCGGCTACCCTCTCCCATTGTTTCCCCTCCACTTTCCCGGGCAGAGGGAGAGGAGACGCCAAGACGTAACGGGGGCCGACCAATGGGGATGGTTCCTCATCCGCCACGTGGTACGACGACCGAGGGAGGGGGAAGCGGGCCGTGGGGGAAAGGGCCAAGCTATACCTGCGAAGTTCCCGCCACGCACGTGCTAAAGTCGACTCGGTCCTCCGAGCACGGACGTTCTGGGCGGGTGGCACGATCAAGTCGGGGACCGGTCTGGAACGACGACAGCGGTGAGCCGAACGCTCGCCCACCGGCAAGAACTGACGTCGCCCTCGTGCACAACTTCGGAATCGAAGATGTGCTGACTTGTGCCGTGGACGGATACATCCCAAGGAACGTGTTTTGTGAGCGGCCTTTTTTTTTATTATTTGCTCTCGTCTTTGGTGAGTGTGTGCGTGTGTGTCTGTGTGTCGGCTCTTCCGTGGAACTCGTCCAAGAATGGTTCCGCCAGCGAAGAGGCGAACTGCCCGAGACTGATGGGCGAATCGACGAAGACCCGCGTGGAAGTATTTGGTGAACGCCGACGCTCAGATTTTTACACTCTGCGTCTCGGGTCGAACAGTTTTACGATACGTTTGCCAATGACATAGCGTCCACGACCTCATTGCGTCCGGATTAGTCAAATATTGCGAAAGTAACCTCGTTTAATTTAATAAGACGCCACAATCCTGACAAAATCGAGAACTTCAGAACGTTCCTATAGTTGGCTACAAGTGACAGCGTCAACACTGGGAAGACCCTATATCTACCGGGTAAGCCAAGACAGCTCAATAAATTTTATCTTGAGTTTTCCGTCAGTTCAACCTTTGGAATTTTCCATAATTCTTGACCACCAAAAACCTGTGAGTTCTCCTTGCAAAGGACATTAGGGCACAGGAGACCATTAAATCGACCTGAAGTCTCCAGAAGTCTCAAGAGAGTTCCAATACCATACGAGCCAGTTCCGGAGAGCTTTCTGCCGAGCACGCGCGAATGCAGACAACTCTCCAGAGTCAGATGTCGACGTGAGCTATTAGTCCAGGACTGCGTTAAAAGTCTCAAGAGTCAGACGTTCGCGGCCGCCATCCGTCCAGGAGAGCTTCAAGAGTCACAAGACGGGCATCGCTCATCGTGGGCATGCGAAGACCGGCAGCACGGCGGTCGGCCTGATCACGCCGATGCTCTGTCCAGTCCTGGTGCTTGCGTGGGCCCTTCAGGTCATGGTGGTGCCCGGCCAGACCAGGGCCGTCATGGGAGGTGATCCGGAGAGATCGCGGGCGATCGAACTGATCAAGGGACGCATCCTCGCGGACTTGGGACTCAGCAGTGCGCCCAGCGGCGCTCCCAGCGAGGCGCAAGGTACGCTCAGCAAGGCTCACATGGACCACATGATGCGCGTGTACCGTCGCAGTGTACAGAGATCCGTCGAACCTGGTCCTGGAGAACGGGTGCGGAACGACAGGAAAGAGTTCGCCAGGGGAAACGAGCGGGAAGTGATGCATTACTACAGCTTCAAGAATCAGGGTGAGTCTTCTTGGTCCCTTTGTCTTCGAGATGCGAAACATGGGACATCGTAGAATGAGTTGCGTAATTGTAACGTTCCTTGCATTTTTCTTCTATACTATGGGTCGTTGAGGAGGTTCTAGGGGCGCATAAAAAGTTTTGCTAACGCAGCATTCACACTGCTAATACATAGTACAGGAGACAGTCGCATACACTCTCAGGAGTGCTTCTTCCTTGCTTGAGCCCCTGTCATATTGGTCTTATTGAAACTATCTCCTGACATGTTCAAAGCAGACATGTGTGTAAAACAAACATGCTGCGAACAGGTTTGGGGTGTGCCGACAAATAATTCTGTCATTATGTCTGCAGCGAACACTGTCTTTTGTAAGATGTGTCAGCAGTGTGAACCCGGTTTGAGACATCTATAGCTGCATCAATCCTAAAGAAGCGCTTCTTCAGCATCTTTTGCCACCTTGATGCTTCTAGTAGGTATTCTGCAATTTCCTCCTATGAGCGTCGTTGTAAAGTTATCGCGTTGCTGTTATATTTTCGTGAACCTTGAATAATATGCAAACTAGACCTTCGTCACTCTTACCCATAATGATCTGATGGTTTTATGACAGTCAGAGAGCAACAAGGAGACAGCCTACCCGCAGCGCGAACAGGATTTCTGTTAGTCTTCTGATCACAGATAAGGCGAAGGAATTGTGTGCTGCGTACGCTCGTCGCATGATACTACCAGTTTATAGCACACACAAGGTCGTCGCTGCAGGCTGCCTGAACGTGCGGTCGTACTTCGACGCGATCGGACGTTTCGAGTCGAGAGCGCAGTCAAAAGCTGTCCGACACCG
The DNA here is from genome assembly GCF_016920785.2 of Ixodes scapularis. Lineage (NCBI taxonomy): Eukaryota > Metazoa > Arthropoda > Arachnida > Ixodida > Ixodidae > Ixodes > Ixodes scapularis. Next base: position 15,278,853 of record NW_024609838.1, on the reverse strand, counting down.
ACAGACCGTCGAAGACTCTTCCGTGCTGACGACAGATTGGATCACCAGCGAAATCATGTGCCGTTTAAAGTCTGCCAGAATGTAAATAGCCTACGTGTATGCATAAATACAAAATTCTAGATGTCAGCTTTAATTCTTAAAGGTAACTCTTACTGTGCGCATTTATTGTAGACCTCTCCAATTAGAGTCACTAAACAAACTATAGGCTTTAGAGTAACGAAACCTTAGCCATCTTGGTGCTTGAAGCCATCGTTGGCAGTTGTCCGGAGCTTTATCTGAAATCGCAGGAAAAGCTCTTGCGTCCTCCAGAAATGCTAAAACAATCCACTACGGTGCCAAGGGATATCGGCCGAGCTTCCTGGCACCACGTACCTAATGCTCACGTAGTCGCGTTTTCGAATCGTCACTATCGGCAATTGCGCTCGTGCTGCACCGAGCACCAAAACATGGCGGCGCCCACGAGTGCATCGAGGAATGGGGAGTGCCACTATGCTACTGCTCTAAGCGTAGCGTACTTTGCTGGCTCTATATAGTTCCAATAAAGGACTTGTGGTTTTTGGCAGTTTGTCGCGTTCATGCGTTTAGCGCGTATAAACATATTGGTAGTATATTTGTCACATCTTTTCCCTCGTTTGTACGTGAAGCTTCGCTGTTTAATCGATGCCCTTAATAACTCACCTACACTCTCCATACTGGTTTTTCAGCTGATGACCTCTCTTGACCCTCTCTAGCCAATCGAGCGATGGCTGCCCGGCAAATAGAGCTATTTTTATTCTCTCGTTTTTGTTATAGTGCTTGTTTCTGACAGCGCGTGGATAAGAAAAGACCTCGCTGGACGGAGGACGGCATGGTGTAATTGCGGCGAGAGAGGAGGATTGGGAGTCTAGCCACAGAGGGAAAGAGCTGGAGAAGAAAAAAAAAAGTTAGTAACCGAACAAGCAATAAAGAAAGCGCACCTAAGCGGCTTACAGAAAAGCGAACTTCCTCGGCTTCCAGGCAACTTTACGGAGCAATCGGTCGTACAGGGCAAGTGGATCTTCGCCGTCACGGAAGGTCGACACGTGGGGCTTGACAACGCCCGCGTGGTCGTAAACAGCCGCGCTCCACTCCGTACGTGTGGCGCGCAGACGACGAGTCTTTTCTCGGCCCTTCTAAAAAGATGGTTATTTCTACCCTTTAAATATCTTTAATTGACGCTTGATTTATATTGAACTTAAGCTAAGACGTGCGCCGTGACCGCCAGCCTGGTTTGGAGGCGGTTCCTGCTGCCGCGTCCAGTGGTCCAGGAAGTCTCACTTGGGAACCGCATTGAATCTTCAAAGATTCCTTGGTTTTGAAGGAAGCAACTCATTTCCTTCACACGTGCTCATAGCCCTCTTTCTTTTACTTTCATGATTTGCAGCCAGGTGATCACCAAACGTCTTACAAGTATCTTGGCGTCCGCTTATCTGACGATCTTTCACGGAGCACGCATCTAACATATCCTGTCTAACGCTAACCGCTCTCTTGGCTAACCACGACGGAATCTAAACTCTTAAGATCACAAGTTGAATTTGCGTCATTCATCCGGGTCTCTTGGCAACGTAGATTAATGACAAACATAAAGGCACATCCAAATCGCGCCATTCGGATTACTCACGAGACACCAGCATTACATTCTTACGAATGAAATCTAGCTTTGACCTGCTCTCGTCTATGAGGACATTATATGGTCTGTCTCTTTTTGGCAAGTTTTACTATGATAACCATGACATCAGAACTTCATTGCTATTCTCATTCCACTCGCAAATTTCTCCACATTGATAACGTTTGTAAAGACCGTTCAATTTTCGCTTCATTGGTCTCGTGTCCTTAACTCTACCTTTCCATTAACAATTACAGACTGAAACTATTTGCCTAACGCAGTGTCGTGGCCCAGAAAGATCAAACCACATTCATATCCCAACTAACCACGCAGTTTCAGTTGCATTAGAAACAAATTTGATTTGTGCTTGTAGAAATGTTTTATTTATTCATTTATTTATTCTGTTTAATTAGCTGCTTTTCCCCTAAAGGTTTTTAAATGTTTATTTTTTTTATGTTTCTTGCCTTATATAACAAAGTTCTCCAGACTTGTGTAATGTCCTTAAGGACTTTCAAGGTTTAATAAATATTGATGATGATGATGATGAAGGACCGTATTCTGGACATAGTAGCCTCATATCCTGAGACCCACTGAACTTGTGTGGCGAATGATTGATCTTCCGACGGGTGCAGTTTTTTTCTGCGCTTCCGGGGTTGCTGAACCCGACGACTTGATTGCTGAAACAGGGGAACGTTCGAGGTGGCAGGAACTTATCAGGGAGGCCAAATTTACGAGTGACCCCTCTTTCTTCTTGTGGCATAATCACGGTGGTACGAAGGGCAGACAGGATCTGACATCGTTCATGGTTTCTCGTGGACCATTTTCGCGAACTAGTCGTCTTTAGAATGTCAGTTTGTATTCGGGAATGCTATCTAAAATATAAGAACTCGTTGCTACGGCGTTAACCTTGCTTAAAAAAAAACAGTTCGAGAAAACTGCACTTTAATGATGATGTATAAAGTCTCTAACGTCCTTAAAGCAGCGGTTGCCGCGCGTATAAGCGCGGGAGACCAGAATTACTGCCGTTGCAAGATCGACGCGTCAGAAAACGTTGCTCTTTGTGAAGTTCGTCGCAACCCCCGGTGATGAAAAAAAAAAAAAAAAAAAAAAGAAGAACAGATTTCGTTTTTCCAGTTGCAGGGAAATTGTGAGGTCCACACGCGTCTCCTTCGAACACGCGAATTGATTGCGCGGATCTTGCGATGAGCTTTCGAGGCATTCCTTTGCGTTCTTCGAACGGTGATGTTTTCAAGCGCATTTTTATGGCGATGGCGTGACTGCGCGCTCTCATCCGTAATCCAAAAGCTTGCAACTTATCGTTCTTTTGTATACCAGTGTATGTTTCAGTAAGCCACTCTCTCTATACGAGTTGGTAATAGACCCATTTCAAAAGTGCGCGCCATCCAGTAGTGGCTCCACGGGGTCTGCCATTGTTTGGGCAGGCTCTGAGGTCTGCGTCAGTATTTGCGCGAACCCGGCTCGGCTCGTATTGGCTACAAGTCTGACGTCAGCGTTCGGCGAGCACTCGGATCCAATCGCACGCTTTCGTGCCCTACGAATGGCGACCACCATTGTTGCTTGGTGGATTTTTGAGCAGAGTCTATTCTCCAGGTAGGTGTGGGATTTGTAAAGTAGGCACGCATATATACATTGGTATGCTTTCATTTCCTGTTGAAACTACTATTTTTTACAAGACACAAAATCTACGATAATGTAGTCGGTGACAGGGTTCAGTAGAAGCCCCGCCTCCAGCGCGTGCTCGTTGCCGTCCGCTGGGCTTTGGCTGCGCGTGCGACGAGCCGTTATCAAAGGCAGAAAGTTACTGAATTCTTAACGTGTCGCTGACTGTAGTCACAATGCACTCGCAACTATGATCCTTGAAACCCTATAAAGGACCGAGAATGCATCTTGACCTCTTACAAGTTCTAATACGTTGTATAAAACTATTTCCAAAGTAAATTAAGTATAGATATGTAAAATGATTATATCTCACTTTATTTTGAGGATTTTACAAGGCGAAAAGAAAAAGCGCCACCATCCTTATCTCGACAATTTTTTTCTTCAAAACTCGTTGCCACGTGTTACAAAAAACTAAAGAAAGCCCATTTTTCTGTGCCTTGATTAATCTGGGGGTTCAACAAATTCCATTGATTGAACATAAAAGTGTCAGATCTTCAAAGGCGGCTTTCGAAATCCGCGTACGATCGACTTGTGAACCACCATGTTCCTTCCCTTTTTTTATATATTTTGAGTTTTTTCGTTTGTCTCCTCTGGGTCTGCCCGATTTTGTATGTTACTCATTCTGCTTTTGCTCACCTCTTCATAAGACAAGGTCATTACGTCCGCCACACGTGGATACATAAATCAAACTTTGTGGTATTTATTACGCCACAATCTTCAATGCACTACATGAACAAAAAAAATATAATAATAATATAAACTCCGAAGGCATCAAATTGTCGCGGTAAAAACCCAGCGTTAACCTTTTTTTTCTGAAAAAAAAAAAAAAATCTTTAAGACGAGACGTCGTTTTTTTTTCGCTTCGGCATCCGAAGCTTGCACAAGCAGCTTGATAACGGAAATGCCACTGGTCGGCGGAGATTGTCACCCACTGCGTGCTCAGTAAGGAGAGCGTGCAGTAAGCATGGTACGCTGCAGACTAGTAAGTAATGATTAACGGGTCTGGGAGCGAGAGGCGACAAGACTAATACCTCGCTGCGACCCCCTGGGGGTAGACTCATCAATTCGCAGCGTACATCAGCGAGCCATGGGGATCGGATCAGGCATTTCAAAGATTTCTCGATTTTTTTTTTCTCCAGGCGATATCATTTTGTAGATCTTATCAGAGGCGGCAAGTTGTGTCCGGAATTAATTGGCGACCTTGTCAAACTGTCTTTTTTTTTTTTATATATATATATTTCGAGTTTCACCTTCTGCATTTAAAGCAACATTAATTTTTTTTTTTTTTCCTTTGGTGAGCTAGTATTTTTTTTTTGTTGTAAATTTTCAGGTTTTTAAAACATTTTTTTTCCCTCACAACTCAAGTGTTTCCGTTGACAAAGCTTCTTATTCAAAAGAGACGAGAAGAAAGCAGCAGTTTATGTTCACGATTTTTGATTCCCGATTCGTTCTTCTGAGCTCTTATCGGCAAATGTGTTGTGCGCATTGGTTGCGGAGCTCTACTGTGATGCGTGCGACTTGCTTACCACTGTCGGAGCCGTAAGTGACCATAGCCCTGGTTAGGCTTAAACTAACCGGGCGTAGTAGAAGAGGTACTGCTGCGAGCCATCGCTCAATTTTAAGGAAACAGCCAGTATTCGTATCTTCAGAGATCTACGCACACCCCCCCCCCCCCCACACACACACGCACACTTTTCAGAATATCCCACGCAAAGTATACAAACCCATGGTGCACACAATCAGGAACATCAAAATTAATCTTCAACCCCCTCCCCCCTTCCCAGCGAAGATCGATAATCCAAGGTATAAACCCGAGCATTTACTTGTCCATACATTCATCTAGTGCGAGCAGACGACACTGAAGCGGTGACATTCGTCTGCCGCATACAATATACACGCACGTACGCCGCTCCGTCTCTTCCCGAGCCAGAGGGACCATTCCCGAAAACGGCCCTGGTCAGGGCAATAAAATTCTCGGGGGAGAAGTAGAAATGCCGTCGAAGCGCGCAAAAACACACATAAAACCAGACAACGAAATAGCTCAGGACGGCGGAGAGAGAGAGAAGGCGCCGCAAGCCAAGCGCTGGTGGGAAGATTCCCGCAGCGATCCTGGGGCCGATAGCTGCATACCTGTCGCTTTCCTGACGGTCGCGGCCAGGCACCTTGCACGGGCAATACTAGCCAGAAGACAAGGCCCGCGCGCGACGTCGTCGTCGGTGGACTTCCCGACTTGCTCCAAGCGGCTAACACGCTCAAGCTCGACGCGAGGCGCCGCAAGGCGGCAGACGCGTCGCCACTTGCTAGCGTCGCTTTCTCTGTGAGACGCTGCAAGATACGCTAGCGGCGATGCTGACGCGAGCTAGGCGGCGCTGCGTCGGTCCACTCGCGATGACGTCAGAGGAGGAAATGTCTAGGCCTTGTCTTTCAGCTGGTATTGGTGCAGGCGTCGTCCTCGTCCGCCAGCGCAACCTCCTCTTCCTCACACGGTTACTGTTCTCCCGAACGATACAATCTTCTTCCTTTCTTCGCGGGCTTTCGGCCGTGCTTATCTGTCGCGTGAAGCAAAAGGACCGATATATGGAGGCGCCGATGGTCTCTCTCTCTTGACGACCGGGCACGGTTTGTTTCGCCGGTTGCCGGTCCTTGTCTTGGGTTTTTCGGAGGAGGGGAACCTTTTTTTCTGGTGGTTTACCGGTTTCGCGGCTGGTGTTGTTGATGTGGGCAACCCCGCGTGTGCCGGAGACGTGGACGGGCGTTTGTCTGCCGTGCTTAGAACGTCAATCTGACTTGTAGTACTGAGACTTTACAGGAGGGCTGCTCGTCTAATTACTTTAAGGCAGAGTACACTGACTATCTGCGCACGTGCATCGAGCATGCATGTACCGTCATAAGCAATATTAATTCGCGTTTTTGAGGTAGACACGTCTCTTTCCGTTTTCATCACTCGTTGAACTATTTTAGAACCAGCTTTAATTGGCCTACCACGTGAGTCGCCAAATCGATAACGCACAGAGAGTCATTTTTTATATTTTATTCGTGAAGGCAACGACCTGCCTAATGAAGGTATCTCTCAAAGAGCCCCCACAGCGCTAATTTTGCCCTGCTTAACCGGTCACTGTCGCCTCTTGCACGAACTGTTGGGGTGATGAATTGCCGGGCTAATCGAGTGTTGGCTTAAGCGGGACGCTACAACCAAACGTACGCACACCTCTCAGTTTGCAACGCCCAGACGACACACCCTCCGACGCCCCTTAGCAAAAGAAAAGACACCAAAACCTGTAATGCAACATTTTCTTCCGTCTGATTGACGGCAACGTACAGCAGCTGGTTGGCATCCAGATGAATGGCACGGCTCTCGTCGATAAATAGGCTTCTTTCCTGACTGAGCCGCGCGTTTTCTGTTGAAGGTCCTGAACAGATATTTTACCTTCTTCCATTCAGTGGGATGCTGGAAAACCAAAAATAATTGTGTTGCGTCGCGTGTTTTTTTAGGCAGCGGAAAATGACTCAGCCCCACCGTAGGTGAGGAATCGAATGACCCAGCCTGGGTTCTTTCGATGTACATCACGCAGTAGTGTCACACTAACAACGTACGTCTGTACAATGATCCTCGAGATCGAAACGGGCAAGGGTGAGGATTGAGCCCAGGGTCCCTGGCTTCTGCTGCTTGAGCTGTCAGAAAATCAGGCAGTACAGAAGATAATGACCGTTAAGCTAAATTCACAATACCAATGCATGACCGTTAAGCTGGATTCACAATCCTGATGCATCATACAAACTAGAGCCTAAAACCACTGCCTGAGGAGTTTCCCTTCCTTGTATTCGCCCTTTTCTGTTTGGCCACAAACTCAGTGGCACCACCTATTGGGTAGCCCGGGCACACTTCCGGTTCACGTATGTTTCCTAACATTTTACTCGTCACTTTTTTATGATAAGAGTGAATTAAGTCTGACAGTGCTATAAGTGGCCATTTTCAGCAGATAGCGCGTATATTTGACGTCGTAAATGTTGCGAAACCCGCCGTCTAGTTTAGAACCGGAAGTGGTTGGGGGCGATTTGCACACTGCGCCACCACGTTTCAACTAACGCGATAGAGTGAAAACTGTCGATTCTGTCACGTTAGAATAAACTGTCTGCAGACAGGTTCGAAGCATACATACGAATAACGCACACATCCTTCGAACATGCCCTAGATGTAGACAATTCTCTCATCGTGTCTACAACGAACACCGTGGCGCTTTTACGAAGTATGAGCGCTGAGACGGTGGCTTTGAACAGCGGTATCTTGGTCGGAGTCAATACGGACCGCAAGTTCGTCTGCTTCTTTTATAGGGGTTGCGATGACGTCACAAAGACGCCGAGCTCTGATTGGTACTGAAGGAAAGATAGTGGGTAGCCCTCAATGCAGCGTGTTTTGAGGTCTATCCACTATCCTCCAATCAGAAACAATCAGAGTTCGGCGTCTTTGTGACGTCATCGCAACTCTTGCGCAAGAAAGAAGCAGACGACTTGCTCTCCGCATAAGAAGTTTTCGTAGATCGTTTTCACCGTCCCACAACGGCTCTCCGCTACCCTCCACGATACCCGGAACTCTGCAGTTGAGGCCATCGGCACGCAGGCGCAGTAGCGGCTTCTTCGTTGTGGAGGGCTTAGTGGAGCGGGAAAAGCGGTCTACGAACACTCCCTAATGGGCTTCTGATGTCCCCCACCGTAGATGAGAACTTAGTAGTGGTACACGAGTGAACGCCGGTATGATGCTCGTCCAGATCCCCAGAGGTGAGGAGCGCGAGCCGCCAAAAAAAAAAAAAAAAAAAAAAAAACAGGCAGTCCAAAAGATACAAGTGACCGCCGCACGCAGGTACCGGTTTGGAATAACGTAAACTGCTGTACGCCTCCCCGATAGTCCGGCAAGGAAAAGCACCGCTTCATCGGGAAGTACGCAGAGAACGAACGCGAATGCCCCTTGTGCAGCGTAACGGGAACCTCGGCCGCTTTGCAGGGGGATGTCAGGCACGTGCCAGTCGCCAATTAACAAGCCTCGTAATCGCTCGTGTTCAAGGATCTGCATGGCAGCGCCCAGGAGGCCCGAGCTTGCCATCGCTCATAGATGCGAATGTATAAAAACTGAAACCGGTCCCTGGGAAGCTTTTACGGCTAACCTTTGTCTACGGACCGTAACCGTCGATAAAATCGGGAACGCTTGTTGCCGGAGCCGCTGAACGTCGTGGATTCCAACAGGACCTCTCGTGCACCAGAAGGTCAGTCGCAAGAATGTTTACGAAGAGCGCTAATGATCGCCTCCTGCGAATCGAGCCAATCGCCAACGGTGCGGGGTTTGTCGAGTATCCCTAGCGTAAAAAGACACACAAAAAATGATAAGGCTCCTCCACGAGGGTTTGCTTGCTGCAATTGCGAGAGACTGCGGCCAGTTTCAAAAGGTCGATCAGGGGGTGTTTATCGGCCGAGTGGGCGTCCCTTGACGAAACTAACTGCGAAGTAATCGGTTAAGAAAGTGTCGGATGTCCACGTGGCAGAGAAATATGAAGGGCAGGCGAAACAGAACTGGTAGGGTAACCTAATCAATTCCTGTGATCGCTAGGAAAGTAGATCGGTGGCCTGTGAGGTCGTAGCATCACTCGGTCGCTAAAAATTCCATCTGGAACAGCTATTGTAGCAAGAAACACCGTCGTTGTAAGTAATCAGGTCCTGTAGGCATTCCGCTACCGGCAGCTATGTTTAGTCATCAACAGTGGAAAACGGGGCGTCACCACCAGAGATCATGTTTTTTGTAGTTTTGAGGTCAACCGGATCAACTCAATCGACCGAGAAGTCACCAAGTGCGGAGCAAGATGATCATAGCGAATCGCGTCTCCCTTCTGTAAGTAATTTACCCTAACACAAATGAACAAAACACGGTTAGGCTCAGCAACTTCATCTGTGCGTACTCGAGACAGACATAGGTACACAGCAACAACTGCGGCCCGCCTTCCACGATTGACCAAGAGCTCACTAAGGCGTCTTTAGTCGAACGTATTCTATTTTCATTTAAGGTTGACAGCTTTGGAACTGTTGCTGTTGAATTGGCTACAAGATTCCATCGTGTTCTTCACACCTCATCGGACTGATGCTAAGTTCCCAGCTTCAGAATCATTGATGAGAATCGCGGCCGCGACCTCACGGGCAGGAACCCCAGTTCAAAAGGTTGATCAATTTTCTGCCGACGTATACTGAGCCAGTGCATCAAAAAACAAATAATTAGTGCATGACAGCTAAGAAGCTCAGGGCGGCCTTCTGCAGAGCACACGTTTGTCTGCTGCTTTGGCAGGGGCTCTGGTGACGCCAGAATGCCGAACTCTTATTGACTCTGATTGAAGGATAGTGGGTAGAGCTCAATGCTAACTGCCTTGTGGTCTACCCACTATCCTTCCAATCGGAGCCAATCAGGGCTCGGCTTTTCACCTCACCGCAACCCTCGCGCATTGCAAGTAGCAGACGAGCTCTCGCTCCACATAATAAGATGCTGGGGATACTGTCAGCGACTGAAAGGAGGTCTTACATCCACCTCTACACAGACCGAATTTGAAGGAAGTTGTAGAATTGGACGGCGCCGGGAGGCAGGCGGCCACGACTTGACACAAGACGGAAAACTCCGCAGTTTCGGGGTGCTCGTAACGTCATGCCTTGGCTCGTGGTTCGCGGATGACGCTGGGCCCGCGGAATGTTCTGGTGACAGAATAGAAACGACAGTTTCGAAGTTTTTTTGTGTGTTTTTGTTTGTGACGATCATGCAGCTCTAATTGTTCTGTCGTCTGTACGGGCCTACCGCTTCTTTTCTAAGGGTGCCGGCTAAAAATATCGTGGGGTTCGGGTAAAACAGGGTTCACAACAGGTGTTCGACGGCTAAATTTGGAACAGACGGAAGGGTGACACGAGCATTCCGACTTGTCTTCTGTTATTTTTCTGTTGTTTTGGTTCCGTTCGTTGTTTATGGAGTCGGCAACATTCCGGGCATGCTATACTCGGGTTGTTTCGACAAAAGCACCGGTCACAGCGCGAATATATAGCGCAAAAGAACAGTCTGTATAAACACCGTCTGAGGCGTTCTGACGGTCACATTGGTCATACAAATTACTGTTCGCAAACACGTTCGAAACATGGATCTGTACGAAGAAAATGTACTTCGAATATGTTTGACTCCTGTCCGCAGAAAAATATGTTGTCATCGTGTCTGGAGCGAACGCCATGTATTTGGTATAATATATGAGGAGTGTTACTTTAACGTTTCCTTGTTTCCCACGTTTCTTTGTTTGGGTTTTTCTTCTTTTTTTTTATCTGGGTGAAGGGGAGGCGTTCTTATGTCTTATACTCCGTTTCACATCAACGGTCCGACCACAGCCGTCATTTTAAGAAACGCAGGACGAGGCCTATACGGAGAACAAGTTGGTCTGCTTCTTGTGCGGTAGGTTGCAGTGACGTCACACCGTCGAGCTTTGATTGGCTCTGATGGATGGATAGTGGGTAGACCTCAGTGCTACAGCTCCCTCGAGGTCTACCCACCATCCTTACAATCGGAGCCAATCAGAGGTCGGTGTTTTGACGACACGGCAACCCCTGTTCAAGAAGCAGACGAACTTGGTTTTTTCGCCTGATGTTCTTGCTTTGCGATTCTTGCATTGGCGTCGGCCAACATCATCATCTCATCGGTTGTAGAGCGATAATGAGATTCTCGGCTCATGTCAGTACTTTTGCTTTTACTGAGTTCACTGTGATTATGATCACGGAACGACACTGAGTTTGAATTGTGTGCATTGCATATCGCGTCCCGAGACAAGAGATGTATAGCGCATGTCGACAACAAGACAGCGGACAATTGTTGTTGTTGTTGTTTATGTTGTTTTACAATCTCGGTACGAAGCGCTGCGAGGCGCGTCACTGATTAGACATCTGCACATTTCGCTTGGAAAAACATATTAGCTAGATCAGTTTAAAGTTACTGTCTTTTACCATCTGAAACCCGCATAGTTACGCTGTCGGTACTTCAAAGGATGCCGGTACTTGCAAAGGGACCCCAAGTGCGCCTCTCTAAGAAATTTACGTCTTGTCGCGAGAAGAAAGTACCTCCCTCAGGACGTTGCCACACGTCACATTCTGATGACGCCGTCTCGCATCGCGTAATCTCTTATCTCCGTAAAATCGCCGAACGACGAAAGCGCCGGCGCGTTGTCCAACTTCGGCCGCCAAGTAAGTCTGCATGTTGGCTAAAAATAAATAATCAGCCTTACCAGAAAACGAGCAGGGTTCCCAGTTTTAAAAACAAATGTGCCAGAAGTATTCATCTGAGCCTGCATGCGAGGGTTGTTCTCAACGCGGCGGAGGTGACTTGAATCGTAATGCGACGGCCTTGGAAGGGGCCCGATCGGTGACCGATGTCGAAGAATGGTTGAGATGAGGATATCGGTGCCCAATTTGTCAGTACCGGGGGGATCTCTCAATCTCGGAGTGTTAAGAAGGTAGACACGGCGTAGAGCGGGCATCTAAAGGTAAGCGGTAATCGGCGCAAATTGGCTGATAAATGGCGGGCGAAAGGGTGTAGGCAGACTCTTTTGCTTCTCTTTCGCGATCGTTTCTCGCAACCTTGGAATAGTGATGATCGCGCATTGCTACACTTGGCACGCGGGGTCTTCTTGCAGCTATGGCGGTGCCGCATCCAGAAATCAGCCGCCTTATTTACCCGTACGGCAGGCACCTGTTTTCCCACTCGCGCCGCCTTCTCTTGTTGCTGTTTTTGTGTCTCTTTCTCAAGGCTCCTGACTATTCGAAACGCTAACGAGAAGTGTTATGGTCGCTAATTGTTTGGACGCATCGCAGGCGCTCGCCGGAATGTTTTCGTGAGTCTATTTTGTGTAATAATCACTTACGCGACGTATCGCATAAGGTGGGAAAACAGAGCATTATGTAAACCATCTTGCACAGCCATCTGCAATCACGATGCACAGCGTGATGATGATGATGATGTTGATGCGCGAAAGGGAAAGTGGCAAGTACTGGACCGGTGCCCCAGTTGGCTTGTTTGAAATTCAGGTTCGCACGTTCGTTTATATGCCAACTTAAAAAAAGACGTGTGGAGCGAGTACTCAATGAAACAAACCAGCCCAAGGCGAAGCGCGAGCTAGCCCGCGCTCCTGGCTCTTGAGCGCTCGTTCTGCGAAAGAACGTTTCCAAAGCCGGGATTACTCTCGCATACCATACACGATCCTTCATGCTATTGCACGAGACACGCCTTTTGAGCGTAGTCCTTGCTATTCGAAGGGAGGGAGGGCTTTCACTGAAAGTTCGCGCTGCAGAACCCAGGGTTCAGTCGCCACCCCTGCCCGTTTCGATCTGAGTGATCGTCGTACCGGCGTACTGTCGCGTACCGTTACTGCGTGAAAAACGTTAATAACCTTAGGAGCTGGCAGAGGTATACACTCTAGAAAAGAAAAAAATTGCCGTCTTACACCCTTTTGCCCCATATAATGCACACCAAAATTTTAGTAAGATGTAGAGCGCACTGAGGTCGAACAGAGTGCCCCAACTCTTACGATGGGCTTGATAACGGTGCGATATAACTAATAAAACAGCCAAAGTACGTATCAAAAAAGGAAAAAAAAGGAAACGCTGAGGTTTTGCGTGTAAGGCCAAGAAAAAACCCGATTATTATTATTATTATTTTTTTATTAAGTTGTACCACTTGGCTATGAAGCCGCTCGTGAAAGCTGGTAGTGTCGATTCGACGTCAGCGCGATGTACGTCGAACTGAATTTTGGGGTGTCCAATTGGGACAAGGGGTGTAAGAATGCACCTTTTTTTTTTTTTTTCCTGAGAATACTGCACAGACTAAATTTCTCAGCCACGGTAGAGACTCCAGGCATCCATTCGGAACGACTCACTTCTCGCCGTCTAAACAAACAGCAAGACACCCCAACAGGGTCCGGACGGATGTGGGAGGGCACAAATATAGACGCTTTACAACAGTTGTGCATGGGCGCCGCCATAACTGGCCTTCAGTTTTTGTTTCCGCTTATTCCATTTTCTTCCCTTCGTCATTACCCTAGCAGTCCAGGATTTTGCCATCTTAGATTCCATTGTGTCCTTCTTCCCAGCATTGACCTTTCTGGAGGCTCGTCAACACCCGTTCCAGTGGCTCGGTATCTCCGTAAGACAAGAGAAGGTCAGCAATGGCGGCTGTATTCTGGCGCGTGTGTAAAGCCTCTATAGCGGCACGAGTTTTATCCTCCACTTTACGATGGACCGCAGAGAACGCTAGAAGCCATCGGAACACATTCTGTGTGTTGTGAGCAGACTTAAACGAGACACTTACAAACAACTATTTAAATTAACGAGTGCCAGGCAAAATCGTAACTGAGTAACGCACTAAATACGCATTCCTGAAAACTGTTTGAGTAGAGTGTTAAATATTTGAAGAAAAGCCACTCGTGACTTTTAAGATACTCTTAAGCTAATATTTGTTGCGCAGTTCACATAACCTTCAAAAACAAAAACACATAAAAAAAACTTTTTTTTCTTTTTGTTTTTATATCGGCAAGAAAGAACAGGTGCCTTCTCGCATTCTTCCCCTCAGACAAAACAATTAAAATATGTAATTTCTTTTTGTATGTTCGTGTCTTCCGAAAGTGGAAGCAACTTACGAAAGGTATTTAAGCACAAAATGCTGACTTTTAAAAGCATTTGTGAGATGCCAAGTTACTCGCAAAAGAATTTAAGATATAGCAACTTACGTGGAAGCAACTTGCGAAAGGTATTTAAGCACAAAATACTGACTTGCGAGCGCATTTCTGAGATACCAAGTTACTCGCAAAAGCATTTAAGATACAGCAACTTGCGTGGAGTGATCAGGTCACGCGCTCGCTAGCGCCACGTGACATTTGGCACGGAAGGGCCTTGTAGTGACGTAATACATTCTTTGTTTTGGATCGGCTGGTATGGCTCGTATATATGGCATTCGCTACGGGCCATTGTGCCGCGAAGCAAACATGTCGTCTGGCTCATTTTGCAGACCTTATGGTTCACTGTATGAAGCCTCCCTTCGGCAGTCATTCCACAAGTCCAGACGGGAGAGCCCCCCTTCGCGCGTTGCCCTGGGCTGCTTCAGAAGGCGCTCGCAATAAGGACGGCGGACCCCCTAGAGAGCGCTTCGTGCGCCTTTAACCCGATAAACAGATCGCCCTCCGTGCGGCGCTTTAATCCGAAAAGGCTTAAGTCGCCGCGCTGAATGGAAGCACGTTGACGATGTCGTTCATTTTTGTCTTTCCCGAGAAGTCTACGGCTCCGATTGACTTCTCCTTTACTTTATTACTTTCGTCTATAATTTTCGGGCGACACTTTGAGCTCGCGCGCTCGTGCGGCTTCGCTTAGCCCAGCTCTGGCAGGGCGGCGTGGACATGGCAGCGAGGAAGCCGACGTGCCGGAGAATTCTGTGCGACCAGGGTAGAGTCGGTGACCAGAGTAAGGAAAGTTAGAACTCGATTTACTCGCCGCCCAACGTACAAATCGGTTCGTGTCACATGCAGCAGTTGACAGGTTTGGAACAAAGTCATGGTCGCACTACTAATGCCTACATCGTCAGAAAGAAAGATCATCTGGAAACACTGTGAAAAACCGCGTTTTTTTTGTTTTTTTTTGTATGAGCAATGTGATTGTGACACGAGGAAGAAATACGCGTCGAACAATTTCTGCATATTGGCTTTTGTACATTCTGTATAATGTATATTGGCGGTGTGGTTCGGGCTTAAGCAGGAAGTTAAACTTGGCGCCGGGAAACGAACGTTCTTCAGCGTTCGGGTGCTTTCCTAGATTCAGTGCCGAGATCGAATAAAGTATGGGATAAAACTCGCTTTGCTCGTCGAGAAACGTACATATCGGATCATGGCGAATGGCAGCACAAACTATAGGGGTATAGAAATATGGAACACAAGCTGTTTACGCCTTCTGTTGTGTTTAAGTCGCTCTTGCGCCATGAAACCCCAATCATCATCATCATCATTATTGTTGTGTGCGTGTGTGTCTCCTCGCTGGGCCTAAAATTATTCGCCAGCACCGCTCGCGCACAGTTGACAAAGAGCGCGTGCCGTGGCACCCTCGAGCCAATCACAGAGGCGGATCGGGCGAATCACTTGACAGCTCTTCGCAGCAGCGGATCAGTTCAATGCTCGATGGTGCGACGTGCCTCATTCCTATTCTCTGATTGGCTCGCTGGCGCCGTAGCTTCCGTCGTGTCTTCCTTACACTCGAGCAGTCACCAACTTGCGAGCAGCCAATGTTAAGCCTATAAAATTAACATATATCTTACTTTTTTCATCTTTTTTTTTCATTCTATCGCGGTTTAAATGGATCGATGGGGGTTTGAAGAACCGCATACATCGGTTTCTTAACTTATCGCGCCCGGATTGACTACAGAGGTGCTCCGAGCTGGTGTATTTATCAATTGAGAGTATGAATACACGAAACCTCCGGTGTCAAAAGAATGATCAGAAAAACTGGTTTTGTCTCTGGAAAAACGATCGCTAAGCATTTTATCTCAAAACCATCAGAGGAATCGTTATGGGCTATTTTGGTGTTTCCTATACTATTAAAAAAAAAAAGGCGAAATGTAAGGGAAACAGAATTGGCTTACCTATTCTTCACTTCATTTGGCCCAATTAAGCGTCACAGTAACACATACTATTCGTTTTTAGTGTACGTGCGAAGTATAGGGAAAACAGTTTTTGTTTTTGTTGATTTACTCGGGTGAGCCAATCTTTTCCACAATTTTTGGCGAAGGCTTCCACCAACTTCAGGCACCACTGCAGTAAAGCGCGAAACACATGTACGACGAAACCGTCCGATCCCACGTCCGACCACGCAATACGACGGTCGGAGGCGAGGGTTTTCAACGCTGTCCAATACTACGAAAACCCTCGCCCCCAAAGGTCATTCCGGCAGTCCGCACGTCGGATCGGAAGGCTTCGTCGTACATGTGTTTCGCGCTTAAATCGTAGCGCGATGCTTTAAGGACCCGATGTATGACGTCCCTTCAAACGGCCGTCGATCCCTTCGCCGACCCACGAGGTGTGTGCTCGTATATGCACGTATATATGTATGCCTCTCTGACGTCACGCCACTATGGTGGCGCTGCTGTCGGTGCTGCGCATGCGCAGAGGCTTCACCTCGGGCGAATTGGTTTTCTACGCACGCGAAGTCAACGGGCACCTTAACGTTGTACTTTTGCCGCATGTTTCGTTGATCCGTCGGACCGTAATGGCGGCTGAGGCTTTTCTGAAACCGCGTACAAGTTAGTTATATTCTCAATGTCCGATTACGTTTATAATATGTATGTAGGATTTTGTTTTTCACTAAAATTATTTTTTTTTTTTTGTATTTTAGCTAAATGTCATTCTGAATATACTACGCGTTTGCGAACAGGTGCATGGTGCTTTGGAAGATTACTAACTGTTTCTCTCTTGTCAGTAAGAAATGTTGCTCGTCTGTCTGCCCACTGGGACCAGGCCCCGACCTACGCGAAGAAACGTCTTTATTTATTTATTTTTTTCTGGTTCCAAGCATTTCATTACGTTGTTAGATCTGTATCAGGCTGTAGAGTTTCCGAGCAAGCTTCTTCCAAAGCCGCGCAAGATGCTCTTTTCTTTAACGCAAAAAAAAAAAAAAAAAGAAACACACGCACACATGCACACAAAAAGAATTTCGGCCGTCGACTTTGGCAATCCAAGGAAGATACCCATTTTCATCGGCTATTTGCTTTATTTCGCGTGTACGTCCCGAACCGGGCGATGTTCCTTCGCGCTCAAAAAACCACTTATTTTTTTTTTTTTGGAGGGGGGAGGGGGGCCCTCCTTCCAATAAATAATAAAAATTAAGTTTAAAATGATGCGATTGGCCAATTTCTAAACGATCAAAAAGTCCTTCACACTTAGTTTTGTTGTCTGTTTGTATTTTTTTTTCTCACATAATAAATTCCACTTCAATCGGTATCATTATCTATCTGAAGGGTCTCTATATCTTGCCCGCTGGATAGCCAATCATTATGGATGTATTCCGGAACGTATCGCTGCATCAGACTTGCTCTAAGGCAATTGCCGATTCTTACATAATGCACATATCGGGAACATAAGTGGAATATTAAAGAAAAAATACATGTGAGGCGGTTTTCGCTTTCTCTTCGTAATTCGGCCCAATCACTGCAACCGACGTATAATTTATCTTGAAGCCCATTGGGGGAAGCAATGAGAAAATTATGCGTTTAATCCGTTCACGTACCGTACACCCAGAGTTCAGATTCGACGAATTAAAGAAAGCGTATGCCGGTAACGCTACGAGAATTAACGGGAAGTACTGAAAAACGACACTTTGTCCTCATCAATTTTGTTGCTCTCCGTTTGCTCTTCCGGAGTTTTGAGGTTGCCACGAAAAAGCAGTCCTGTCTTGTCTGTTTGTCTTTAATGTCCCTCTTTCCTTATCGTAAATTAATAACCAACACGCTCAACCATCTACAATAAAAATCTATATATATAAAAAATGGCCGTTTTTTACATTGGCCGCTTTTACATGGATGCAACTGCAGCGCATCGAAATGATATTCGGCGACAATGATTGGGTATAAGAAAAGAGTGGAGGGATAATGAAAATAATCCCTGGAGAAGGGCAACAAGAGGGACAAAGGACAAACACAAATCTCCAAACACAGCTAGGTGACTGGTGTGCGACCGAAAAAATCCGCCTGGTCCGGGTATCGAACCCGGGACCTCTCCATTACAGGTGGAGTGCTCTACCAACTGAGCGAACCAGGGGTTAGTCGTCAGTAGAGCAAACGTGGACGTAACTGGTTCCCGTTCATTCAACGCGCTTCGGTCGCATAGCAGCACAATACTTAGCCAAAATCGCGAAGTGTCCAGGGCTATAGCAGGTTCCTATGAACCATCATCGACGAGAAGAGTCTCCTCGACTTGCAAAAGCAAGCAACCGTTGCTATCTCATCACCCGCCTAACAAAGAAAAGAAAAAAAAAAGAGAGCTAACAGATGGTTATAGAGTAACGGCGAGTAAGCGCATATGGCGATGTGATGGAAACTGCTTTTTTTCGTGAAGGTCTGTCTCTGGTTCAAGACCAGCCCAGCCGGACTTCTCCAGCCAACAAAATTTGTTTCCCCCCCCAGCTTGTTCAACGGCGTCAACAAAAGACAGGCAATTCCGTCGATTCGACAGGGCCCACATACCCAGACGCACCGCTTTGGAGACAGAGCCGACGAAAAGAGGGGGACTTTCCAACGCGCGACTTCCAGAAGCTCTACCAGGCATGGCGCCGCCGTGTCAGCCGACCCCAGGCAATACCACCTCGAAGACAAGGCCTGTGCCTTCCGCCCCCAAAATGTCATCACTAGTGGTCCAACGCAGCGCCGCCTAGATCGCGCCAGCATCGCTGCCAGCGTGTTTTGCAGTGTCCCGCGCCGAGAGCGACGCTAGCACGTGCCATCGGCAAGACTGCCGTTTTGCAGCGTCTCTCGTGGGAACTTCGGAGCGTTTGCCGCTTGGAGCGCGTCGGGAATCCACGAACGATGACGTCATGTGCAAGCCTTGTTTTCTATAGTGGTATTACTCCAAGGGCTTCAGGGGGGGGGGGGGGGGGGGAAGGGGGGGGGGGGGGTTCGCGGGCCTTTGTATGGGTCTAGACAGCCGTCGCACCGACGGAATTAGCGTGCACGGCTGGGGAAGTCTGTCGGTCGGCGTGTAGGTTCAGCGTGAGGAGCTTGTCAAAGGGAACCGCCTCTAATGTGTTGACATGTTAGAGAAGGGCCGGTCTTCAATCGTTCTTGTAGGGTCCCCATTTTACCCGGTGGCTCCCAGTCGCGTGCGTCGACTCCAGACGCCGTTGCAACCTTTTGCGTTGGAAGCGCTGGGTGGCACCTGGATGACACGTGTCGTTGACCATACATTTAACAATATTATGAACCTTTTTTTTTTTTTTTTTTGAGAGAAGTGTTGAGGAGAGCGTTACTGTTCGTGACCTGTCCTTCTATGTTAAATTTTTCCTTAAGTTTCCGCACTCTGCCAGCGCGCTCACCTAAAAAAAAAGTTCAGTTTGTTTATCATTGCTAACAACCTTTTTTCCCCGCGATCTTGAAGACAGCAAACTTACTCAGGCTGCGTGTACTACATGAACAGGACCGTAGCGCTTGGAATAGAGACTGGACTTGCCATTCGCAACTGATCGTAAGTAGCCAGGATCACAACTCGTGACGTCACGGCTAGGTTAATCCTGGTAGTGACCTTACGGATGGGAGACATAAATCAGCGGTCGCGCTGCAAACACAATAATAATTTAAAAAAAAACACAGTCTGCAGAAGGTAGTACAAAACCCTTAAGGGCGATTCACACAGTTGCGTTGAGTCCGACCAATTAGTGCGAGGGTTGCTATGGCAACAGTGCGTCAGCTCCAGGGCGGATGTTGTCGACGCAGCTGTTGCTATAGCAACCCTCGCCCTCATTGGTCAGACTCAACGCAACTGTGTGAATCGCCCAATTTACCCAGGAGCACGATCGAGCGAATTTTGGAACACGAACCAGGATACGAGGGATACGAGTCTGACGAGAACTGAAGTTACCGAAAAACGGAGGAAGCGAGGAAGCGTTTGCTCCGTTGTGTTCAAACAGACTGCCGAACGCTTCAATTCACACGGTTTTTGATGGAGTCGTGTGCGCCTCGCGATTTCCGAAGCGTCCTGTTTGGACAGGCGGCGTCGTTCTTGCTCGTCCCGTCCCATTGGTGATAAAAGTGACGTCCTTAGACATGAACGAAGCAAACATCCTTCGAACCACGGATGACAGATAACGCTGTAATAATGTCTGTGGCCAACACTGTTTCTTTTGTACGATGTACGAGCGACTGCGGCTCAGGGTTTTAGGCGTTACCAAAAAAAATAATGAAATACGTTACTAGTTTTTTGTCAAATTAAGGAACGCGTCACCGTTACTGATAAAAGATAACGGATGTTACTTTTGCGTCACTTTCTTATTTATAAATTGACGGTAACAGCTTTTTTTTTCAGCGACAGCGTTTTTCTATAGTAAAACAAAAAGCGTAAGCGCTTTTTTTTTTAAAAATGGAACATTTTGGATGTTGGAAGAAACAGGTAACACTTTTGAAGATATATGTGGAATGAGTGCAGTAATTAATGACTTTGCGACTATGCATTTATTTATTTATTTATTTATTGAAATACCTTAAAGGTCCTTATCTGGCAAGGACATTACATAAAGGGAGGGGGGGGGGATAAGTACTTCATATATGAAACACACAAAAAATAATGTTTTAGATTAGTACTAAGAAACTTCTTATTCGATTACGCTAAAACTTTTACAGCTTCTAGTAAAATATCATGCAACAGTTCGAAAATAAAAGTTTGAAGAATTCACTACATTTTAACGTTTAAATAAAATTGAAATAACAAAGTTCCCCCCTTATAGCTGACGGCGAAAAATAGCTTTTCGTTTTCTTTCTTGCGTGCAGCGTATTTAAACTTATTTTCCTTAGGTTCAGTGTAAAGCCAGTGACGTGTGGAAGGTACCTGCGAAATTCAATGAGCATTGTATGTTTTGTTCCTGAGAAGAGGTACGTTGAAAACTGGAACTCAGCCTAAGGAGTGATAGCCCGTTACTAAGAATATAAAAAAAAAATGCTTTAGTAAAAAGGCAACACAAAGTTGATTCCAATGATGTAACCATTCAATACATTAAATTCCACAATAAAATATTTTTTAGATACAATCTTAAAGCCAAGATGACCCGTTTACCCTACCGTTCCCCTTAAGTGGAGTACGTTACTACCTTACCAAAAAAAGAAATTCGTTACCGGTAACGTTGTTACTTGTAACGGGTTACCGCCAACACTGCTGCGTCCCAATACATGGTCCAAAAGATACTCTGAAGAGTATGTCCGAGGGATGCTTCTGCCCCGTATGACGGTTCTGTACATTGACCATACAAAACACCGTCTTCCCACGCCTTCGGAGCATAAATACACCCTGATTTTGTAAAACACCTTACGTCCATGCATCCGTGGTCGTCTCAACGACGGTCGATTTGCAGACAGACCACCGAGGCCGCCGCCATGTCAACCCTGTCGCTCGTCGAAATCTTGGAATGTCTTGCTAGCACCATTCCAAGAATGCGTACGGCAAATATTTATTTTTAGCGTCTCGCCGAGGAAATTAAAAAAAAGAAGAAAAACTTCGAGTAGTGTTGCATGTTGATTTTAGAGGTCGCGTTCCTTTCCTTTTTTTTATGACTCTTCTTTATGACTCCTTGTTGACTTTATGGGCTTTAGAAGAACTTTAATAAAAGGGATCGTTCCACGAGAAACTTGAAGTTATGTTGCGTGTCCAGGCGTACTTAAGGGTGATTTATTAAAGTGGCGACACCACGCCAATTGAATGTTAGAACGGGACGTTTTACTTTTTTTTTTTTTTTAAGTTCATATCCTTTTTTTTTTTTTCGAGTGCGAAGACAGTAAACGTGACTGTGAACGAGATCAGAGCTTATTTTAATACTAGAAAAACGGCTATTTTTTTACTTATTTTTTAAGGAGACGTTAAGCGCATGAAATAAATATTTGAATTAGAGTAAAGTTTCCGTGTCACGTTTTGTAAAAAAGTCAACGAATTTATTACGCTACGAACCGAACTAATCTTCTGGGTTTGCTCGGGCGTGATTGCAAAGTTCTCGTCACAAAAGATTTTAGCTCTTCTTAGCCGTCCTTTCGGCTCCACTTCTGGATTTTATTAATCCCTCCATTGTGATGGTGTCTTAGATTGTGTTGAACGCCTCTATAGACACTTTTTACAATTAAGTGCTATGTGATGGCTCAAAAAGCAGTTTCACTCTCGATCAAGCACCGTCACTTTCGTAAGTCAAAGTCAGATGAAAATTGGTTCTTCAAAGATCTTATAATTCTTTTTTTTTTAATTGCTTGAGCTTCGTTGACGTGAACATAAGAACTGACTACTACAAAACGGCGACCCATGCCATAATCATCATCATTAAATTTCCGCCATGAAAAGGCTTAAGAGCCAAACTTGTGCCGATGAAATGATTGGGCCATACTTGGAAATAAACGCTTGAGCAGCCGTTGTGTGTAAACCATGCTTCGGGTTGTACTGACATCTCGAACGTGCAGGGTTTATATATCCTTCACTTGGTAGTGTCTTCAAATTCTTCTTTCATCTGCCTCAAGAAGGCCGCCATCTTAGTTTGGCAAAAATGCCATTCACAGAGATGTGAATAGTGATCAAAGTTGCCGACTGAATTCTGAAAATGATCCATCGTCTGTATTTGGATTAATATCGGTCGTAATATATGAAGAAAATATGACACTCTTTTGTTTTTATTGCTCCGTAAATGAGGGCTGGGCCTTTTTTTCAGTTATTGTACATGAACCAACTCGTTTACTGTGTTGCAGTAATTCAATATGAACGTTACAGGTACACAAGGCTGCGAGATACGTGATTGACTTTCACGTATGATAACAAGAACGCGTAAAAAGACAGGCAGAAGGTCGTCGACGTCAGTATCGATTTTGGCTGCCTCAGCTTTCTAGTAAAAGCTTATTTAAGGATCAGCGCGTGATTAAACGTGACTCGGTTACGCAAAGAACGATATGGAAGAAAAATCATTACGCGCGCGAACACATATAGCACCATCATTCATTTCGTAGTTAAGTTAATAAACGAGAAAAAGGTAAACTGCATATACAATACTAATGCTGCGTTCTAAGATAAAGAAAAAATGCCAAGCAGACACATACGGATACTACACTAGTTTCCGTTTTGGTAGCGTTGACATACAATCGAAAACGGAGTGTAACTTAGACAATCCTATGCGGAGTGGAAGTTGGTTTGCTTCTTGCGCGGGGGTTGTGGTGACGTCACAAAGACGCCGAACGCTGATTGGCTCTGATTGGAAAGATAATGGGTAGACCTCGGTGCTAGCTGCCTCGAGGGCTACCCCCTGTCGTTCCAATCGGAGCCAATCGGAGCTCATCGTTCTGACGTCACCACAACCCCCAAGCAAGAAGCAGACGAACTTACGCTCCGCATAGCCACCGGCAGGTCCCCAGTCAATGAAATTGCGCCATGGGCCATAAAACGCTGGAGTATCGATCACGAAGCGAGAAGCGTCAACATAATAGCCTACACGCTACGTTTCTTAAAAAAAAAAAAAGAAAAACGAGCTTGAGGTAAGTTTTAGGTTATTTATGGCCCGTGAATCTGCATTAGTTTACAAATCCAGAAACAAACTAAGTGTTACAAACTATCGCCCAATCTGCCTACTTTGCTCGAGTGGGGATATACTGGAACATTTCCTTTTTAAACACCTATTTATGCGCCTTCAGGACAATGTTTTTTGTTTTGTTTTTAGTGAAGAACAGCACGGTTTTTGTCGAGGCTTGTCGACAGTGACTCAGCTGTTTCATACTGTAAATGAATTTGCGACGGTATGAATAGAGGGGGACAGAATGACGTCATATTTTTTAGACTTTGCAAGAGCGTTTGATTCTCTCTCGCATCCAAAGCTGCTTTACAATTTAAGGCAGTTGCTAAAGAATTATAAGATTCTACGATGGTTGAACTCTTTCTCAACGTCAACAATTTGTTCCCATCGACGATGTTTCATCCCCCAAAGTTTCAGTTTTATCAGGAGTGCCGCAAAGCGCGTTGCTATTTTTGGTATTCATAAATGACCTGACAACATGTGTGCCTATTCAGTGCCGACTTTTCGCTGACGATTGAGTCCTGTTTTCAGAGATAGGTAGTGTTGAAAACCAAGAAATATTTAACAACTCTCTTGCTTCTATTTATGACTGGTGTTGCAACTGGCAAATGACAGTGAACTGTAAAAAGTGTGCGCAGATGACTATTACCAGAAAAAAAAGAAGAAAACTCTAGGCCCTTTTCATACTCCGGGAATGGTGTTCCCTTGGAATCTGTTAGAGAATACAGGTACCTTAAAATTGTTATTGCGTTAGATGTAACATGGAACGCGCACGTAAACTACATAGTTGCCAGAGCGTCGCAGAAACTGTGGTTTTTAAGAAGAAAACTAACCTACAGTACACCCAAAACAAAGTTAACAGCATGCACAACTATAATTAGGCCAATACTAGAATACGCTGACTTGGCATGGGACCCATAAACAGCAGAAAACATAGAGCAGCTAGAACGAATTCAGATCAAAGCATTGCGTTTTGTTTATAGCCGTTACGACAGGCTATAAACAGTCCGTCTCTCAACTTAATACACTGTCAAGCGTACCCGAACCCAAAACACGCAGGAAAATTAATCGCCTTAAGCTTCTTTACAACATAGTCAATGGCAATGTTAAACTTCCATCCGAAAAATACATGCAATACAATACATACAGACAGACACGCAACAAACACGAGTAAACCATTATTGTGCCACAATCTAAAAAGGACTCTTTTAACTACTCCTTCATACCGCGCACTGTTCATGAATGAAATAAATTACCTCTAACCGTTATTAATCAGGTCAGATCTCCTTGTTTTGTTGCGGCAGTTTCTAATCATTTATTGTTATAGAAAAAGTTTGCTTTTTGTGTCTCGAATGTTTTCGAGTGTTGCTGCGGTTTTTCTTCATTATTTGTACGCTCTTGTCACTTTGCGTTGTATTGCCGATTGTTGTTATGTTATTCTTTGTGTGTCTACATTGTTCAGTGCACTTGCTATACCGTGCTGACCTTGCCTTGGACACCATCTAGGTGTCTGGCAATGTTTCCAAATGAATAAAGAAAAAAATGTCACGTTCGTTTTCTTCAAAGATGGAACTAAACGCAAGAAAACACGAAATAACTCCGACCAGTTGTTATGCCCAGAGCCATGTATAGAGAGTGTTTGGTCTATAGACGCTTTACACACGCGCCAGATTACAGACGCCATTGCCGACCTTCTATTGTCTTACCGAGATATCAAACCACTGAAGCGGGCTTTGGCGAGCCTCTACAAAGGCAAATGCTGGGGAAAAAGACACCGTCGTATCTAACATGCCAGTAACCTGTCCTCCTGTGGTAATGATGGAGCAGAGTGAAAAGTATAAGAGAAAACAAAAACTGAAGGACGGTTATGGCGGCGCCCATGCACAGCTGCTGTAAAGCGTCTATACGGGAGGCGCGGGCAGAGAAAGGCCCTGTACCAAACGCAGCAAGAGGGCTTCACGTGCTCTCTTGGCCAACCAGGAGCCAAAAAGAATCCTCTAGCGGTGGTGGCGCGAAACAGTTTTAATCATAGGTGTATGGTTTTAATAATTAAGCGCGTAAGAGTTAAGTGTAGTAACCCTTCCTGGTTGAAAATAGGGTGCACGTGATGCTTCAATCAGGATCATGCAGAAAAATGTAAGAAACGCATGTGCCCCTTGAACTCTGTTTTGCTCGGACAGAGAAGAGCGTGGCCGCTCGGACGGCAGATTCCCGGCCCTCGGATTATGTCGAACGTTCCGCTAGTTGCACTCTTCCACCTTGGTCTTGGATGACCGTGATTGAAACATCACGTTCACCATATTTTCAGTCACCGAGAGTTACTCCGACACGCTTATTAATTTCGTTTCTCGCGACCACCACCAGAGCAGTATTTCCCTCTCCTGGTTGGCCACATTCGAATTTCTGAAAACGCCTTGGAACACGCCCAGCCCGTTTTTGGCCAACATGG
Source organism: Ixodes scapularis (assembly GCF_016920785.2). Lineage (NCBI taxonomy): Eukaryota > Metazoa > Arthropoda > Arachnida > Ixodida > Ixodidae > Ixodes > Ixodes scapularis. The sequence goes on along the minus strand of NW_024609838.1, from coordinate 15,252,781 downwards.
CGCCTCCTGGTTTGTCTCCTATATACTTTCCCAGTGAATGGCCAAACTCTATACATATATACGGCTCTGGTTAGATCATAAAAGGATTGGGGCCGCCAAGCACTTGTCGCTCGTGTGGGCAGAGCGTGCGATAGACCAAGCTCACCGAGCGTTCCCCGCATGCGTGACGCCGCCATAATGGACCTTTTCCGAGAAGCGTTCTGCGAACGCGCGGGCGCCCGATACCAAGTAGCGGAAGTCGACACGAAAAATCTAGGAAATTCAGAAGAAGGCTGTGAATTAGCGAGTAGAATACGTAATTGCAGCATATATATAGTTGTGTTATACAAAAAAAAAAAAGAAAAAAAAAAGGAAGTGGACGGAAAGAAAAACGCGACGACTGGGTGGACGTCACGGATGTCCCTCTTTAAAGTCGCGTTGGGCACGTGCCGCAGCTCAGAGAGCGAAGAAACTGGTAGCGTAGCTCCCACTATTGAATGGTAGCGCAGATAGGCCACTTTCTCGATTTTTAGTTCGTGCAGCCACCGCCTGGTGCCGTCGGTATGTGGAAAAGGTTCATTGTGTAGTTCACAGGAAGCAGGCGACAGTGAAAGGGTCAGCTCGCGACGTCTCGTGCTCTGCTTGTGCATGCCGACCCCCAGGGAGGTTGTCGCTCGTGCACTAACACCGATCGTGACGTGTTTTTTTTTTGTTTTTTTTAAACAGCGAGAGTGAGCGTGCCTATCAAAGTGCATACCTATTAAAATAGGCGCTGAAGGCGCACGAGAACTCAGATTTCGTAGCTCCTTTTATGCCGTAACGCTTTAGGGAAGGTTAGGGGGGGGGGGGGGGGGGGTTCAGCGGTATTTTGAAAATGATTTTATACCTTATCCGTGGACCGAATTGAAAAGTAATCTCGATATTCGTGATTCTGGAGGCTAAGTGATGACGATTTAAGTTTTTCTTTTTTTAATGCAAATACAGAATTGCTTCAGTTTCCCAACGAGGTAATAATAGACCTAAAGTGCCTTCGCGTGCGTTTAAATTAGGATGATGACATCTCGCCATTTTGTACCGAACGCTTATTTTTCTTTCTTTCCTTTTTTTCGTTTTGAAGCGCGTGAAAGAGCGTGTGCCGGCACGCGCTGGTAGAGCTGACTGCACTCGGCGACATCTTGTTTTCACCGATTTATTTTTATTTTCCTTTTGAGCGCGTGCTGTCGGCATCGGTAAACTAGAAAAGGATGGCATCACTCTAACCAGACGGACATTGGGGCACTCTATTATGGTGGCTATAAGGGGAGGTGTGCCGAGCGCTCCGCATTCTTGGGTAGTTCCACGTGCCGCCGCTTCATGGCGAGTGCTGTGCGCGAGCCCGCGAGACACGAGAGCGTCTCGCACTACGCGTGCTCATGCAGGACGCAATTCTGCGCGTGGTTCCATTGTGCGCCGCCCGATGGCACCAGGCGCAGGGTACCGGTGCCATCGGCGTCATGAACAAGTGGCATGCTATCGGTGTTCTGCTCGGCACACCTCCCCTTATAAGGTGTATAATATACCAACGCGCGACGATGACGGCACGTCCCGCTGGAGCTGTCGATGCTCTTCCGTGAACCTGGTTTCTTCATACGCGCACCGCCCACATCCGGTGTGGGCAACCGATGACTTGATTGCAAACAGCGTGCGATTCTATAGTGATAGTGTTACTGAATTCATCATTCTGGTCCGTGGCTAGAGGGACCTCCAAGAGGAGCTTCGTCGACAAGGCCATAGCTGCGGTCCTTCCTTCAACAATTGAAACTAAAGTTGCCTGCGATAAAAAAAAGCAAGAAAGAGAACACCGACGTCAGCAATTAAAGGTCGAACGTCGTCCCGCCAGATCGGTGGACTTTGTAGGTGGAAGGCCGCCGTGATGAACGGCGGTCTGCCATCGCGGCACACAAAAGGCCGTTCGATCTTTTGGCAGTGACCCAGCACAAGGACAGACCCGCTGCCAAGCGGCCGGGACAAGGGACGCCATGAACGACGACGCCTCACCGTCCTGCACTTTCGCGACGCTTTGCTCAAGAAGGACCGTATAGACTCTGTCTGTGGTGGAGCTCTTTCTCCGGTTGTGCGTGGTCTTTGTCAGGGAGACACGGGTGAGATGACAAAGTCGCGGTCACGATGCTATTGCATCGCACAAATGACGGTCTGCAGACACTAGCTGATGCATGTTCCTCTCCTGTATGACGGTCACATTGGTCATAAAACAACTGTCTGCAGAACATACTCGAAGCGTGCCCAGAGACAGTTTTGTCATCGCGTCTGCAGCGGCCACTTGCAGATGTATGAGCAGTGACGGCTCATACCTCGTACAGAAGACGTGTTTGCTTCATACGTGTGTATGCTTCAAACATGTCTGCAGCCAGTTTTTTTGTATGAACAATGTGACCGTCATACGAGGAAGAAACACGCCAGAGACAGTGTCTGCAGACTGTCTCTTGTATGACGTATTAACAGTGTGGCCGAAGCTTAAAAGTGCCAGGGTGGGACTTCCACCTTGGCACTCTTAAGTGGGACTTTCACCTGTTCCGCCTGGAACTCAAACGTTCCTGCAAGTGTCGACTGCCACACGCGCTAACTATACTCGTTGTCCCGCGGCCTCCGTAATTATACACAAAAAAAAAAAAAAAAAAAAAAACGTTTTGCGCATTGTTTAAACATTGCGCGAAGTAGTTTTTTGAGGATGCTGTTTGAGTGTGAAACGTGTGGCGTTTGGCAAAACAACACAGAGTCGATATCAAATGCTCGTTATCATTCATCATTCCATAAAAAGAGAATCGTAAAATAGTGTTAGGACTCCAACATTTCCTTTTTTTTAAATATGTTTCTTCTTCTTTTATTTTTTGTTTGTTTTGGTAGTGTGGATGTCCGGTTATCGCCTCCTGGGTGAGCAACAGAATAGTAATGGTTCATAACGACAACTGGATCCATGTGCCATAGTAGTAGATCTTTTTCTAGAAAGCTTCTGCGCGTGCGTACATTGTCTCCCCTGCCCTTGCTTGCCACTGTCACCGTTTTCAATGTGCACCGTCCCGCACGACCAACAGGACTATGTATCTATTTTTCCGTGTTTCGTCTGTTTTGACGATCTTTTTTTTTTTTGAGCATCGGTGGCATGGGGCACAAGAAGATCACAGGCTAGTGGTTGTACTGCTCTGGTTAAATTGCTCATCTACAGCGAGTGACTCCTCGCAACTTTGAAATGGCTGACCAACTACACTAAAATATTAAGGTGGGCTAGTTGGATATGCATATTTCGAAATAAATAGCGCGAAGGTCAAGAACAAACTGACGGTACAAGCGCTAGCGCTTGTACCGTCAGTTTGTTCTTGACCTTCGCGCTGTTTATTTCGAAAGACCAACTACACGCTGTATAAAATACACACACAACCCCCAATTATTATTAACCAATGCAAGCGGATACAGCGGCACGTTGTCAATGTGTTCTGACTGGCTGTGGAATTTTCGGGCTGCCTTTCAATTCTAGTTTGCACACAATTCCCAAGACAGCGCCCGCTACTCGAACGAGGCCCATTGACACTTACCATGCATGATTCATGGGAAACTCGCTTTAGAAGCAGGTACTACAGAAAAGAGAGGAGATGCTGAACTCGATAACCAAAGGAAAAGGAAATTGGGGGGAGGGGGGGGGGGGGGGGGGGTTAGTCCGCTAGCACGTGAAGAGAATGCTGTCGGGGGAGAGCCCGACATCATTATTTCGCGTACCATACAGGTGTTTCGATGTCGATGTGGGCGTGATGCCAGAAGGCGATCACGTAATCACTCCTGCATGACGCTCGCCAAAGGTCACAAACTACACACCAGTGGCCAAAAAGTACGCCATTTGTGATGCGGTAAATTGACTTCCACATAGACCCACGCAACAGATGTGACTCATTTTCGCGCGTTTCACTGCGCGCGAAGGAAGTATAGGGGCCGCGTACTTATCTTCGTCGTGTTAAAATGTGTTCAGACTTTTCGGTATTGCTGATCACCTGCGAGGGAGTTCACTCGAAATAAACCGAAAATGAAACACGCACCTTTTTGGGCGAGTGTCAATAACGCCAGGGAACAACATTGACATCAACAAAACAACAGCAAGTATCATCAGACATGCAACAGCAAAAACATCATCATCATCAACATCATCATTAAGTACGAAAGCGAACACGGTGTGTCTGACGTCACTTCCGGACACGCTGCAAAGCGGCGTGTTCGAAAACTACGAAACCCAACGTCAATAGAGCGTTTTAGTATATCGTTCCGATTGCGATAGCCGATAACGATACAATGAATTCGCAAGCGTAGTATCGCGTAACTCTATCCGAGTCATCGGAATGGTCTACTAAAACTCGCTACCAGGCCGACTGCGGCCCTAGCGGTGACGCCTTCCGCTATTTGCCGCTATTCGCATGCACGTAAGCGATTCTTTATTAGCGTCGTCTTTGGTGCAACGCAGAAGCAAGCAGACGGCTCAGTCGACGGCAGAACTCAACAAATTAAACCCGCTTTACTCCTTTTCTAAACCCCTTTGGAAGCCGTCCGGCGGCTCGTTTGCGGCCTGTCTGAAGTCAGAATCAAGACAAGTATGCAAAAGATCGTCTACCAGCCGATGTTGTTCTACTATGTTGTAGACCACTTTGGTTGGTTTAGCCAACACCACCTAGACAGAAGGCCTCCACACGCGTCATCATAGTCAGATCGATCGAGGCGAGAGATTGGGCACGAGTGCTGCGTCAGTGTTCGGCTGCGGCTCGTGGCCAATCAGCGCGTCGAAGGTCCGGCTCGGGTCCAATAGCCGACCGAGCGCGATCCGACTGTGATGACGTTTCATAGAAGAAGAGGAAACCATGAGGAAGCCTTCTGTCTAGGTGGTGTTAGTTTAGCACGGCCGCTCGATCAAAAACAAGGTATGGCCCGCCATTTCGAGCCACCACACACGGAGAAGGCGAGATTGATCAGTTTACACTACTGGCCGCGTGGGCGCTAGTGGTCGTGTACGCTTCGGGCAATTTCGGGGACGCGCGCTGCTGAGCAGAAGCGGAGAGATAATGTTGAGATATGAAAGCGCGAAACGACGAGGAAGGAAACACAAAGAAGATAGTGGTAACTGACAACTGACATCTAATACCCCCGAAAGAAAAGAAAGGATTTCCGGATGTTATCGAAACACAGAAGAAAACAAAAATACATCAAAAGAATATGTTATATGTAAAGAGATTGTACACCACGAAACAAACCAAGCAGAGTTGGTGATACGGAACAAACGAACCAGCGCGGGTAAGGGACAGTTGGGTCAGCTGGCAGTGGGGACCTTTAGCTAACCGTTGCCATGCTCCACGTACCGCACTACCGGAGCCTTTGAAGCATGCTTTTAAGCGCGCGCCCGGGTGGTACCAAGACCGCGGGGCGCGCGCTTAAAAGCATGCTTCAAAGGCTCCGAGTGCATACGCGGAGCACGGCAACGGTTTGCTAAAGTTGCCTAATATTTAGCTCTGATGGGCCGGTACAAAGCCGTGTATAGAGAAAGTTTGGTCAATGGGAGGAGTCGGCCGGAGCCGGGGTGGAGTGGCGAAAGCGACGCCGTCCGCAGCGCCGCCTATGATGAGCTTGCGAAGAATGAGCTGGAATAACCTTGAAAAATTCGCGTAACGCAGCGGAGATTTTTTTTTTTTTTTTTTTTATTCTTTGTCCGGATGAGGTTGAAAGTACATAAATGTATAAATGAAAGAGATTGTTGGAAAAGGGAAGTTTCAAGATGCCGAGTGCGTTTACTGTGCTAGGGAAGGTTACATTGAAGAGAAAATTTCCTTACGCATGAGACGAGCTGCGACTAGGTGCTCGTTCGGGGTTGGGGTCAAAACTCCCACGCAGTCGAATCCGCACTTTTTACTTTCCACTCCTACTAAACTTTGTAACTGGAAAAAAAAAAAAAAAATCAAGGAAAAGGTTGAAGGCGTTGTGAAAGTTGCAGTGACGACAACGTCACGTGCGTTGCTCTCTCAGCTATGAAGAGTCGCAAATTTCCACTCTAGAGTGCTGAAATGTAATAAAACATCCTTTCCTAGAAATTGTGATTGGAGGGTATTTGTATATAAAGAGCTTGATGCCTGCGCTAGGGGAATATTTGTGGCTAGTGGTTGGTCGGAAGGGCCGTCAATCATCGCGCCCCAAGTAATTGCAACAATTTCGGCCAATGGCATGGCCTTATTTTCGCTCTATTATTACCAGTTAATGACCAAACTCTCTACATATGCGCCTATGGACAGGTACGGCCGGTAGCGCCACGTTGGTCCGCCAGGGTACTAGGCGCGTTTCGCCGTTTGCGGCGCCATCTAACGGGCCGCACTTCGTTCCAGATCAAGCGGCTGTGGTTTAGTAGTCAATCACGACGCGAAAAACTCAAACAATCTAGAAAACACCGCTTCCGCGCATAGAAAGCCACAGCGCGAACATAAGACGAAAACAAAAGAATCTCACCAACATGACTTCCGGCGAAGATATCGAGCCGGAAGCAAGGAGACCCTATAGATATTACATATAGCTGTTTGTAAACGAGGGCCACGGCGAAGGATTATTCCGGTCGTCGAAAAACTAATTTTCTTTCTTCGGCGAGCACAGTCGATTTGATCGCGCTAGTCGTGTGGTCCCTACCGCGCGTTGCAGACCCCCCTTGTTAGCGACTGCAGCGCAACGGTTACATTTGTCATCCACAGCGTGAATCATTGCCGTCATTTCTGGCAGGCACCGCACGCTATATCGCTTTCAATTTTATTTGGGGACTAAGCAATGATTACATTTGCTTTCCGGCGTGGGGAACAAGGCTTCAATTTGTTTTTCGACTCTGACCCGATCGGTGCTTTCCGAAACAAGCCAATCTATTTCGCCGGATAATCGCTTTAGCCCTCCTGTTGTTTTTCGTTTTCCCTTTTTTCCTGGTACTCTTTCCTCTCTTCTCCAGACAAAAGGACACCAGAGGTGCACTCGAGTTTGTTTTCCGGCTTCAGAGGAACCTTCAGAACGTAACTGGTGACGTGAATGCTAATGGATTGAACTGTCCAAGGCCTAACGAAGTAATAAAAGAAAAGAAAAAAACGGGGCCACGAAGAGGAAGAGAGAAAACTCCTGCTCACAGTGGACCCGGAAAAACCGGGGATCTATGAGCTGCCTGTCTACTCGAAAACAAACTGCACACTAATTAAATCTTGGGCGGTTCTTTCTTTTAGAATAAATTTGGAATTTTACACCGGTTCATTTGACCCCGAGTACAATGTTTTATGTTTCCTTCATATTCAAATAAAAATATTTTTTTTTCCATGAAAATAGCAGAAGTACTATGCTTCTTGAGCTTGCATGCCATTACAGATACCAAGACTATAGTTTGATGCCGCATTAGTAACGAAAGATGCAGATGTAATTGATGCAAGTTGTTTTGACTGGAAACTCACGGCCAGGGGCCCTAAGCGGGACACTCGGCGAGGTTGTCGGCGAGGTTTCTAACCGCCCCAATTAGCCAGCGCTGCGCTTAAATTTAGCGCTGGCCAATCGCCAAGAGATATCTGGCCGATTTTCTCTCCAAGTATGTAAGAATCGAGGCGGTATAGCTGGATGGATGCCGGAACAGATGCTTAGGGCTGAACCCTTTTAGACGGGCAGAAGCTTGAGCCTCCTATGCTCCAGTGCGAAGACGACGACAGAAACGTTGTTTATTTGTGTGAAAAATGAATACACTCCGGCTTTTTTGACTAAAGTCACCCAGAGTTTAATCGGGCGGGCACCAAAACGGCACTTAACGGAGGGAATCTGAACTTTCTTCGGAGAAACATTGGTCTTCAATGTAGCATGTTCCCTCCAAAACACACGCGAGTCTCCACCGCTAAGTGGACGGAGAACTCGCGCAGGCGCAGAAGGTTTTTGTTTTCGATTTTCCCGAAAGAGTTTTTCGGTGCCACTCAAGTCTGGAGCGTGAAATCAAGGTTGTTAACAAGCTGTGTCTGACTTGTCTGCGAGGTGAGTTTTCCGTCTGGCCACCTAATGGTATGCGAGAGACGCTGTTGGAGGCTTGCGCCAGCTCTCCGCTCCAGTTGATACAACTCGGTGCAATATACCCGATCTACAGCGGCGCAAGTTGAAACATTTAATCCCCGCTACCAGCGCTGAGTCCCCGATGCGTTTCACGGTCTAATTCAGACCTAAGCGGCGTTCGACGTCGGCTCGCCAGCTGCAGACGGGGCCAACGAAGCGGAAATGCAGTTTTCTGCGAAGATATCGGCGCTCAAATTGCGGGATTTTCGCGCTGCGTGGTTAAAGTTGAGGAACGTTAAGCGGTGACCGAAAACAGAGAGCACGATGCAACGTGGCACCGAAACAAGGGATAACACGGCAACGTGTTTTCACATGCCTCGACACGTTTAGGCCTAAACGTAATACAACAAAATAAACGGCAAAAAAGAAGCAAAACGAGAACGACGACAGATATAAACATTTACAGCTATATCAACAGCATTTGGTGCAATCCCTTTCATCTTTATTTCGCATCCCATTCGCTAGAGGCTCGCAAGCCATAGCCTTTAACTGTTCAAGGATAAAAAAAAAAACGTTATAAATAAATTAATCGCACACTTTCTTAATTGTAGCGGGATATAGGCAGAATTTACATATGTCTTAGTATCGGACGAGCTGTCCAAACGTTCAAAATAAAACAAAACGGCGAAGATTCCGATTAAAAAAAAAAAGATATTGCTGGCAAATTATCTTTTTAAAACTACGCTCTGGAGCCTCTCCGACTTATTCCTGAAGGTGATGTCGGAAGTTCTGTAAAATGATGCATACTGACAGTCCGCAGATCACGGAAAGCGAGCAAAAGCTCGAAAAATGAAAGAGGAGGAAGGAAAAACAGAAAGACCAAACTCACTCTGGTTTATCTGTCCCGGTTGCTACCCGGTGCTGAAGAAGAGGAATGCAGGGATCAAGAAAGATACTGTTAAAAAAAAGAAAGAGAGGAAGCAGAGAACAAAAATAGTATATAGTACCAGTTTTTGACGCTCTAGGTACGCCCTAAAAACGACACTGCAGTTCTCCATGCGGAAGTCCACCTGTATTTCCCTTAACAAACGGACAAGTGGTCTCGTCTTCTTCGTATGTGCCACATGAAGCCATGTGCCGCGGAGAAGAATCGACTACTTGGGCGAACCGTGCTTTCGAGTCTGGTTCTTTCTGCCAATAGTAGATGGCAGAGTCGCACAAGAATACGACGAAATGTTTCAATGCAGTCACAACCTGGGCATTCCGGCCTTGTAGTTTTGTCCAGACTCCCGAAAAAGCGCACCTGCGTAGAAGCTTCACCGAGTCTCAATTTATAGATACATGACCTTCTTTACACGGGTGGCATGCCGAAAGTGTACTTAGAAAGTGGAACGAAATACGGGGGTTTAGCTGACAAGCACAAAGAAAGGCGCCGAGGACTTGAAGTAGTTTTGCCAAGTTCTTGTTTTCTAGAGGGCCGTCGCAAGTCATGACGTGTGTGTAGTGAACCCAGCACAAGGGCAATGATGACGGCAACAGTAAATGAAAAACCGACATACTGAGCGGGCGGAAGTGAAATCCTAGAAAACGGCTCTTTTATTATTAAAGGGGCCATGAAACGATTTTTCTACTTTCGCTAAATATTACTCAGAATCACTCCTTAACGTTAATAACCGAATAAAACTTGCCTTAGTGTTTCTCTCTAGGCAATGGCAGCCGGCAAAGAAATTCGAGAAATATGAGCATCGTTCCTACCCTCAACTCGGAGCCAGAACAAGCGCCATTGTGGCCTGATGCCTATCCCATGCAGCCAACGTTCATCATGGCCCCGCGCTGGAGTCGGAAAAGTAGAAAACGCGTTCTGAGTTCCCTCCAAGCATTGTTAGAGTCCGATTATTCTCATCAGTGCAATGGTTGGGCAAGAGTATCCGCCGAGGCATTGATTGTTATACCGAGCCGAAGTCGAATGCTCACGCAGGTCTCGAGTCCAATCCATGAACCGCACTTGACTGTCGTCAGGCGGGTGATTTTGATCCCAAAATTACGTCATCGAGCTTTGCAAAGGCAAGACTGAAGGAAATAGTCCCCTTTTATCCTCGCAATTTCACCGCGAACAAGACGCCTCTGAATCAGTGGCGGTCCGTGCGAGAATACTTGGGCCAGACAAGGACCAGTACTCCTCTGTAAAGTCGTGGACATCCCAACCCGACATCGTTTCATGACACCTTTAAAATACAGGGTGTCACAAAAGAAAATTTACACGGTTTTTTTTATCGCAAAAATAAACTAGGCATCGCCGAACGCTCATTCTCCGCCCAAAGGTAGAGCTAGAGGTCACAACCAGATGCCCAAGTTTCAGCCCGATCCGATAACTTAATCAAAAGTTATAAGTGATTTTCTGAAAAGTTCAATGGGAAAATGGAGCCCATTTTTGCCCGTTTTCGGTTTCTGGTGCCATAGAGCGCCATGTGTCTGAAAACTCCGTCGGCCGCCATTTTCCCATTGAAATTTTCAGAAAATCACATAACTTTTGATTAAGTTATCGGATCGGGCTGAAACTTTGGCACCTGGTTGTGACCTCTAGCTCTACCTTTGGGCGGAGAATGAGCGTTCGGCGATGCCTAGTTTATTTTTGCGATAAGAAAGACCGTGTAAATTGTCTTTTGTGACACCCTGTAGAAGAACGAGAAACCGACTAGAGAAACAATAACTCGACAATTCGGGATTTTCGAAGAGGGAACATCATCGCGGTCTCCAGTGTTCTCGCGCAAGAGACGGAGCCATCCTAAAAGACAACGCTTTCGCGTGACGTCATCATTGGCGAACTCCCGGCCCGCCCCTAAGCGATAGAGACGCCGAAGCTCTACGTAAGTATACGCTACAAGGCGGCAGACGCGTCCGCCTTGCCGTCGCCACGTTCCAGCGTATACGTTCGTTGTGAGACGCTGCACGACCGGCGCTGGCGGCGATGCTGCGTAGATGCACTAGTGATGACGCCAGGGGCGGAAGGGATGCAGGCCTTGTCTTGGACGCGGTTAGGGTGCCCACTGCCCGGATGTCCGCGCGCACGAGGACACCCTGAAGGCGGAAGCTTCCTCGCAACGCGTCTTTGCAAAAATAACGAGGGGAACGACCCGGCCGACCGCCGAAGCAACGCATAAAGAAACGGGGGAGAGGAGGTGGGTAGTAGTATATTCCGGCTGGAATTTCCAGTCTCGAGGCCAGAGATTGGGCTCACCGATTAGCTTTCTCGTCCGACGAATTGCTTCGAGACGGTACAAGTTGTCAAGGGCCCACTCTTCTCGTCGCTGCAATGTTCGACGACGGCGATTAGCCACGGAAATCACCCATAGCTCCCGGCGCGAGCACTGTAAGCGCCCCCTCTAGCTGTTTTTTTTTTTTTCTTTTCTTGTTTTCATTACGCGAAAATATCTCGTAAAGGTGTTCTCAACGTGGTCAAAATTAGGGCAGTCATGACGGACTCCCTTTTGTTATGGACATACGGTATATGCCCGGGGAACCTGCGCTTATGACAGCCATGCATGTAGACACCACTCAGTGGTGTCTACATGCATGGCTGCCTGTTAAACCGTATAAGAACTGTAGTAAAGCGATCACTTTCGGCACGTATTGAACACGAACGCTGCGGCAAAGTTTGGCGTAAACTCGGATCTAACCACGCTTCGAGCCCAAGAAATGGCAACCCATATAGTGTTGCTTGATCGGGCTTTGCAAGGGGCCCTCTGTAGAAAGAACTAAGACCTTAGGGCTGTTTGTTAGCACCCTTGGTGTCTTGACTCGAGGACAAACCGAAAACTACTCTTAAGGCTGTAAAAATACTTCATTGCGCTGCTTCGCTATTAGTGCTACCCGACCAGCACGTATACCGGCTGTATGTCCTCGCAGCGTTCGCCGACTGTGCACTGCGCCGTCTCCTCGAGATGTGTGCTAGGATAATGGTTTGTATTCTCTGTCGGTTTATGAGAGGCTGTGGTTTCGGGCGGATATACAGGTCGTTATGTTTATGCGTTCCGCAGGGCGGGGGGGGGGGGGGGGGGGGGGGAGGGGGAGGGGGAGGGAGGGGAGGGAGGGGAGGGGAAGAAGGGGCGCGTTTGCGTTTGCGACGCGTTCTGTTCGGCCGTGTAGAGCGAATGATCGTTCTGTCCCGGAGATAATGAGAGCGCGGTATAATGAGTTTATTGGACCAGCTTTGCGGTGCGACCATGCTGGCTTTTCTAGATGTGCCTCGGCGAGATATGCACCTCCTTCGCCGCGGCGCTGTCTGGGTCGGCAGGCGGCCTCCCGAGACAAGGACGTTTTCACGAGGCTCCGCCGGTCGCAATTGTTTAGATTTACGAGGTTTTGTTTCTGCGAAGGCGCGGCTATGGGTCGGCGGAGCGTGTCCTCAAGTCTGGAAGCGCTGCGGTACCGAGACAGTCATGCCGTCGCCGTTTAGTCGGTTGAAATCGTTGGGAAGTACTGGCCATCATCGTGTTTTGCAGCGATGCTCGTCTGCAGTTGGGCCTAGACTACGCTTAATTGGTCGATTTGAAAGCCATTAGGCCTTAAACGGTACTTGTCCCCGCGCGGGCTTTTGGATTACGTGGAGTCGACTTTGCACAGGAGATGGCGTGTTCCCTGCGGTCTTAATTGTGCATTACTGTACTTAAGAGCTAAGCAGTGAAGGCAAGGTTGTGAAAGCTCACCTTCGAGACTGCTATCATCGAGACGAGGCTGGAAGGATCGATAAAAGGTGGGAGAAGAACACTCAGAAAAGTGACACGATCGAACGCAGATGTCTACCGCTTTCCGTCTGATGAGCCTTGTTGTTCCTCTCTCGGAGTAAGCTCACGGTGTCTCAACTCCAGGTTACCTTAATAGGATATACCACAATCACCGCAATGTGATGAGTATATATACCTCGCGTTATCGATCTCCTGAGGTATGCGTGCGCCATCTGTTTACTTGCGTAGCCAGGAAGATGGCAACTGGAGCACAACCATCATTAACAGAAGAAGCAGAGCAGGTGTCCCCGTTTACCTGACTATCTGCGAAACCTGCGAATTCTGCCAATACCACACAAAAGAAAAATCTTACCGCCACTCCCCCCTCCCCCCTCCCTCTCAAACGTTATCAATATTGAATCCACACAGTGCCACCTAGGTTGCGTCAGCATCGTCAACAGCGCCTCTTGAAGCGTCTCACAACGATGACGTCATGAGCAGGCCTTGTCTTCTAAGTGGTATGCATTCAACGGACGCAACATTAGAAAGTTTTACTGAATACTTCTTGGGGAGATCCGATAACGATACCCTGGAGGCTCAAGGGTAACGGCGGGCAATCGGGTATCGTCATCGGAATCCGAAAACAATCCGGCGTAACGAATAGTTTTAATAAATCTTTTTTTTTTGGTGGGGGCGGGGGGGGGGGGGGGGGGGGGGGGCGGCATTGTTATTGGGCATCATTATCATAAAAGTTGATCGTTATTGAAATACGGATAACCTTACCCGGTAACAATTCAACGCAGGCTCAGAGGTTCTGGCCGTCGGCGTGTCCCGTAGACCATTATCGCGATCCAAAAACAATCTGTACTAAAATTCTGAAAGCGTAAAGACACAGGTAAGCCGATGAACTAACCCCATAACAGATCAGTTGGCCTTTGTTCTTCACTGATTGAGATACCGTGCATGGCCGTTCCCTTTGTTATTTCCTGGTCACGCGCAACTCCTAAAACGCGCTGCTAAAAGGCTAAAACAAAAAAATAAGAGGGAAAAACATGCGCACACAACAAACCCAGCCACTCCGTTCTACATCAAACGAGGCGCTAAGGTGCGGCCGCCGCGCTGAGTTGCTCAACCGACCTCCAGCGATTGATTATCGTGCACACAGCGGCAGTCGACGGAAAAATCGGCGGCAACACTGTGGTCGGGCGAGGCGGGATACGAATCAATTTACAAGCCCCGCCCCTCGACCGTCGCGCGGATTATTTCCTTAAACCTGGCACACGTAATCTCGATTGGATACAATCTGTAATTAGCCTCGCAATCCACGCAGTGCCACCCCTAATCGAGCACGAGCTCCTATACCGCGCACGAACCCATCAAGAATAGAAGGAGTTTGTCTTCCAGCTTGCAGCCGATGGCGGCCAGGTGACAAATCGATTCCGTCGTGGCCGCTTCCAATCGCGGGTTGGATCTCGCGCGGAACGTTACCCCGGAGCATGTACAGGTGCTTTATCGGTAACTCGGGGTGGATCTATATAAGGGTGCTGTTTATCGAAATAAGAGATCGGTCGGGCGCCAACCGATCGGCTGCTCGTCGGGATTCTGAGGATGTGCCGTGGGTTTCTTGACCCGAGAGCTCTCTGGCCGCCGCCATTTTGCGACTCGAGCGACCCCTATCAGCCAGAAATTTCTGTCACCCACCTGAGGTATGGAAACCCGGTTTCCTGAAAGATTTTACTTTATTTACCTGTTCAGGATGCTTACCCTTTTTGTCTTACCTTGCACTGTGAGAATCAGGGAATACCAGGGTTCGTAGCCTGCTCGGTCTTCTCAGGAAACGAACGAAGAGAGCGAACGTCAAACAGCCCCCGATGCGGGCCCTTCGACGTTCTTCGAGGAATATTTTCGTTGAGATAATCTCCCAAAAGCTTTCTTGGCTATGTTCCTGGTTTTCGCGAAAAATAGCTGATAGGGTTCGGGGTATGGGGACGGAATAGATACGTTCGTTCACTTGCTTTGGCGCTGTACAAAACCACAGCTGTCTTCAGAACATGACCCAAAACAAGCCGGATTCCGTTCGATCGTCGTATATTGGATATGCTGTGCTATTTTAGACCTTTCTCAAATCCTGTTCGGTAACGTGGCACCGTGGGGTACGTACAATATATGTTGTTCGGCTGATGAAACTCGTTGAATTTCATATTTTTGAGGGGGATACCCATGCAGTTCAGCTATTTTGTGGTGTGGTCAAATATTTTAGACAGTTCAGGCCTTTGTAGATTGACACGGCTCAGTGCATTGTGCGGTAAAAAAAAATATTACATAAAATGTATTAAATATTTTAGTTACATATTTTCTCTGGCGCACGGACTCTCAAAATATATCCCCACCGAAAAACAAAAAAAAAAAACAAAAAACAGTATGAACTGGAGTATGGAACAGAAAATCTTACTGGATTTCTTGCTCGAAGCATGAAATCTAGTATGCAGACAATTGTCTGCAAACCGGATTTCAGGTTTTCTTTTGAAACTTTTTTCTCGAATTTCGCTTTATTTTAAAAGTTATAGGCGAGTTAAAATTACAAAAACAAGCAAAAAATAACCTCCTTCATGACGCCCTTGGTTGCTTGAGTGGCCGTGAACTAGAGGAGGGCTAGTGAGCTCCGCGAGCGGTCACGGCTGCCGCACGCTGTGTCGACGGCTTGAGAGGGCGCCACTGAAACATGTTCTGGATAGGCTGTAGGAAGTGGGCAGCCAGGGCGGCTCGCATTGCATTTGCTGCACGATCAAACACTAATTCGGCATGACACTTCATTGGCCAGAAATGTCAGCAAACACGGGGTAAAAATCAGTTCAGAACGGGAGCCACTTCGCGCCATACCGCCAAAAGGTCAAAGCGCAAGCCAAAGCTGCTCGCCGGAGGCCTTGGTAATGGTCGGAACCGGTCGGATCTTCCAGTCCATTCGACCGCAGCGCCGCCGCGTACATCCGGTACCTTTCTACGCTCGCCGCTCGTTGGTGCCTGATCCCACTATACCTTTCTATATGCACCGCCTTGTCCACTGCTTGGTGGCGGGTATGTCGACGGGTCATTTTTTGTTTCCGTACTTTCTAAACTACATTTGTTTCTTTTTTGATGTAAAATAGTGAACAAAATTATTTTGATAAATAATTAAACCGGTTCGCGCCCCCTATATTTTGTATTTCGACTAAAAAGAAGCCTTTAGCCGCTCTGACCAGTAGTAAGCCCAGGACCAAAGACGTCACATATCGCGCGCTTCCGGTATCGCGGGTCGCCCCCGTACGTGGAGGAGGTTTCCGAGTCGCCCGGTTAAAATATGACGCACTGATATTTAGTTAATCTCTCCTTGCCCGCTGGCTTGCCCGAACTCCAAGAAACGTGAAAACCGCCAAAAAAAAAAAAAAAAAAAAAGACGCTTGAATATGATTGCAGGGCCCCTTTAAGGCGAAAGCTGCCATCAAGCGACCGGCTCTGCGTCGTCAGCACCACCGCGTGTCTCCCAACCACTCGGCGGACCAGGCGTGTTACCTGATGGCAGGTGTTTATGGTTGTCTGTATCGCGTTGGTATATGTACGGTCTTGGAGAGGAAAACCCAGGATCCAACAAGAGGGTGTGCAAGGGATAGAGTGTCTGTCTAGCTGTATGGAGATAAGCGAGTAAACTGACCGCTGGTACAGGGAGTGGGAGAGGAGCAGCAGCTCCGATTTCTCGGGAGCAGCTTCGAGGCCTGAGCGGGAGAGAAGTCTAGGCCAGCTCGTCGGTAGCCCATTCGTCGAATAGGCCAATTTGTCATAGGGCAACCCGTCGAAGAAAAACTCGTCGAAGAGGCCAACTGGTCGACGCTTTTTCAAGGCCAAAATGTATAATTATTTCCTGAACTTTTAAGGTAAATACTGCCCTATAGTAATACGTAAAATCGCCGCAAGTTATCTTCTTGTCGAAGATAACTTGTTTTACGGTGCAGTGGGGGACGGTCACTAGGTCCACGCTTTCACGCCGCTTCACGGCGACAGTCCGCGGCTGCTCATTGCAAAAATGTTAACCCACCAGGCTCACCCGTTCACGCCGCTTCGCGGTGACAGTCTGCAGCGGTTCATTACAAAAAACAAAGACAAAAAAAAAGAAGGAAATGAACAAAATGACGATTTGAGATGACACATTACTCGACTCGACTCGAGGTTCTGTCCTGTCTTCGCCCTCTTGCGATGAGATGGGTTTGAGATTTTTCAAGGGTAGCTGTTTTGCCAGGTTTCGGAATAAGAGAGATAATGGATGAAGTCGATTCAGTCGGGAGGGTACCAGCTTCCCAATGAGAAGTAATTTGGGAAAGGAGAAATTCTTTGTCAGAGTCGGGGAGATTTTTGAGCATAGAGTAGGTGATGTGATCCGCGCCCGGGGCTTGTCCCGGCTTTATCCTGGGCCAGAGCGAGGTCCAGTTTGGGGTGTGTAGAGGGTTGATCTAGACCTGAATTGGGAGGGCCTGAGCGCTCGGGGTAGAGGGAAGCGAGCGGAGGAGGTATCTTCAGTCCGGTGACGTGTTCTAATAGAGAGTCGAGACTATGCAGGGGGCAGGTGGGAGTTCTTGAAACGTTCGCTTCTACGAAGTTTTTTTTTTTTTTTTTTCTCTCTCTCTCTCTATCTGGTTTGTTATTTTTTTTAATTTTTATCATTTTTTCTGGGCTTTTGAAAGTAGGATTTCACGATGTCAGTACTGGACGTTCTGCGTGCAGTCCGAACGAGTAAGCAAAAACTGTTGCCCGTTCAGCACTTTGTTTCTCAGTACTACAGTCGCTGATAGAATAGACATGCTCCGCCTCTATTACGCGCTCGTTGCCTTCAGCCATAGCTTCAGCCAGGCTTCGGTTGCACATGCGGCGAAGTGTTATCAAAGACAGAAGGCTCTGCTCGGTTCATTGACCCATCACCGACTATAGTTAACCAAAATTTAAACAAACGAAACCGTTTTGCTGTTCACGCGAGCGCCACCTCCTACCACTTACTCCAAGTTGAAGAATAGTGGCACTGGCAAATACCAGCTAGAAAACAAGGCCTGTCCATAACGTCATCTTTGGTGGATCTCCCACCGCGTTGCGTACGTGTATCGACGTTTGGGGAAAAAGAAGACGCAGGAATTGTCTTCTATAGGCGGTAATGCTCCGGCATCCCGGCAGGGAAAGATGTAGGAACGACAACTCCTTCTTTGTTTGCACGTGGCAATATCTGTGTTTTTTCCCCGCTCAGCGAGGCCAGCAAGAACGCTAATCTTTACGAGTTTAAACGACCGGGAAGTATCGGAGCGGGGGAAAAAACAGAGGATCAGGATACGGACTTCCAACTTTTACGAGGTTCCAAGCTTAAGTAACGGCAAAAACAAAATAAAGGGGAAAAAAAAAAAGAAACGTTTCTAAGTCCCACAAGGTGCGTGAGGACGTCCAATTTCATAAATCTAGTTTATAGGTTCGGCTCGCGCGAGCCGACGTCGGCGTGTTTATGTGGCCGTTTCTTTTTTTTTTGGTTGCACAGCTTCTTTTACGTGGGTGGTAGTAGCGTGCATCAAGGACTCGAGCGGTACCGAGAAAACGTGAGGTTTGTTTATGGTGATTTTAATTGCGGAGCTAACCTGCGGTTGACGCACGAGGCGGTATAGCGGCTTGTCGGGCTCGATTTCGCGTTTTGACTAGTCGCGCCAGCTGGCGGACTTTGAGCGAACCACTACAAAGGGCTCGCGGCTTCCGTAATTTCAGTGGAAGTCTGACCCCGGGCTAGCGGTTGCACCGCACTCGCTAAATTGCTCATCTACAGCTGGGAGACACGTCGCTCCTTCAAGGTTAGAAAAACATACCCACAAACAAATTTTTTTTTTATTTGCTGACAGAAGTATTTTAGACGTGTCTTAAACGTATTGGAGGTATATCTGCATCACACATTGCATGCTTCGAACATGACCGAACTCAGTTTTTGTATGACCAATGTGACCGCGTCATACCAGTAACGCCCCAGACAGTGTTTTCAGACTGTATGATGTATTATTAGCAGCGTAACCGCGGCTTATATCACTCTAAAAAAAATGGTCGTAATAGAACTCTTATAGGTTCTTCGTCTTGTTTATATTTTGCACCCTAAAAATTTTTTTCAAGCACCTCCCCAAAAAATGTTTTCGTAAAAAAAAAAAAAAAAAAACTATAAGCGGTTCTTTTTAGCTGCTTTTTTTGTCGCGGAAGAGTTCTTGGGGCGTCGAAGAACCCCTCAAAAACAGAGCTGCCCCGCTCGCTGGCAGCGTAGCCATAACGGCCCGCCAATGCTCCATCAACTTCGTGACCAGCACGAAAGCCGTGCTGGATGAGAGCGCAGTTCGGTTTTACTGCCTTAGCGCATGAGGCAATCGATCGACGCATACCGTTCCGAGGAATAATAACGAAGCGTTCCCCCGGGCACATCGAGTGGAACTTTTTATTACGCATTTCGAGTGCAACTCTTGACGGTCGGCTCTGTTTTGTACCGCTTCGCCGACCTTCAAGCAGGCCGTAACTAGACTTGTGACAACACTGCATTCTTCTGACATTCTCACGCGTCTCTATCGTGAAGTTCCGTTGAAAATATTGGTCCCGTTATGGTTGAGACAAGAAGGCTGTTAAGATCCAAGCTGATATACTGTGGCTGATATACTTCGCCCATGCGAGTTTCGCCACTTTCCCCGGCTCAGTTGGAGGAACATCTCTTATGTAACAAAACAGTAGTGTAAAGGCTAGTTCACACATTTGCAACAGTTGCGTGCAACCGAAACGACCGATACGACCAAAACACCGCAACAACAGTGACTCATGGATTGCTACGCGAAGCTACCCCTCGTACCGCTTGCCATGCTGTGTACGGCGAACACTTGTCCCGGTGACTTTGTCGTTACGGTCGTTTCGGTTGCATGCGAACGCAACCGACGCAGATATGTGAACCAGCCTTTGAAGAGGAGGGCGTAGAGCGCCCGGCCTTCAGCACGCGCTTGATGCCTTCCACCGTGCTTTCGATGCGCGAGACGTGAAAGCGTTGTCGAAAATATACGATGCTTGCGCTGGAGGCGGGACAGCTGTGAACGACGTCGGTGGCCATCCGCTATTCCAGCAAAACGGACGTCACCTAGCGGGAAAGCACGGAGCTGAACGGAGCGGGTTCTTTCGTCATTTCTGTTTGGACGTCCCCTCAGCGTGTTGCCCAGGTCGCCCAGAACGACGCTACCGCGTGAACCAGCCATTGTGTGCGTTTATCGACTTTCATCGGCACCGCAGTGCTTCCATCGCTTCCCCGACTAGAGTCAAGCCTGGAAGCTCCCTTTGGCCAACAATTCGCACAAATTTAAAACGCAATAAAAAAAAAAAAAAAAAGAAACAAAAACAGGCTTACGATGTTTTGGAGGGGGGGGGGGAGGATATTCCTCTCCTCCCCCTTCGTACCGTGCCCTCCTCCTGTCCTGCTCCCCTCCCATTTAGCGGGAAATTTTCGCTTAATTTCCCGCTAATAAGCAAGAAAAGGGGGGGGGGGGGGGGGCAATACTTTAGACACAGCTCAGCTGCGTATAATGTTTTATCCCCGCCTCTTTCTTCCCCAGCTCCTAAAACCAGCTCACCTGCACTCTCGCTTCGGTTCATTACATACCTCACTTGACAGTTTCCGTCGCCCTCTTCTCCTCAGACTGTAGGCGCGTGCGCGTTGTCCGACATGAGACGCCCAACGGATCGTCCTCCGGCTTCAGATACTCGCCGCGCACCGCGTCTGGCCAGTGTAAACGAATCGCATGCGCTTCCCCAGAACAGCATGACTCGGCAAATCCTTGCCGGAGCGCGACGCGTTCTCTTGGCCACGTGACGTCAAGGTTCTGTTCCGACGAATCGAGGCGGCTGGGTTTGTGTCTGTTTAAAGAATCCTGAACAGCAACCCAGCGAATCTACACCCAGATGTATCAAGCCAATCAAACTAAAACTTTTTTTTTCGTAGGAGTGTGCGATGCTCTTACCAATCCAGTGGCACAGTGTCATCCTCAGCTTCAGGAATGTTAAAGAGTGCACGAGCTCTAGAGTCGTCAAAATTTGGGCCATCGAAATCAATGGAGCGCGCCAACTGAACTCGAGCGAGCGACGATGACACCGCTCTTTTGCCGCCGAAGCTCAGGCGGCGAGCACTCGGCGAACTTTCGGCTCCGCTCCAACTTCGTGTTTGATGGATCTAGAGCCCCAAGAATGTTCACCCTCGCACTGTGGAAGCTATATACGAACTCATCTCTGTTACGTCAGGGCGCGGTGGTGGCGCGTCGGGCGCACTTCCGGTCTGGGGCTGTGGGCGGAAGTCTTCATGTGAGACGTGTATTCCTGCGTTGTTTTGAGAGGAACCTGACAAAAACCTGCATTCTCGTCAAAACGCCACGACTGGGGCTGTACCAGAAGAGTCGAGAAAGGTTTGAAGATAAGTTTTCATGTGCTTGGTTCGTCCGAGAACGTGGATATGTGCCGTGAACATGAAAAAACCAGACGCTGTCGGACCACGATTGCTTAAACGGGAAGCACTTTGGGCTGCATTCACGGATACCTAGCTGTGGTCATCAGATTAATTTGTTTCGTTCCAACATGAATGCCGGAAAACCGTCAAGTTGTGCGGACAACCTGCGGCCAACACTCAGTGCGTCTTCAAGTTCGAACTGTCGTCTGTTCTTTCAAACGCTTCTGCTTGTCGTCTGCTCTTTTAGACGACCCGGCCGCTGGACCAAATGTTGGCCCGGTACTTGCGACAAGAAATGAGTGCAGGCCTCAAAAGACTTAACTTTGAAGGTTGGTAAGCAGGCTCGATGTATACAAGAAGATGTTGATTATTATTACCAGTGGCTATCACAGACTTGCTATGCCTGATTCACTTGGTCCGATTCTGCTTGCAATTTTTCATATCGACGTCGACCATCTTGGCTATACGGTTCACGTTTTTGCAGCCCGAGCGACGTCGCGACTGAAAATTGCGAGAGAAATCTCATAATGCGAATCAGGCTTTAGCGTACATTCTGCGGCGTCCACGCGGAATGAATCGCCGCATGTCACGTTATTCACGCGAAGTTTAGCGGTGTAACGAGCCTCGGTAATTTCGCTGAGGCCGCTCAAGTAGTCAGGCATTGCCAGGAAGACGTAGAATCAACATTTTGAGCGCAAAAAAAAAAAGGGCAGGGGGATTCACACCGACGCCGACAACATCGCATATCAATGGTTTGTTTATGGGCGACGGCGAGCTTCTTGTCCACACTCCATCGCGCATGCGCGGCGCGGGTGGCATCCGCTAGGGGCGCTCCGGTTTGTTTGTAAACATAAGTTGGTGTATAGATGATGAAGCTCGATTTGAAATCCCCTGTTCGCACAGCCCCCACATTTTTGTGAGCTGCATGCTGCTCGCTTTTGACCTTCCTGACTTCATGGGCCATTCGGATCTTTCTCGGCTTATCTCGCAGACGCAAAGAACGTTTGTCTTTTCATGACATAAAGCTTAAAAAAGCAAAGAAATACCGAAAGAAAGGAATATAAAAAATAGAGTGAGATTAGAAAAAAAAATAGAAAAAGAAGTAAGGTCTTCGATTACCGCTATCGTCGCGACCGCCAGCCTAATGGAAGTCGACCGTGTAAGCAAACATCGAAACTCGGGAATGCGGTCGCATTTTCTCGTTCCTCGACTGCCGCTCTCCAAGAGACATAAGATACAAATGGGTCCAACTTTATTCCCCGCAGCCAACACGCGCGCCACATAAAACAAAACAAAAAAGAAAGGTTCAAACTTGTCGGATTTTGCATTCCAACTAGTGAGCATACTGTACGTAAGCGTGACTAGATATAGCCCAAGGCTGCTGAGTAGAAACGGGCGTTTTTCTCTATCGACAGCCAATCGGGAAAGGTCTTCAATGAATAATGAAGGCGACGGACCAGTGAAGATCGCAATGATATATTTACAAAGAGTGGCTTAATGTGTACACGGTTGTTGTATATGTTCTTCGGCCTTTGTTTATTGGTTGCGGCTAAGATAGCTGGGAGATCGCTATTCCCTGCCTTGACATAAAGGAGCCATGAAATTAATTTTGGGTTAAGGATAAACGATTTGTAGGTTGGGATCTTACTAATCGCATACCGCTTAGTAGGCAAAAGAATATATATATATATATATATATATATATATATACACGCCGGGGGCCGGTCTGGAAACAACGGGCATGGTGGCGGGAGGCCGAAGGCGTGGGTATATAACTGAGAAGAAAAAAACCCTTAGTGAAAACAGCAACAACGGACGATTTAATCTTCGACGTTTCGGCCGGAGTCCGGCCTTCGTCAGGAAGGCCGGACAGCAACAACGGACGATTTAATCTTCGACGTTTCGGCCGGAGTCCGGCCTTCGTCAGGAAGGCCGGAGTCCGGCCTTCCTGACGAAGGCCGGACTCCGGCCGAAACGTCGAAGATTAAATCGTCCGTTGTTGCTGTTTTCACTAAGGGTTTTTTTCTTCTCAGTTATATATATATATATATATATATATATATATATATATATATATAGAGAGAGAGAGAGAGAGAGAGAGAGAGAGAGAGAGAGAGGGCAAAGAGTCGTCGGAAACTCACTTTTCGGTACGAAAATTTTAAAAATATAGCAGACTATAATTCGTACTATCGGGGAAAAATTAAATGCGAACAGCGGAGGGCGTGGCTCGCGGTACAGGCTGCGCCGCCTGGAAGTGAGTCTAGGGGCGAGGGTGCGTGGCCTACTTCGATGTGTTCACGCCCCTCGATTGGCGCTCCCCCAGCTTCGGCAGTGCACCTCTCAGTGCGCTGAAAGCTGTCACCGCTATCTTTGCCTGCTCAGCGAGTGCGGCGAGCTTCTTTGCACCGTACGCGCTGAGCCAGCAAAGATAGCGGTGATAGCTTTCAGCGCACTAAGAGGCGCACTGCTGAAGCTTGGGGAGCGCGGAGGGAGGGGCGTGAACACATTGAAGTAGGTCACGCACCCTCGCTCCTAGGCTCATTTCCAGGCGGCGCAGCCTGTACCGCAAGCCACGCGCTCCTCTGTTCGCATTTCATTTTTCCCCGATAGTACCTCCTTTCCTTCGAAAGCTCTCCGTCTTTTCACTGTGATACATCAACGATGTCTAAAGCACGTTAACTGACCCCAGCTCGCGCTTTGTACATGAGTACGGCGTCACTCGGACGTAAGCGCTCGGCAACCATCAATCCGTCGACAAATATTTGGATTCGAGTTTCGTGGCCAATGTGTGCCGTGACGGCGCTTATCATCAATCACAAATTACAAGTTTAACTGAGCGCTTAGAAAGCACGGTTGAAGCTTGGACTCATCGCATTTAACGAAATACTACGTCACGTCCTCGTGATACCTCATTTCGCTTTTGAGTTGAGAAGAAAAGCTAAGGAGGACGAAGTTGAGAAATCTTTTCATGCTCACTTTAGGTATCAGCTTGAACATAATGAGCAATGTCCCTGTACGTCGTCTCACCCTACGATATGTACCCGCAGTCAAAGCTATAGCGCTTCCTGATCCAATCACGAACATGTTCAAAAACCACGTGGCATATTGCTCCGACGACTTATCGGTCGGACTAGTTGGTAAGCATTTCATAGTGATATACCACGTGATTTCTAACTGGCTCGTGATTGTACCTGGCGGCCCGTACCTTTGACTGCAGTCCGCCACAAAGAGAGACGAAGTGTCATGCTCCGGCTAATGTGCAGCTTCGAAAATGTCAGCACCAGAGTCGTCCGCTTCTGCAGAAACCTCGCCCGCGCACTTCTAGGGAACTTTAGGGGAAGTTTGAGGAGTAATTCGAGGTTTATCGAAGAGGTTTAGGGAATGCGGGGGAGGTTTCATTTCACCCTTTGCCGGGCCGCCTCATATGTGCCGAACCATATTCGGGTGAATAAGGGGCCTTTTTCCAGTAACAAGCGTTGTGTCCGGGGAGCTGTCAGCGAACTACAAATACAGGACAGCCTAAAATGCTTCCGCCCGTCAGAACAGATTTACATGGTGTTGCTGCATCGATTATTATCGTTTTTTATGCCCCATACTACCGATCCGCCGGTGTCTGTCAGTTTGTCAGCGCCGGGGATATAGCCCCATACTACCAGTGCTCTAAAAAGAATTGTCAATAAAAAAGAAATACGCGCACTACGAAAATGGCGCGAAGAAAGGCTTACTGGAAAGAAAAAGAAGGTCCTTCTTATTTGCAACCGAAATCAGACACCGGGAAACCTTTAACGGTTGCACTACGTAGTTCGGGGTGCAGCGTCCCAAATTAAAATACGAATGAAAAAAAAGTGTTACGCGGGGAACGCAATTTGGGCGAAAAAGGCGGAATACTTTCTTGCCAGAAGATCCCGCCAGGATCGTGGCTGAAACTGGACCGCGGGCTTAGAGTCGCAAATTACGAATCTAGAAAACATTAGACTGGAAAGCATTCGAGAGGTGAGCCATAAAAAAGGCGCCAGCACGCACAAACAAAAATACAAATAATATTTTTTTTTTAAACGTGTAGAGACGTATGTTACAGTCGTTGATATTATATATGGTTCGACGAAACTACCTGTCCGATACGCAACGCGATCCGAGGAAATCCTCACGCGAGGATGGATGTCTTCGCCTTGGGTTTCGCACTCTGGGAAAAAAGAAAACAAAGCGAAACTCTCCCTCGCTTCTGTAACGCTCGATTGATACTCTTTGCTCTTCCACTTTAAATGCTTCGTTATATTGAGCGGCAAAGCAAATGTTGATCCAGCGCTCGCCAAGCACGCTTTGGCATTCCGATCACGATAAATTATTCTCGTATATATGAGGTGCTCAAGACTCAGATAAGGCAAGAAGGAACGTTCGCGAAGTAGACGGGAAACTAGGGGCGCTTTCGAGGCCGCGGTACGTGCGCAATGCGGATGTTCAAGTCGCTAAGCATTTTTTTTTTCCTCGCAACCCCGCGATTGTTTTATTGTTGCTGCTTCGAGGAAAGCTGACACAAGCCGCATAATACTTTACTGAACACACACAAAAAAAAATCACCGACATTTTTTTGCGAATGGTGAATGGCAAGGCTTTAGACCTAATAAAGACAGTATGCGCTGTGACGCTGAGCGTGACGTTTCACCTGCTCAAGTCATTTGCAGGGCCACAGCGCAGACCGCTGCTCGGAGCTCGTGGAGTGAAGGCCCCTTTTCAAAAGTTCGTCAAGCAACATTGGCGGGCGCCATTAGTTGGGACACAAAGCGCGTGATTGGATACGAGTCCCCGCCGAACGCTGACGTCACACTCGTGTCCAATACATGCTCAGAGCGCTTGAACAAGCAATGGCGCGGACAGGCGTGTGCGCGGACTTTTGAAAATGGTCTATTCCCACCTCTGCCCGTTTCGGTTTGGACGAGCATCGTACCGGCGGCGTCCGGTCGTTGTATCACTACTGCCTGCGCGAATGTCGTTAAAGCGATGCTGAACCGAAATTTGGAGCTCACAAAACAAGGCTGGAGCGATAGGCGGGACGCAGCAAACTCCAAAGACGTCAATCATACGACGATACCTGCAATGGTTGGCCGTATTTTTGGAAAATAAGTGCGCGATTGAAAACATGGCTGACGAGGCCGACGAGACAAGAGACGTCACGTTTCTCATTCCCTCTCCCCTTCGCTTCGTCCCCTCGAGCAGGTGAACCGAAATGAGGAGGAGAGAAGCGAGGCCGCTTCCTCTCATTCTCAACTGTTCCAGGAGGATCGTGACGTCAGAGTCCTCGCTTGATCGCACGGTTCTTTAAAAAAAAAAACACGGCCATCCGTTTCAGAGATCGATGAATGAGTGATGTTGTGGAGTTCAAAAGGCGATATCTCGAATCGACGGCCGTATTTTTAGAAAAGAGGTCAAGATTGAACGAGGCCGGCGAGGCGCGTGACGTCAAGATATCTCGTTTCCTCCTCTCTTCGCTTCGCCCCCTCAAGGCGGCGAGGCGAAGACGCGGGGCCGTTCCCTCTCCTTCTCGGCTCTTCTCGGAGAAACATGACGTAAACATATCTGTCAAATGCGCCTCCTTTTCTTGAAAAATACGGTCATCCGTTCGATATATCGTTGTATGAGTGATGTTTTGATGTTTGTAGCATCCCGTTGCACGCTTTTGCCGCCGTGCTTTGTGGAATCTAGATTTCGGTTCAGCATCAGTCTCTGTGCGAGCGGTCGTGCTCCGCTGAACATATTCCTCCTCTGCAGTGGAAATACCAGACGCTCATTGACGCTGATTAACTTCAAACTGTCTAAACACAGTTTAACACAACACAGTTACTTTCAACGAAAAAATGCCTCATGTACAGGCGAGCGGATGATATTGAACAGGGTAGTAACCTCCGAGGCTGGGGTAAAAAAATTTAAACAGTAAAAGACCCTAAAAGAATTGTCCTTCGAAGTACTATAATGCATGAAATGCATTATAGTACTTCGAACTGGGAACTGGGGATAGAATTAGTGTCTGACGTCACGTATATTTTCCCGCTAAATTTAGCGGGGAACTTAAATGGTTGTATATGTCACGTGACGTGGATTTCATCCGCTAAATTTAGCGGGAAAACTGGATAGAAGACAGTGATTTCCCCACTAAATTGAGCGGAAAATTAAGGAACGGACTGACAGACATAATTTTGGGATTGGGGGTAGCGTTAAACTGCATATCATGCTTTAAAAGGAAAGGCGGGCGGGTGACAGACAGCACCTAAGCTGAGTTTGAGACGTCCGTGTTCTCTTTCCCTCTGTCTCTTACCGATTGAACTCTCTTTACCGCCAATCCCGGGGTTTGCAATCACGTACAAATACTCCCCCACACTTTAATATATATATATATATATATATATATATATATATATATATATATATATATATATATATATATATATATATATATATATATATATATATATATATATATATATATATATATATATATATATATATATATATATGTGGTCGTAAAAGCACTTTTAAGCCGGGGTCACGCTGCTCAAACATAATGTACAAAAAACAGCCTGCAAACACGAGTCATTGCAATGTCTGTTGTTCGAAGGACTCGTACCAAGTTTTCTCCTTGAACTCATTGTCATGCGGCATTCGAAGCACGGATCTTGTGGTGACTCGCGTACAAATCTGTTTGTAGACTGATTTTTTTTCTTCGTTTTCTTGTTTTATAATGTATAAGCAGTTTGATATCGGCTTTAGGGGTTCTTCGGCTTGTCTATACTTTGCACCCTAAAAGTTAATTTAAGCACAACCTAAAAGGGTTCTCCGTGAAAAACCTTTGTTTTAAGGGGTATTCACACGAGGGAGAAATCCCGGGGATTTCTCCCCGGCACGTGCGCATCACGAGATGAAAACGCGAGGCTTTTGCACATCGCAAAGCCTGACGTTTTCGTCGTGGGGTGCGCGTGCCGGGGAGAAATCCCGGGGATTTCTCCCTCGTGTGAATCTCCTTTTTGTTTTATGCGAAAGAATGGTTTATTGACCAATTGCCTTTCTAGTTTTTTTGTTTTTTTTTTCTTAGAGCGAAGGTTTGTGATAAATTAGAGCGTTGTGCAAGTCAGTTCTGTCTGCGGCGTCGGTGAGGCGGTCTCGTGACGTGTAACTCCTCTGCGAGCTTTCGCCACAATCTTTTCCAGTAGCTCGCAGAGCTCACCACTATAAGACGGTGAGCGACTGAGCGCTCCGCTGACCGCCTCGCTTGTGTAATCCGGCCGAATCAGTTATCCGCGCTCGCTCCGCCTTTCGTTGCCACCTGAAATCGCATTAATTCTCCTTAATTCGCCACAATAAATTGTTGGCTTGCGAAGCTGATATCTGCTGCGCTTTACTAGGATGTGGTTTTTCCTCGCGTGATCCAAGAGGCTGTGTCATTTCTCGTGGAACTGGAGTTCTGCAACACAACCTATACTCGTTATCACACACACACACAATATATATATATATATATATATATATATATATATATATTTCGCACATTTTCAATGCGCTGCACGAAGTAGCTCTTGCAATATTTGGTTGTCGAAGGAAGAAACGATGTTTTTAACGCTTGAGACATGTAGGTGTCGATAAAATAACACAAAGTTCATCTGAGATTCACCTATATAGATCTTAATTCAGCACATCGAGGGTGAGATTTGTAGCGCTCCGCCAAAAGGCGGACTTTTTTTTTTATTATTATTACAGGTTTTGAGGTGAACACGAGCTTGGAATGGTCAACGCGTGCGAACCTTCTCCTCTTCCTCCATGGAACGTCCTCGCAGTCGCTTGTTGTCAACACAGCAATAGACTCTTTTCAAAACCACATCGAGCAACATGGGCGGTCGTTATTAGGCTAGGCGGCGCAAGCTACCGCCCGTTACAAAGGGTATAGCCATTACAATCCATCCATCCATCCATTGGGCACGAGTGTGTGATTGGATCCGTGTCCTCACCGAACGCTGATGTCACACTCGTGTCCAATGCGCACTCAAAGCGTGCCCAAACACTGGCCTACTTAAATCATTAACGCAGCAGCTCTCCAGGTGGCGTGCGCACTTCTGAAAAGGGTCGTCGAAATCCCATAGCGCACCGGCTGTGATGATTTGAGCTTTCTCGTTTTCGTTTTTAAGCTTTAATCTAAGAGTTTAAAACCCTTCAACACAATTTAACACCCCCCCCCCCCCCCCCCGAAAAAAAAGTGCATAAGTGTGAGTCAACATGTGTGAGAGAGAGGAACTGCATGAGCCCTTTGTAGCTGTAATATATACGAAGCAGATCGCTCTCTGACCCAGACCACGTAGTTCAAGCCCAGGATCTGTTTAGGTGGTTATCTTTAATGTGCTTAAATGCCTTGTAAACGCAACCTAAAAAAAAAAAAAAAAAAAAAAAAAAAACAAGAAGGAAAGTACATTATCTTTGGAAATACTTATTAAATGTAAACGACCTAAAGAAAATAACGCGGATGAAGGAAAGACCCGAACACAAGCGGACACTGTTGGAGTACAGACCTGTCCGACTTTCGAAGGGCATAGCAATAAATCTTAGGTGCCTGCTTTTTTTTTTTTTTTTTTTTTTTTACTTACGTTATACTTTTGTTTATATAAGATCCTTTTTTTTTTTTTTTCAAATTATTTCTGCACTATGTAGTGCAAAACGTTCGGTACGGAAGTTAGCCGTGATCTTCCCAAACAGAACAAACACGCAAAAATGGGTGGTATAATTGCCCCCGCAGGTAAAAGTAAAGTGTAATTTAACGATTTCTAAAAGTAATAAGATACCCCGCCCCGTATGACTATACCCGAAGCCAGGAGTGAAAAAAAATCCCAAAATTTCTTACGAAAGCGAGCGGTGACTTGTGGTCGGATTCGTTACCACTATCGCTCAAGACCCTGCTTTTACCGAAATCTCATTCCACTATTTAACGATTTTATGGACTGTTTGAACGTCAGTCTTTAGCTCCTGACCGCTGACATGTATCGTGGCCGGCACGCGTTCTCACGCACATCCCGATGCGGCAAGTGTAATTTTTCGCTAGCGACGTATATATACATGCCAACCTATCGCTTTCTCAAGAGGGCTTTCGCCATCGCGATGTCGTTAGCGTAGCTTGGTGAACCGGTGCTCGAATCGCGAAATCTGTCGATAGCTCGCACTCAATTCAACTGTCCGCGAACATATTCCCCGAAATAGACATGACCGGTTTCTCGTTCTTATGAAACAAAAACTCCCAGTTAACCTTGGTGTAAGACGCGCTTGCGAGAAATATTTTCTCATTTTGCATGGATGGGATGTGTAAGAGCGAAGTAACAGTTTTTTTTTCTTTTTCTTTATAAATCTTTATGAGCAGTGTTTTAAGCGTTTCTGCGTGAACCGCATGAAACCGGATCTTTCCCCCACACTCGTGAAGGTATCGTTCGAATGGCAATGAGACGCCCCATCTCGTTCACGAGCAATAAAAGTGTCAACAAGCTGAAAGACGACGAGAGTTGTAGTTCAAGTAAAACCCACACGGCCGTTTACAAACACGCCCGCGTTTGCCCACGCCAGGGGCGGTCACTGCGCGTGCGCTGAAACGAGATTTGCGTGAAGTAAAGCGTCTGCGCGTGCGCAAGAAAGTCTGAGTCGGTGTGAACGCCCCCGCCGCGAGACGTGGGTCGAGTGTGACGGCCCATGCATGCTCATCGAATCCGGTGGATCCGCGCTTTGATTCCATCGTTACCTAATGTGTATAACGATCACACTATATCTGACATCGCGGTATACAGACACGTCGGTCTATGACACGTCACCTCAAGGCGTCCGCTATCTTCCAATATACTGATCTGACAGAACGAATTTCCTCTTGCCGGATCGGTGAACCTATAGTCGCCATGGTCGTATACGTGTCACATTTGTGGGCGTTTGCAAAGATTAGAATACAAAGGGCAGATAGATTCACGAATCACTTGTTTATAAAAGTGATTAGGTCTTGGAGAAGGCAATGAACGCCCAGAATAAAGTCGAAATCGTAAACGAAGCGTATCCTGCAATCTTGTGCTAACCTCGCTTTGCGGAGCGCAAGTTCGTCTGGTTCTTGCGCAGGGGTTGCGGTGGCATCAGAACGCCGATCTCTGATTGGCTCCGATTGGAACGATAGTGGTTAGATCTCAAGGCAGCTACGTAAGAAACACTGGGCGTGGAGAGTCCGGAAAATCTTGCCATCGCTCCGCACGCCAGTCAGGTTTTGGAATTAACAATTAAGAATGCCGGAGGGCCAATCACTAGGCAAGAAGCGTGAACAGAAGTCACGTCCTGTATTACTTACGCTATCAGCGAACATAGATGAACTTGGTTATCAAACCACACTAACTTTTTTTAGGTTTACACTTCCGCACGACAAATTGCTTACTCACTGTTGCCACCCTGGAACACGGTTGCTCACTCATTGGAGGAATTCAGAAATCTCTCTCGATGTCATCGCTTTGAATCGCTGATCGGCTTCGCCATTCCTCTCGGTCAAGTTGAATTCACAGACAACTGCGGCTGGAGCTTTGGCTTACGAATCTATCATTCGGATACAAAATGAAAATTAGCGTGATTTGTTGTTGTTCTTTGAATTTTCAGTATTATGGTATTTTTGTGTTGCCTTTCTCGTGAATATTTCGTCAGTAAAAGTGGTGTATAATGTGCACCCAGTCAAGTTGGGTTAAAGGTTCTTTGTTTGAGATTCCCTTCATTGTTTCTGCAAAGCAAAGCTTTGATTTGGTTTTAATATGATGGCTAAAAGAAACTTTCAGTTTTGTAGGACTTGCCAAAAGCACGCTGTGAACAAACCCGAAGACATACCAACACGGAACTTTGTTTCTTGTCGTTCCAGGGCGGGCATTCCAGATGGCGCGCAAGGCCAAAACGTCGTTCCAGCACCTCCGGTTCCAGATCCACCTCAAGGGGTCGTCCAACGGGAGCACGTCAACTCAGCGAAGCTTCAGCGTCCGCTACGCCAGGCTCCGGTTGCGAACGATGAGCCGTCGACCGACCCTCATCCGCGTCTACCAGCTGCTCGAGCCGCAGTGCCCCACCTGCGAGCGACGACTCATCAACATCCGCAAAGTGTCCAGAAAAGGACGCCACAGAATGGACGTGGCAGAGGCGGTCCAGGCGTGGATAGACCAGCCGGGTTCCAACCACGGGCTCGACGTCGAGTGCAAGCCGGCCTGCAGGCTGGCCAGGGACGCCGCGCTGGACGTGGAGGTGGCCGAAGTCCTCAACAGGTCCCACAGGAGCTATCAGTACGGACCGCCGGGGGTCCTCCTCCAGCATCACCGGGCCATCGACTGCTCGCACGGCCCCAACAACAAGACCGACCTGTGCTGCCGCCACTCGCTCAAGGTGTCCTTCGCAGAGATCGGCTGGGATTGGGTTGCCGAGCCCAAGGAGTTTGACGCCTACATGTGCAAGGGCCGGTGCCCCAACGATAACCGCAACTTCAACAGTACGCATGCCCTGGTGCAGAGCTTGATGAGCGAGCGCGCGGACGTGCCCAGTCCATGCTGCGCACCGAAGTCCCTTAAGGGCCTCAGTCTTTTGTACCAGGAGGGCCCAAACTCGGACCTGTACACCGTGGCTACGCAGCAGGGCATGGTGGTGGAGGAGTGCGCCTGCCTCTGAGTGCGTTGCGACGTCTTCAACCAAAGATAGTTTGACTCGAGCAGACTCTTGATGAGTGCGTGTCGTGGACGTTTCCGGCCGGAATTCTCGTCGGAGACTCCCGTCGACGACGTGAAAACGTGTGCCGCTTGACGGCAATGCTCGTCCGGTCAACGTTCCTCGTTTGACAAGGCGTCACAAAGAAACACGTGTTCGCTGGGAGACGCATGGAGTGTCTCGATAGAATAGAACGTAGGAAAGAACACAACAAGGCCAAAGGAACTAGTAATAGAAAAAAAACGAAAGAACTAAACGACCATTCTTCTACAGAGTTCTAAGGTCGTTCTGGTTGCGCAGTGACCGTCATCTAGATTGTGCTGCCATCTAGAAGTCAGCTCAGTTTCCAAAAGATAACTCCACGCAGGCACAATCATCCTGCATTCTTAGGAAATGGCGAGCTCAGGCGTCCCATGAAAGAACAATCACACAGTGACGTGGACTGTCACAAACTACGCGAACCAGGAGGATGTCCCGTAGAAACCACCGTAACGTAATTGATCGTTCCTCAGAATATAGATATATCTCCAGTTTATGACAGGCCTCGTGTTCGTGGCGGACTGTGCGTCTTTGAGTGGAGCGTAATGTGGGAAGAAAATAAAAGAAGAAAAAACAGCCCTTCTAGTGTTCAAGTAACCTGTGATAAACGGCGTGATCAGCATTTGGACACTGGGAAGTGCATCCGATCCGCCCACCGTGTGGTGTTAGATGTAGCGTCCTCGCAGAGTACAAGCGTATACATCTCTGTCAAGGCTAGATTCCTATTTGCGTGACGACAAAAAGTAAGGAAAAAGAAGAGGGCATGCAGAGACGGAATTAATTGTGAGAGTTCTCCTCGTGTTGTTACATAGTGTACACAACTTGGTGTGCGTATTATATTGTTCTTCTCGGAGTTCGTGTGTACCAATAAAAGTCTGTCGAGCATGTTACGTTGGGAGTTCGTTTCGGTGAAATGCGACAGCATGTGACCATTTGTTTTTCACATATTCAGTTTCATCTTTTGGTGGGCTGACAATTATATATTTTTTTCTCGTCACTTCTTTATTTTAGGCACTGACAATTTAAGAAACGTAGGGCACGATTAATCCGGAGAATATCATTATCACTCGGCAGCCAATGAGATTGTTTCATTTGCCGATACGAGCATCGAAAAACCAATGATGAGCATAAGGAGCGTGAACGTGGTAAATCGCACCCTGCGCTTCTGAAGGTGTCAGTGATTTTATAGTGGGACACCTTCGGTTAACTGAGTCATATTCACGAAAGATTGTGTCGTCTCTCCGCCCGTTCCTTGCCGCCCGCTAAAGTTCAGTCAAGGATGGAGGGTTGCATGATTCTCGAGCCAGTTGGGAACTTATATTTTTATTTTTTATTCCCCAGGGTCAACTTCGCTGGTTTCGCATACATCACCCCCTTTTTAGTTCCCATAGCCGATTGTTTCTTGTTCGAAGGTTAACGGCGGCAATCAATGGCCATCGTTCAGTTGACGCGACAGGTACAAAAAAATCGCCGGAGGCGCGGCATTTTTCAAACAAACACCGGCAACGCTCAGCGCGCAGGGGCAATGGCCATCGATCATCGCTGGCGCCGTGACATGACTGGTCGCGGCTCGGGTGTCCGAGATAATTGTAGATAGCGGAAAAAACAGTTCGCTTGTCTGGCGCCGCTTCAGCCGTTCTGTTACTTTCTTGTTTTTGTGAACACTTGGAATGACGGAGCTCTTCGCGTAACCGATACCGGATAGGCAAGGTCGTGATATGGCGGTATGAGAATGCGGCACCATTTCGCAGTATTGCGCAAAAAGATTCAGGGCCGCCTTGCTGTGAACGAAAGGGATGGTGAGACTTCAATATTATTTTCTTTGTTTCTTTCTTATCGTGCTGATCTTTGGCCAATCCCTTCCTTGGGTATGCTCCAAAGGCTCGAGGACAATAACAACCAAAGACCATTTACAGTAATAGGCTGAAACGTATACAAAAAAAAAAAAGGTTTCGTGACGTCATTTGTTGCCCCATTGGGGCCACTTTTGATGCATGGGCGGGATAAGACGTTAAACACCCCAGTTGGGGACGCATCCCAGGTACCATAAGCTCTTTTTTTAAAAACGTGACAACTCTGTGCGCCACTGGCAACAATGTGTGCGCTCTCCATTTTAAGGCTAGGTGGCGCAAGCTACCGCCCGATATAAAGGGAACAGCCAATGTCCATCCATCCATCCATCCATCCATCCATCGGTGAAGGAATGTTTCTTTTCTTCGGCCCGGTCGGCTCTGCGTGAAAAAGCGGTAACGGCAAATGCAATTAACCCAGTTCTGTTTTCCATCGCCGGCCGGGAAAATAATTTTGCTAGCTAGCTTGCTAAGCGTGATGCTTGGCACATGAAACTAAACATTATGAAATGTAAGGCCATGAGGATTTCCCGCAAATCAGCACTCTGTCCTAACTACTTCCTATCAAATAGCCTCCTTGAAAACGTATCAACTTACAAATATCTAGGTGTTCATATCTCTTCTGACCTATCATGGAAAACTCACACCGAATATATCGTTAATAACTGTAACCACATGCTTGGATATTTAAGACGTAACCTTTTCTCTAGCTCCATCCTCATTAAAATTACTACTTTATAAAACACTGGTGTGACCAAAACTTGAATATGCATGCTCGGTCTGGGATCCCGGTGCAGAAAGCCTTATATCAGCGCTTGAAGCCATCCAAAACCGGTCAGCACGTTTTATATTATCAAACTACCATCGTACATCAACCGTCACATCCATGAAAGCTAGTCTCTCACTGCCCCTTCTTTCCACTCGTCGCACTATCTCCCGTCTTTGTTTATTTCATAAAACTTACTATGCCAATTCACTCTTGAAAGAGCAACGAATCGGTGCCCCCATCTACGCATCATCTCGCCTCGATCACTGCTGCAAAGTTGATATACCCACTTCCATCTCAAATTCTTTTTTCAAATCTTTCATCCCAAAAACATCTCGTGAATGGAACGGCCATCCCTCATCCATTGCGTCCATTGGCGATTTTGTTATCTTTAAAGAAGCACTAACAAGTTACTATTCATGATCTGTGCCGGACTAACCATCTTCAGCGTTTCTGTACTTCCGTTGCCCACCCCCTCTGTAATGCTTCGGCCCTGAGGGTATAATAAATAAAAATAAATAAATAAATAAAAAGTGTAAAACCTGTAAACAAACAGCTCTCATCATGATGGGTCTGCAAGTAAATTTCGGAGTCCACAAGGCGTCTAGCCCGCATACTTTGCATTAAAAAAAAAAAAAGATGTTTTTAAGAGAAACTTAATGCGGTGCTGTCCCAAAACTGCATGGTGGCATAAAGTAACATGGTGTCAGTGGATGCTTCAGTGACATAAAAACATATAAAAAAAAAACGCGTCTGCAGGGTAAAGATTTCTTCTTTTTTTTCGTCTGGCACGCGAAGTTTGTTAAAGAGCACAGAACGTTCGCAGGACTGATGCGCGAATTCGACTGCTCGTTTAGCCACACCAACAATATCTGTTTATCGAGCAACACAAAGTAAGAGTACAATAAAATACAAACTCGCGAGGCTGGCCGTATTTTAACTGTTGCAGCTACACGTATCTGTTTAAAGTAGCAGTAAAAAAGCCGCAAAGCAGTATACTTCGTTTCAGCTTCGGTCCAGACGCAGCCGATGCTACAAGCGCGAGCATGTGGCCCAGAACAGTGCTTGCACTGCACGAGCGCGCGTGCTTGGCAGGGATGCTGAAAGCCTGGAGCTCGCGTTTGTAGCTTTGGCTGCGTCTGGACCGAAGCTGAAACGAAGTATAGAATTCACTGCCAATATATAACCTCATTAGGGAAATGCATGCAAATTCCTGTGCCAAGGATCCGTGTGCTATTGAAAATGGAGGTTACTAAAGTACTAGAATGTTTTCTTTTTTTTTTGTAAACATAGTGTTTTAAGACAAAAAGCTCGACGTAATCGTTGTTAGGGCCTTGCAACAAACCATTTTATGCCATAGTGCTTCTGTCTCGTTGCTCAAGACCTTTTCATCACCACCACCTAGATTGCGCTATTTCGTTACTATCTTTTTTTTTTTTTTTAATTTTATACACAGTGAGGTATCACCGCAGATCAGGGTGTATAATATGGACACTTGGCTAAACAGTCGGCAAGGACTTCGACCTCCGTGATTAGCCCGCGCCAAGGTTAAGCGCTGCGCGGGTCAATTATGGCCGCCGGGCGCCTCCCCGATTTTTTCTCCAAGTGTCGAGATTAGAGCACTCCGTGTGTGCACGCTGCACACCCTCTAAATGATGTCACGAGAAAAATTGGCGACGTCATATGACGACACGCTAAGCGTTTCTCCGCTACATTAGGCAGCAAAATCGTGACGTCACGCAATGCCCCGGACAACGTTTTTAGATTAGCTCAGTTACGGAACTGTTTTAAAATATTCTGGCGGGCTAGGTGGTTATTCATACTAAATTACAAATAGCGCTAAGGCAAGACAAGGAAAGACGAAGAAGTGGACACTTCTTCGTCTGTCCTTGTCTTATCTTAGCGCTATTTGTTATTTAGTACGGAACTGTTCATAGACGCCGCTTGCACGAGCGATACCCCCATGCCCCGATGATGATGATGATGATGATGATGATGATGATACTGCGGCTGCTCCCTTTATAACGGGCGGGCTCAAATAATCGTGCCCAAGCCTGGGGGTGAATTCAGCGCCCCCTGTGTTGTGTATGATGCCACCAATCCTCCAGTCGTCTTTTCGTCTGCTCGATGGTCTTCCAAAAGGCTTCAGTAGTATTGGCTGCCTCGCTTGTTGACGAGAAGCCCAACGCTGCCGCTAGAGGCGGGACACCCCGAGAAGTTTGCGTGGCGCCCCCTTACGGCGAACCGGGGTGACGTCACTGCGAGGACAGAATTTTTGCCTGACTCGCTCCTCTCGTTCTGCGGAGGCTGTGACGATGTTAGCTTTCGCCGCGCTCGTTTCTATTTAACTTTTTTTGTGCGCGTTTTTTGTAGGAAGTGTACATTTTCATATGTGGCTTTATTGAAGTATGGCCTGCAGCTGCAGGCGAACCTTCTACCAACATTTCAGTCATGGTTGACAGGGCAGGCAACGCATGAATCGCAGCTGGTATGTGAAAATAAAGAAATATAGCCTCAACTGCAGGAGAATCACTAAAGATTTGCATCTTCAGCAATCAATGCTACTAATGGTCTGAATGAATTGACAGGTTATAAATACTATTTCGATTTCTTTTTTTTGTGCGTTTTAAACAAAAACGCCGAAGCAGAAAAGCTGCATGCTGCTCGCGCAACATGTTAAATGTATTCTGGGCCATTGAAAGAGAATCACAATTTGGACAGCCCAAGTACAGGTATAAAGTAAAGAAAGAACGAACACAGGCATTGACAGTTTTTTGTTTGTCTGTTTATATTTCAATAGATTCGACGGGTGCTATCTGTGGACTTCTCTATAATATCGCTCAATTAATGTACAACAAACGTGGGAGAAGATGTCTAGCCCATTATTAGTGCCTAAGGCTCTGAAATTTAGATGCTACTAAATCAGATTGTCCTGAAGCTAAAATACGACAAGCTTTAATCACGCAAACAAGTCACCCTTCAGAGGTTCTACGTTTTCTGCTCTTAGTGCAGCATCTACCACTGGCAGCCGCTCGAATGCTCGCTGTTCCACCTGTTTTCCTCTGTTGTCAGAGAGTCCAGCTGTAGGGAGTTTGGAGGCTGAGGAAGCTTTTAGGGACCTGCAGCAGTGTCTCTTTTGATTGGGAATCAGAATTTATACTAAACGGTGTTTTTGTTTTTTGTTTTTTTTGGAATACACAATGCTGGAATAAAGGAAGAATGCCAGGAAAAAGTATAAACATTCCAAAGTACGGTACTATTGCGGCGCATATTTTGGGCAGTTCAATCCATCTCATACAGGCAACTGGGGGAAATTCGGCCGTTTTTCTTGCTACCATATAAGCTCATTTCCAGTAAATGTGTGTGTTCTAAGAAATAAAACATGGCTGGCAGACGTGTACGAACTATATCATTAATTCACGACGAAGCTACATTGATGTAAAACAACCCTGTTCCACAAGCACTTCAAAGGTCTTCAGACCGGTGGCGTTTAAGACATCTGCGAACCAGCGTATGCAGAGTGGCACGCGCAGAC
Organism: Ixodes scapularis; assembly: GCF_016920785.2. NCBI lineage: Eukaryota > Metazoa > Arthropoda > Arachnida > Ixodida > Ixodidae > Ixodes > Ixodes scapularis. The sequence continues at coordinate 15,213,588 of NW_024609838.1, read as the reverse complement.
TCGGGGTCACGAGCTAATATGCCGACTGCCCAAATTCCTTTCATACAAATGCCGTTTGAAAAGCCTGCAAAGGGGGATGTAATATCCTTTTAAATCATGAACATACAATAAAATTCCAGCGTATGAAACACTTACGCCGCCGCTTCCCCGACCCCTCGCACGATTTCTTTGTGCCGTGGGAAATGACAAGGAGCTTCATCGGCGCCATTCCCTCCGCCGATAGCTTTTGGGATTTTTATCCCAATTATAAAGGTCAAGGTGACAAGCACGCTTATAGAAGGTACGGAAGCTCGTCGGTATCGGCCTAACCCAGTGTCTTGTACACCGGATAAACAAGGTCCCGCTCCTCGAAGTACTTGTTGCACACAACGGCAGGCCAAACCAGGAAACCAAGGCAGGGAAGCGAGCCGGATGCAAGATCGCGAAGCAGAGTCCTTCCCCTGACGTCAAGGTCACCCAATCATGGCGCGGCGACCTCAGCGACACCTGTGTTCGCTCTCAGGGCTCAGTTCGACGACGGAACCATAGAGTGCCCGGTCGCAGATTTGGAGCGCGAGGATCTGGCAGCACAGAGCATCAAAGAGCCATTGCTCGGGGAATCTAAGGCCCCTGTATACTTAGGGGAATCTGGTTGTCAGCGCACGGCTTTTGCAGCGGCGAGGACCCGAAGCATGGTTTTCAAACCCGACCAGAAAAGAAGCCGTAGCGCGAGGAACGCGAAGAGCACGAGCGGACATTCCATCGCTCGGGAGAAGTGTGTTTCGGCGTCTCGCCGCAGCGGGGCGCCCGTTACATGACTCTCCTTTCATCCGTTGTCCGGCGCTCTATCTTTACAGTTTCGGCGGCAGCGTCTCGTGGCGATCTTCTGGCTTTGTCAGTATTGAGGAGGTTATGCCATCACTCACCACGACTCGCCTCCCATCGCTCGACGCGCCGGACGGCTGCTTTGCTAACTGCAGCGTATTTTATGGAACATGCCAGTTTCGAAGCACAGCGTCTAAATGGCGCTCCCCCTACTCTATGGAACACACAGTAATGAAACGAAAATCTAGATGGCGCTTCAAACGACGGGAGGCGGACAGGAGTGAGTGAGGGGGGGGGGGGGGGGGGGGGGCACCCCCTTCCGCGGCTGTTCCTCAACTGATGTAATCTAGTAACGTTGGTCCCTGAACACATTTACGTCCATGACTATGTCACGTCATAATTTCTTCGCTAAAACTAGCGGGAAGCATTTCCCCGCTAAATTTAGCGAGAAAATTGCGACGTCGCGTGACCAGGTAATCTTTGTATCATCGCTAAATTTCGAATGGTGGGGGAAAGTGATTATATTGAATGGGTTAAAACAGCGCAAAAAGACGAAGGACCAATTAAAGGAAACACGCAGACACAGCGCTGACTTACAACTGAATTTTTACTTCTGCGCCATTCAGCAAGCAAACTTGAAAAGAGATAAATATACAAGCAATCGACCCGATAACACGTCATCTTCCCACCAAGCCGACACGCGGGTACACGTATTTACCCGCCTTTCTGATAAAATTTATCTCATCACTAACCAGGGCAAGTGACGGAACACTTATGCAGATGCCCGCGCCATGGTTGGCAATAAAAAAGCTTCGTCAATCTCCCGAGCATACTGAGCTTTATGTTGGGCTAAAATCTTAATTTCATTAAACATACATTGGAGAGCATGCACATCTGTCACAGCGGACCGCTAAATTGCAAGAGCGTAGGGACAGAGAATGTTCCCTCGCCCGGTCGTTAACACATCTCCCTGTCTGCCCGATGTACACTCTTCCACAGGACAACGGAATTAAATACACCACCCCACATGCGCAGGCGATAAACCGGTCACGGTGCTTAACTTCACATTGTGTACCCGCGCGACCACCTCGATTCACGGCTGCACACAGCCGTCCCAACTTAGCTAGAGCCGAAAACACAACTGGCACGTTGTACCTACTTGCAACCTTCTTGACACCGTGGGACACCTTGCGCAAGTACGGCAAGACCACAGGTCTTACCGTTGGTTTTTGTCTTGCCTCAGAACTAGCAGGCCCTCTAAACACCCTAACCAAGGATTCCACGACGCCCATGACGCGTAATTGCCCATGGCCCATGGTTGCGTAATTTGTGAGCAGCAGAGTGCGCTACGGTACAGCTTCCGGCTCAGTTGAAGTGGCCGTGCAACCATATTCGCTTGGAATGTTGTTCCCTTTACACGAGTTTACTGGCACTAGTGGGACCCAAATAACTCCTTAGTTGCTGTGTAATTTCAAAGACAAAAGCGAGCGTTTCCATTCAATCTCTTCTTCGCGAAACTTGATAACAAAGCTGGGAAGTCGCAGTAACCCCCCCCCCCAGTGATGCTGTTTGAGTGCGGCTCATAGATTGGACCCGAACATTGCGTGAGCACTCGATTTGGGCTCGTGATAATCGATAACTCGACAATCATTCGTGTAGCCCGTGTCCAATCGTTGCAAAGACGTCAACAGCCGAACCATAACAATGTCTGGAAATCAGCGCGTGTCCTGTGCCTTGCCATCCCCAGCGCGTGGCTATATGATCAACATTGGCGGCATATAATCGGCTCCAGATCACGTGGCCGCTTGTTCTAGCTGAAGATTGAGGGGAAGAACGCTGCTTCTTTTTCTTTCATTTTTCTCTGCGATTTATACGCATGGAGAAAAACGAACGAGTGTTCCATGGGTTAATTGACGTCAGGGATTTGTTCTAAGCGGTTTTGTACAAAGTGCAAAAATCGTTTCCAGGGCACGGCAAACAACAGGCATTACTTGTAATTCTGTGCTGCCGGCATCGCATATACTACAAATACATACCACGGTGTCAGGCTAAGGATGAAAGAGGCGGTGCAACGATATTCAATTGGAAGGTTTTTTTCACTTTACACGAGCTTACTGGCAGTAGTGGGACTCAAGGATACTCACATGCAACACCACTGACCAAGAAACTCCTTTGTTGCACTGTAATTTCAAGGACAAAACCGAGCGTTTTCATTCAATCTCTTATTGAATGTGGCTCATAGATTGGACCCGAGCATTGCGTGGGCACTCGATTTGGGCTCGTGATAATCGATAGCTCGAGAAGCAGTCGGGTAGCGTCCTGTGTACAATCGCTGCAATGACGACAACAGCCGAACCATAACATGCATCTGGAACGCAGCGCGTATCCTGTGCCTTGCCAACCCCAGCGCATGGCTATGATCAACATTGGCGGCATTTGATCGGCTCCAGATCACGTGGCCGCTTGTTCTGGCTGCGAGTTGAGGGGGTGAACTCTGCTTGTTTTTCTTTATTTTTTTTTTTTTTGCGACTTCGATTGCGTGTGGTGAAAAACGAATCGGCATTTCACAGGTCATTAACGTCAGGGATCCGCTCTAAGCGGTATTTCCGCAAAATACAAAACTCGTTGCATCGCCCCTTCAAGTAGAAGCTGCACCTTCAGCACGCGCTCGTTGACATCCGCCACGCTTGGGACGAAGCGTTATCTAAGGCAGAAAGCTCACGTTGAAGGCGGAACATCTACACAATTCTTAAACCGTCACCGGATATACTGTAGCCTCAGATAGGGGCGTTAAAATAATTTATAAATATAATCGATTAATCGGTTAAATATTCATGGTCTAGACCCTGAGATATGGAACGACAAAATAACGGGCGTTATTTTATTTCTTCGTGTGTCCTGGTTTAGATTATTATCCTTCCTAACCAGCTGGCCTGCGTACTTTCGCTCATTGTAAGATTCCCTAATCGGTGCACATATCTTTAGTCGCAAACAATACACGAAATGCGGGACCTCAGCACCCTCTCTTTAATTAGTGCCATTAAGGCACGCTTACATTTTTTTTATCACCGGGCAACGAACTAACTAGAGTAGTTTACGCAGGGTTGAGAGCCTCGTAGTGGAAAAAAAAAAAATAATTAACCTTTTCTTTATTTCCGCAAGATGCTCTTGGGTGATCCCCCAGCGTCGTCACCCTTGTTCACAATCACCTCGGGAACTGCGTCACTCACGACAGCGCTGCGTCTTCTCAGTGCGGGTCTCGGAGGCTCGGCCGCCTCAACCTCCGGCGGAGGCAGGGCGGGAAGCGGCGGAAGTGGCGGAAGGAAAGTCGGGGCCAGAGGGTAGGGCGGTTTCGGGTCTAAGGGGTAAGGTGGACCCGAGTCCTCAGGCGGATGTCCAGGTGGGTCCAAAGATGGACCGCGCGGGTAAGGTGCAGGTGGAACTTGGTGTTCAACGGGACCAGGGTTCGGGTAAGGTGGAGGTGGAACTTGGTGTTCAACGGGACCAGGGTTCGGGTAAGGTGGAGGTGGCGCTTGATGTTCCCCAGGACCAGGGTAGAAGGGACCTCCTGGTTGAACGGGGTAGCGGACGGGGGGAGGGAGAGGGTTCAGGCAGGGACCCGGGGGCTGGACTGGGATGCCAGGGATGAGGACTTCGTCCGACTCGTCGTGGCGGCGGACAAACATGCGGCCGAGGAGGCCGAAGCGCATCGGAGACTCGGAGAACTGGGGGCCCAGGGTGTTGGGGTGCACCGTGGGCAGGAAGTTGCTTACCTGGGTGGTGAACAGAAAGAAAGAAAGAGATAGAGCAAGCGATAAACTGCTATGAGCGAATAAAGACCTCTAGTTGCGCGCAGTGCTTTGAAAGCCACGGGAGTGAGAGAGAGGAAAGCCGCTCTTGTGCGAATTTTAAGTGACAGGAAAATCTTCAAGGGGGACAAGAATGATGTCCGGTATACACAAAAAACGGTCCGGGGAAAAGAGAAGGGAGAGGAGGGGTCCTTCTTTCTCTCCTGCCTAACTACTTGGGCTACGCTCTCGCTTCCCCTTTGGATAAAAGAACGCCATCTGTCGCAGGGAAAGGAAACTAGCCCCCAAGGCCATCTTGAAGGGTACCGCGCCGCTCGTGCCAGTCTGCGAACGTTCCAATGTTGCGATACTAATCACAATACGTGCACGTTTTGTTGTGTAAAGCCAGATGGAGAGAGGTTTGGTTGCCCGAATTAGCGAAGAAGCTGTTTTTGTCTTGTTCTGCCGTGTAAGTCAGCCACGATGGGGAGGGATGGCGACTGCCCGTTGAAAAGGTCAGATCCGTTTGACACGAAGATAAGTGAGCCTGATACACTACAGATAGAGTATTGTTATTCATGAAAAGTATGCGGCCATCGGTTGTTGAAAATACGGCTTTATGTCTGTGGAAAGTTGCGTTCGTAGACATGGAAGATAGGTAAAACTAAGGCCTCGTGTGCTAGTCTGGCAGGTTTAAACAGAGGATTAATTACAGCGTTCACACTGCCAAGTACAATTCAACGTTACAATATTAGAGTATTTTTGTAGCTAATTTGTGTGCCAATAGTTTCCCAAGGATTGGTCATTTTAGCAACTAAGGTTCGGCGAAGCGTGGGAAAATTATTCGGCCGTGAATACAACCTACTGAACAAACAATTAAAATCAATTTCGTGCAACAGATTTTAAGGTAAGTACGTTTTTGTGTGTGCGTGTGCCAATGTTAGCCTCTGGTAAAACTTAAAACAACCCAGAGAGAATTGCGATATAATCAAATTTGGCTTTGACATACCCTGTCTACACGGATGATGTGCTATAGTAAGTTACAACTCAAGAAGGTAGGGCGGGGGAAAGGAAAGCTGGGGAGGAAGAAGCAAACGGAACGCTAGAAAGGAGGGGGCAAACGTCTCACTCTCTCCAGCGTTCCGTCTGAAGCTTTCCCCTCTCTAGCATTCGCCCTAGTAAAAAAATTTCTGGGTATAAAAAATTGTTTGGTCCAATAAACGCATATGATAAAAAAATATCAGATAAGAGCAGACAAGAACCTTATAAGAACAATATACGTACGATTATATGAGAAGTTAGAAGAAACTGATTAAATGTTTCTTATAACTTTTTCTCGCCGCACCTTCTTCAGTTGCAACGGACTATAGCGCCATCTATGCAAACTTTAAAGTACACTGTTTTTGCCAAACTGTTTCTATAGGGCAAAACGCGACCCTGACGTCACGCAGCTGCGGTGGCGCTGTCGACGGCAATGTGCATGAGCAGACGCTTCACTTCACGCGAATTCAGTTTGTGCGCACGCGCAATGCCAACATGTGGTGTGGGCAAACGCGGGCTTGCTTGTAAACAGCGTGCTAGCGAGTTCGGCGGTCAGAGGACTCGCGAGTGCAGCGACTAGCAATCGGTGGGCCCGTAGTCACCGGATCACCGACAACTGTGCACTGCTTGTTACATAAACTCGCGACTGATCGAAAATAGACTCTGGAATAACAGGATTATGTAACCGCAACTTCTTCTACCCTCCCGTAGCCACGAACCTCCACTTACATTTTACAAGAAAGTGGCTGCGAGCGCATCACAAAAACGCATAAAGAACGTTCAAAGAAAAAACCCTCTCTCATTAAAAAAAAAATTAATGGCGCCACGTAGTCTCTTGTTCTTACCCAGAACAGATTTTTTTTTTTTTTTTTCTGAATGCGTAAAAAAGAAATGAACTCGTGCTCGGGCGACGTAAACAAACCGGGGGCACCCTTCAAGACGGCGTCTACTGCCCAGTGTTGCCAGCCAGATCTCGCTTTCTTTCACTGTTGTCAGACTTTTTGAGAGGGGTCTATACCTTTTGAAACGCTGCACGTAACGGGAGTCGGAGACAAGATAGGAATTCAGGGGAGACTTTTCACACCTCTTTCCACTTAAGCAGAGCGAACGCTGGTCACCTCCTTTCCAACGTTCACTCTGCTAAAGAGGTGGGAGAAGCTTCCCTTGAACTCTTTAACCTGTTACCGACTAGACTATAGTGGGATACAGTGTAGGAAAGCCGCAGTGGGGTAGGCGCTAGATGGCGATGCGGGAATGATGGTAGTGCAGCTTGCAAGCCACGCTGTATCGATAGAGCGTATCGCATACTTTGCTCGCCTTAAAAAGCTCGCACAAGGAGCCGTACCGCACCCACAGTATACCCAGAGCCGTGTGTAGAGAGAGTTTGGTCAATAGGAGGCGCGGGCAGAGCCTGGGCGTGCACCAGATGCAGAAAGAGGGCTTGAAGTGCCCTCTTGACCAACCAGGAGCTGAAAAGAATCGCCTAGCGGTGGTGGCGAGAAACAGTTTCAATCAAAGGTATATGGTTTTAACAAGTGCGTAAGAGTTAAATGTAGTAACCCTTCGTGGTTGCAAATAGGGTGCACGTGATGTTTCGATTATGATCATGCAAAAAGATGTAAGAAATGAATGTGCCGCTCGAATTCTGTTTGCGAACTCTGTTTTGCTCAGACAGAGTGTGACCGCTCGGACGGCAGATTCCTGGCCCTCGGCGCCTGACGTACGGATTATGTCAATCATGGTGGAAGAGTTCCGCTCTTCCACCATGATTTTGGATGACCGTGTTTGAAACATCACGTGCACCAATTTTCAGTCACCGAGAGTTACTCCGACGCGCTTATTATTTTTGTTTCTTATGACCACCGCCAGGGTATTATTTCCGACTTCTGGTTGGCCACATTCGAATTTCTGAAGACGCCCTGGAAAATGCCCTGCACGCTTTCCGGCCGATGGCGCCCCCTCATTTGTCTCCTTTTCTTCCCAATGAATAGACAAACTGCCTACATATACGGCTCTGCGTATACCTAGCAAACGCACTGCTAATACAGCCTCATGTATCCATAAAATACTTTCATGCCTATATTGCTATGAACTAAATGCATGCATACACCCACAGATTTCATGTTAACTGGGCTACGCACGCTGCGAAATGCACGTGGACATGCGAGCACGTAGCCATCTTTGCTACAGTGTCATTAAACGAACAATTAGTACTTAAATAAACGGCATTTTTGACGTCTAAACGAAGCGCTCTTATACACCTTTTCCTAAAAGCGTTTCTGATGGCTGCCTAAAGGCTAGTTCACACATTTGCAACGGTTGCGTTCGCATGCAACCGAGACGACTGTAACGACCATTGCACCGCAACAACCCTGACTCACGCATTGCTTCGCGCCTAAGCTACCCTTTGCATAGCTTGCCATGCTGTGTACGGCGAGCACTTCTCCCGATGACTTTGCCGCACGGGTCTTTTCGGTTGCATACGAACGCAACCAACGCATATGTGTGAACCAGCCTTTAAGGATGATTGTACCGTTTGGTGCGAGCTTTCATCACTTGCCTTTTTGGTAAGGTCACGTGATCGGACTGTTTCAATTTCATGCTGAACAGTTACCATCAAGTCCCATAGAACGAACTTTTAACAAACAAAGCCCACAGGTCTGGTCTGCTTTACCACAAGCCATGGGAACAACCAATCACTGCCGTTCACGGAAACAGGCCAGCGAATAGCGAGGCACCGATGACGATTAAATACCAGCTCAAATCGGATTTCTGAGACGCCGTTGACTCTTCGTCATTCGCTGCTTTCTTTCCCTAAATGGTAGAGTTCCGCGTGCTCCGTGGTAGAGTGGGCGTGCAGGAAAGCTCGTACTATCTGCGGGACATCGCGGCACTTTTTGTAAAAATCAGCGCATATATAGACCATTCCAATTACCGCTTTCGGCGTCTCCCATTCTTGCCTATTGGGCTCTCGAAAGCGCTCTGCGAATACCCAATGGCGCTCTTCTGCCCGAAACCAGCCGCTTCCTACGCGTCCACATCATAATGACTCAGCATTTTTCGCCCGGGTGGTAAGCTCTGACAAGGTGTATACATCACGCACCAGAGGACGCGGTGGACGCTGGACCGGCCGGTAGCGGTACCCAGGGATGCCTGGCAAGGAAGACCTCCGCGTCAACGGAGCCGCTGGAGTGGACTCCAGGGGAGGCGCACTGGGCTCCCGACCAGGCAGAGCGCGCTCCGGAGCCACGTCGGCCCTCCTCCCGGCGTCGCCACCCACGCGAGGCAACGAGACCGCCATCCTGGACAGGTCCAATCCGGGCAGGTTCGGAGGCAGCGCCCAAAAGCGTGCCACGTCCTCGAGGTTGTCCACAGGCTGGTCCGTCGGAGCACGGGCGGGTTCGGCGGCGAACACGACCGTCACGGCGGAGTCTGGCGGGATGGTCTTGGGTGCCACGTAGCGGACCGGGAACAGGGAGGTCATGGCCACCAGGCCCCTGTTCCGGAGGCGAGCCTGGTACGCGTTGAAGATGGGAGGTTCCTCCGGACCCCACTTGTAGGAGGGTTGGAGCGCGTCGTCACAGTTCTGCGGCGGGGACAGTTCCGGAAGTTACAGAGGAAAAAAAAAGGCGGATCTTGCGGAATAACTTGGCTTTAACAAAAAGTCCCGGTAACTATTACTGACAAAAAAAAAAGTGAAAGCCGTTTACCACTGTAACGCCGAATTGGAGCGCAGCTCTTGAGGAGGAGGCGGGAAGTGTACCGAGGGCCACGGTTTCTCGGGGGTCACGTGACATAGGGAAAAGGGTCACACATTACCCCCCACCCGAGGGCACGTGACCTTGTTGGGGTCACGTGACCTCAGGGGAGGGGGTCCACGTGGAGGGGGAGTCACGTGCCCCCCGAGGTCACGTGACCTCGGGGGAGGGGTCACGTGACCCCGTGACCAATATTTCCCCGCTAGATTTAGCGGGGAAATTTTTCCACTAGATTTAGCGGGGAAATTTTTTACGCTAGATTTAGCGGGGAAATTTTTTCCGCTAGATTTAGCGGGAAATTTTTCCGCTAGATTTAGCGGGGAAGGTTTTCCGCTAGATTTAGCGGGGAAATTTTTCCGCTAGATTTAGCGGGAAAAATTTTCTGCTAGATCTAGCGGGGAAGTTTTTCCGCTAGATTTAGCGGGGAAATTTTCCCGCTAGATTTAGCGGGGAAATTTACCCATAATGCACCGCGCGGTTACGCCGACGGCGACGGCGGCGGCGACACCGCTCAAGCCGGGAACGGGCGCCTAAGAGCTGCGCTCTAAAAAAGCATCATACAAAAGACAAAGTGTTCGCTGCAGATATAATGGCAAAAGTGTTACACGCGTCAAGCATGTTCGAAGTATGTTTGCCTTCATGTTTTTCTCGAACATGCCTGCGGGCAGTTTTTTGTATAAACACCGTGACAGGCCCGTCATACCAGGGAGAAACACGCCTTGGACAGTGCCTTCAGGCCGCCCTTGTATTATAGCAGCGTAACCGCGGCTTTAGGTCGCCAAACTTCTCCCTGATATCCTGTCCAGGAAAAAGCACAACTCACCTCGAGAGTGCTCACTACCGTGCCAAGTTATGGTGACGTCATGTGAACTGGTCGACGGACCCCGTCCCATCATTCACACTAAATTTAGAGGGATGAAACGTCACATTACACCCTGATGTCACGTGGTACTCTGGTTTCGGGTGTGCGCGGTCTGTCCGCGACATTAAATTTATTTTCAGAGTCCCTCCACCCCCTCCCTTCCCACCCCCCAAATGATTCCCAACAAAGCGAGCATTCCTCAAGCGCTCGGCCGTCCAGACGAAGAAAAAAGGAAAAAGACAAAAAGGAAGTGAAGAGGTTTTCTGCCAGAGTGTGAGGATGTCGCACAATGCCTATTGGAAGCGCTCCTTGTTCCTGTCTAACACCCGCGGGCCGTGGGTTGCTGACCGCTGGTTTACACTATCAGCAAAAGAAAAATAAATAATAATAATAATAATAATAATAATAATAATAATAATAATAATAAGAAGAAGAAGAAGAAGAAGAAGAAGAAGAAGAAGAAGAAGGAGAAGAAGAGCAAGAACAAGAAGAAGAATAGTTTTGATTTTTTTCATATGCATGAAAATGAATGGGCGTCGAGTCATCGATTAATTAATCGATTAAAAGGCGGAGATGCATCCGGTAAAATGTTTAATCGACGTCCAGTCATCTTGGCTAGTTATTATAAAAACATTAAAGGAAAATACAACTGGTTCTTGTTTGCACCCACTCGATGTCGACAAGAGCGAAATGAGCCCCCTGTCTGAAACTTCCTGGTCACCTATTTCGAGACTAACCAAGAGACAGGGTCAGGCCTGTTGCACGTTGGTATTATTAGGAAGTTTCAGTAGACCGTACGCTGCGGATTGCAGGCCCAGAATGGCGAGTGCTTAATCTATGTTTCGAATTGACGACACCAGCAGCTCGAATTTTGCGTACTGTCTACTTAATGTCTTAATCAATGTAAACATCACGACACGCTAAAACGACAGTGGAGGCAACATGGTAGGGGGAAAAAAATCGGTGGTTGCTTACAAAGTTTTGCCTTCTTAACCACGTGATGGCCCAGACTGGAATCAGGCCGAGGCTGAACATGAGCATCAGGCATCCAGCGATGTCGGAGTACAAGGGAAGCTTGTAGTCCAGCAAGGTCGTCGGGATTTTGACCAATATTCCGGACAGGCATGCCAGCTGAAAGGGTTTCAAGTTGCATTGTCTTTTCAGTTATTTTTTTAAAGGGCGTAGAGCCATCATATCTTAGACCTCTGCTACGCTGCACACGTTCAGAGAGAGAGAGAGAGCATCTATACCAATCATCTGTAAAAACCACCACCATGATGATGTCAAATGCCCATTTCAAATGATACGCATGGCAATCGCTAAGCAGCAATCGGTACAAATATATGGCGACCATCGAACAACGCTACGCATCAAATTACCTTTTCTAGAGCCGGTAGATGGATGGAAAGATGTATACCTTACTGCAAAACTCAATATACCTTTTCGCTATACGAACTGTGGAACTGGAAATCTAACTGGAATTGTTTTTGGAAACCTTTAATCCAGATTGCAGACAAAGAAATAACTTCGGAAAACCCAAAATCAAGGTAGATTTCCATTTCCATAATCCAGGAAACGAAAAGTTATATGGGGTTTTTTGGGGTAGGGATACGGCTGCACCCTCTAAATTGGACGGTGGCTCGCGCCACCTAGACAGTGCACAGTCGCCTTTGCCAAATGTACAGTGAAGCCCTTTACATGCGAGTATCAGGTGTTCGGCCGTTTCCTTCTTATCTGCGCAAGCAGATCAACATACTTTAGCTGTGGTTTCGTATTTCGCTCTGTACATCTTGGCTCGCAACGCTCCCGTTTTCTGACCTCAAATAATAAGAATAATATTAAACTTTATTTTCCATTCAAAATACGTGAATGGCGGAAACAAGAAAAATCCGTAAAACGGCTTGACGAAGCCCCTTGCTTCTTTACAGCTTCATACGCACAAAAAATTCAGGCTGTGAAATTGATCGATTAACCTACCGAGTAATCGAATAATGATTTAATCACGATTAAAGTTTTTTTTAACCGGGTAATCGGTAAAAATGGGACGAACCAAAATAAAATAAACATTAAATTCTTTCACCACGCAAAAATGGACGAGTACACAAACACAAAAGGCAAAATGTAGCTAAAATTTTAACCTAAAGTAAACAGTGAGGGTGAGATTTGTAACTCGAAACAAGTGCAGAAGGTTACACCTGTAACGGCCGTTCCAACGTCGTGAAATCAAAGTAGGCCACTCTTACCGGAGAATATTCACGAAACTCTGCCTCAGGCAGCTTGAGTAATAATCCGTGAGTGTGAGTGTCTTTGAACCTGTCTCAACCACACATCGAGGTTGATTCATAATCGAGGTTGCATATTGCGCGGTTTATCAGATATTCAGAAAAATAAAAATATGTATATATATAAGTAATCGCGGCTTGAAAAGAAAGTATTATGCATAAAAATGAACGAGACCAATTAATCGAATAATTAGTCGATTAAAGATAAGCGATTATTGGGGTGAAAGTTTTAATCGACGTCCAACCCTACAAAAAATAGAACATAGCAACAGCATAAAACATATCAAAATACAGAATACAACTCAACATGTGAAATAGAAAACATATTAACTTAATATGTTTTCATGTTATAACATAACATAGAATTATTATTTTGACAAAACTCGCGACGGTTCTCTCTAGAACTGCCCAAAAATAATTTCTCAAGCAATATCTCTCTTAAATTGACTGAACGTCGTCGAAGCTGCTTTAGTTAAAATTAAAATTTAAAGTGTTATTTTTGCAGACGTACACTAGAAGGCTATCCCAGACAAAATGCTAAGGGCAGCTTGACAACGGCGTCTGAGAATGGCCGTTACACGCGCTACAGCTTCGAAAACAAACAACAAAACCAACCAAACCATCTAATCACACATTATGCATCAAAACATGACACACTATCGAAAAAAAAAATGTATAAAAAACATAAATAAATAAAAACATACATAAAAACAATAAACAATCTAGATAAAATAGGAACGTAAATCGGCTCCTGAAATCAGTAACATACGTCTATCCTATAATTCCCTGTCTGCTGCCTTAATACCCCATTCACACGGCTAGCAAAAAGGCACCTTATACATAGATCTCCTTGCAATCGGCGAATCAGTCCGCGATTTTAGGTCGCGAGTTCGAAATTTTCGCGCGGAGGATCGTCAACTGATTCGCCGCCGACCATAACGGTCTCTTAACTACAAGGACCTTCATGAATGAGTGAATGGGGTTCCCTTTTTAAGTGGCATGGCCTGACATGCATTCATATTGCCGCCCAAAACTTTCAATCGAAGTTAACTAGTGGCTACCTTCATCTTGTGCCGACACTCCCCATGTACAAATAGCGAAAGCCTCATCGCGCCTCCCTCGTCAATATTTGTTCTATCTTCAAAATATATCTTACTAGAAGCTTATCTGCCTTCGAATGATGACTATCTCAAATTACCTTGTACCCCTTGTTCGGTGTTTTGCTTTGTTCACCCAGAGATTGTCTGAGCACCACGTGTTGCATTATTTCACATTTTCCCCCCTTGGCGAGCTGGTGTCATACAAAGAACTCCAATCGCAAAAACCTAAACTTAACATCATGACGAGCTCTCTCCGGAATATCCCTCGCCACTTCATAGCTACTAGAGTCCCACACTACTATATTTCGCATTACAGCTGCATTTCCTTACGAAATGGAATTTTTTTGTTGCTCGTAGGCGCCCGGGCGACTAAAAATTTCCGACCGCAGGCCAGCTTCCCCAACGGCCGGACCAGCGTTACTTTAGGATCAGCCAGCCACATCTATACCATAGCCTCCTCTATGCTCACAAAGCTTGGCACTTTGACGACGGAGCCATAGAGTGCCCGGTAGCAAATTTGGAGCGCGAGGATCTGGTAGCACAAAGCATCGAAGAGCCATTTATCGGGAACCTGGACGTCAGCGCACAGCTTTTGCAGCGGCGAGGACCCGAAACACTTGTTCTGTCGGGAGAAGTGAGTTTCGGCATCTCGCCGCAGCGGGGCGCCAGTCACGTGGCTCTCCCTCTCATCCGTTGTCTGCCGCTCCACCTCTTCCATTTCGGCGGCCGCTTCTCGTGGCGATCTGCCAGGCTTTGTCGGTATACAGGAGCCTACGTCTACACCAGGGTGTAAGATAGACAGGTGGGGAAACGAGAGCCCAATGAGCGACCGGATTGTGTCCCCCTCGGTTTTCTCTTTTTCTGTGGCGCCATCTATGTGGACCACCGCGAACTCTCACTCCGGGTGAGCGACCGATGGTGTCCGGCTAAACTGACGGAGATGGTTTCTCGTGGATTTTCAATTGAGGACTGTCGTGCTCTCGGTTTATTTTGCGCACTCTCCCATAGAGTTCCACGCAAATCCGATTCCGATCTTTTTCTTCTCGCCGCAGCGCCATCTGCCGCAAGTAGGGGGTACCCGCAAGCAGACGAGTACACAATCCGGTCACGGCGCTGCGGTAGGCTTCTATGGGCCGTTTCCCCACCTGTCTATCTTACACCCTGGTCTACACGCATGGTGGCCAAAAGCACCAGGGCACGCGCACCTCGCGCGCTCGCTTCCATCATAAGGTAAAACGGAGGCGGCGCGCGGACGCTCGGAGACGACGGGCCCACCCGCTATGTCACTTCGTTACATGATCGTCCACGTTAATTTAAATGTAGCTTCTCTTTCTCGCAACCCTTGGCTCCGTGTCATTCCTCCGGTCACCTAAAGAGGCGCCAAAAATACAAGGACGAGGAAGTAGACAGACAAGAGCGCTCTTGTCTGCCTACTTCCTTGTCCTTGTATTTTTTGCGCTTCTTTAGGTGATCGTGAACCAACTGGCCCCAATTGCTACCTTAATGCATTCCTCCGGATCCGGCGAGCCGTGAGACTAACCGACCACGAACTTGACGGCATAAATTGCTGAAGACTTTCTTTAGTCCAGGAGGTGATCTCTCAGGAAGCGACTCGAGGAAATTTATGCTTCCTGCAAGGCCACGCACAACTAAACCGCCATTGCTTAATGTTGGACCGTATTTCCATATTATGTCCATCTCAATCACAGTTGACGAGTCACACTCAAGCGCCTTTCTAATGAAATGGCGTATTTGTGTGTGTGTGTGTGTGTGTGTGCGCGTGTGCGTGTGTGTGTGTGTTTGTTTGTGTGTGTGTGTGCGTGTGTGCGTGTGCGTGTGCGTGTGCGCGTGTGTGTGTGTGTGTGTGTGTGTGTGTGTGTGTGTGTGTGTGTGTGTGTGTGTGTGTGTGTGTGTGTGTGTGTGTGTGTGTGTGTGTGTGTTTTCTTGAATCGCTGCTACTCAAAGTTTGTGGTTCGACCAAAGATAGACATCTTTATCGACGCCGAGGGCAATTTGTTGAGCTTGCCGAGGAGGAAAGAACTAGGACTGCATTGGAACACCTGTAAGTGCCTTTGACGCCAAGATTCAGTGAACGTGTACCTATCTTTGATCTCAGTATTTTTAGACCGCTCTTAGATGACATAAATCCTTTTATAGCTCTTTAAAGGAACTACAGAGACATCTTTAGTGCATCTTTGGCAGGCGATGGAATAGATAGGCGAGGGTCTTACCAGCAGCATCAACGGAATCAAAAAACCCCAGAGGGCCTTGTAGATGACAGCCGACGTGGCCGAGTACATGAACTCGATGTCGAAGATGATTCGTCTTGTGGCTGACAAAACAAACAGACAGGCTAAAGACACGGTCTAACTCCAGATATGTCAAGATACATTTTACAAACCACGAAGGGATCATAAAACGTTTCTTTATTGAAATTAATTGCCCATGCTCAGAAAAAAAAAAGATTACGTTCATTAAAGAAGGCATAAGACAACATTTATTTCGAATGTTAAGAACTGCCTATCCCGTTTTGGCACACAAGAAAATGAGCAGATTGGGAAAAGGAGGCGGGTGAGGGGGGGGGGGGGGGGGGGGGGGGGTCATGAAGCCGTAAATGTGATTTTTCCAGCGGAACTTCGAAAATAAAAACTGGTTTGTTTTAATTCCCTATTTTAGAACTCAACAAAATTGGGTGTGTTAAGTAACGAAGGATTTTGTTAGAAATAAGTAAGATTTGTTTTAGAAAAGTCTATCTTTCCACAGTTGCGTCGGCATCGTTCTTTTTTAGCTTTCTTTGTGAGTGTTGGCGTTTTGGAGGGAGCATTTGCGTGGGCAGAGCGGCCGGGAGGGGGGAGCGGTTTCCCCGCGGTCGTTAAGAAACCTCTCGGGTTTCGGGAGTCTGCTCGGACAGATCCCTTCTTGCAGCTGGTGGTGGCTATTAGCCGAATGTGCCTGTATATAGAGGGTTTTGCCGCTTAGTGTAATATTGTCGCTTTATGCCCGATGCAATAAATTAGCGGTTGGCGCCAGTCAGACTGGAAAAATTGCAGAGAACAACTCTACAAGGAATTTAGGTTTGGCGGTTGGGAAGCCAGGATGACAGCTCGCCGACCATTGGACGACAGTGTACCACGTGGGAGTGGTGAAATTTGAAGTGATTGGTCCTTCTCTGGAGGGAAAGGAGGCCTCTACGAGGCTACAAAAGGGCTGCCGAGAGGATTCTCGGGGGAATTCAGCTCTTGACCCTTACAAAAATATGAAACGAGTTTCAATTGAAAGTAATTCAATTGTATAGAAACTCAATTGAAACTCATTGACCATTTTTGTAAGGGGAGACTGGGGACTAAAGTACGGGGTTTTAATTTTGGAAGTTTTGTATATTACCGTTGACTTGTCGTTTTGTTTTGAAAATAAACGTGGCCACACCACCGTAAACCTACCAACGTCGTAATGTGTCCAGCGGGATCGAACAACTTTTAGTTGTTTTTTTTCTTATACGACTTCCCGAGGGACTACCATCGGGCGAACACCATCATCGGTCGTCACCATCCTGACCGGGCCCCTTCCCCCTCGGAAAGTTGACTGGGTGAGAAGCTGATTTGTCATAATGCCATTTTGATGCTAGAAGCGGACCACCAATTCTTTCAGTCTCTCCTTCACAAATATTTTTCACATAGTCGCAGTGATCCCAACAGGGCACCAACCTAGGAAAAAAAATCTTATATGTATAAGACATTTCTTGTTCCAGTAAGTGCATGTGATTAAATAAGATAATTTAAGAGCCTACAAGAAGCTTATGATAACATATAAGAACAATATAACATTACATAAGAAGTTGTAAGGAACTTTTTATCGGTTTATTTTAACTGCTTATGTAATATTATATTGTTCTTATATGTTCTTATAAAGTTCTTGTATGCACTTACGTGATATCTTATTTAATCATATGCGTTTATTGAACCAAGAAATTTCTTCTACATATTAGATTTTTTACTAGGGCTAGGCACGTCAAACAAAAATTTGGGGCCAAATTCTATGGAGCTCGCCAATTAGACATTTGCAGCGATGACGCAGAGCTTTTCTCGCCCAAGTCCGACCGGCGTGTCCGCAAACTTTTGGCTCCAACTTTGTGTTTTACGAATCTTCAGCCCCAGGGTGACGAGAGTTCAATATCGCTTGTTAAATAGCAGTCTGTTTACAAATAATTTACAGTAAAATATCGGTAGAGATCGGAGACGAGCTGCGCGAGACCGGCCAACATGTCGCTCGGACGATATCAGAAACAGTGCGTAACTCGAGCAAATGGCGCGCGTCTTGGCACTGGCTGAATAAAGGCTACAAAGCCCCTTCATAACACGGCCTCATGAACTGAACAGGAGCTACGTGAGCACAACACTTGGACTCCATTACAGTGGCTACAATCAATTTCTCGGCAAACATTTTTTGAATTTGGACATCTGTCCAATCGCCGCGGTGATGGGAACAGCCCAACTCTGCTCCTTGAGGTACATCGTGCGACACTGCTAGTGCGAACACGACATCGGTGCTTTTTCGAATTTCACTCCAACCTCTCATCGAAGAAGAAAATTTTACCACTTAATCCCAAATCGACACTTTCCGCCGCACTAGTAGTTTTTCTTTTTCTTTTTTTTCTAAAAATCTTTCGATGTAAGAGAAAAACAAGACAAACTGACGGTCGCTTGTTCGCGCTATCAGTGTCGCGCAGTGCACGTATTTATTTCTTTTGACATACATGTCTGTATTGGATGTAATGTCTGAGCACGATTATTCGCAGAGTCATAATGCGGCTGCACCGCCGCAGGTCCGGTACTCACAGTAACCCCACGAGAAGAAGACAGCTTCCACGAGGGCGAGTATAACGAAGAAGGACGCCCCGAAGTACGACTCCAAGAATTGCATGAAGTAGGGGCCGGCCTGCGACGTGCCAGAGGTAATAAAAACATTTAAAAAATACTACGAAAAAAACACTCTACAAAACACTCACAATACACCAACGCAATGCCCTTGATACAAAACTCAATTTAGTATTTCTTTTTCATTCAATCGCACAAGTCGTTTTTATTAAAATCAAATCCAACACCTGTCGTCGAATCCACTCCGGATATACAACTTGTGCAGCTCGTCCCTGTTTGATTTTCGTTCACGGGAGAGCTCTTTTTTACTTCTTCGGCTGGGACCTGTTTGCGAACCTGGCCAGAAATAATTCGGCAAGATCTGACAGTGTGACTACACTTTGTTTCAACGCAGTTTGGCAAAAAAAATCCTGGAACCTTGACCAGAAAGTCGGAACGCCAGAGCGTGGCTTATGACAGCACTTGTGTATATCGCTTGTGTACACTTGTGCTCTGTCACGCACTACAACCGCTATAATAGGCTCACAGAGGCAGCAAATTTTGCATATCTTGTCTAAAACCTTCGGTCCACGTCCCCCCATCCCCCTCCTTTTCCCCTTTTCACCACGGCCGCAATCAAGACTTTTGCTCTCACAAAAATACACTCTAAAAAAAAAGTCTGAGCTCACGTTTTTGCAGAGGGCAGATACTGCTGATCAGTGCGCACAATAAAAAAACTCCAGCGACCGAGGAGGCTGCAACGTCATGCCCATTGTCCGTGCGCTTACCTCTCTCTTTATTTATTTATTTTTTTTTTTACTTCGTATACAATTTCTTTTAGCTTCGTGTTCTACAGAAAAGTGTACTCGCAAACGTATTTTTAGAGAGATCTGTTTGAAGTTCCTGCATGTGCGGTACGCCGCCTTGCGCTTAGAACACCAATCACCGCTCTTTCTTTAACAAGTTCAACCAATGAGAAGAGAGATCAGCAACGCGGTCCGATGGCCGCGCAGTCTCATCGCCAAAACGCGTCCACCACACTGGCCACTGAGACGGCTCCCACCGGTGACGTCGCAACCGAAAGAATGGCGCTGATTTGCATCAATAATTAGAATTTCTGCTGACTCATCATCAGTTTCCAATGACAGGGTGGGCTGTGTGCGTAAAGATCAGGATGGCAGCTTAAGCTCGTCGCCTTCTATGCAGCAAAACCGTCCAAGTTGACGATCTGACAGCATCGCCTATTTGCATCGATGAAAGCGGAATGAATCCCACTACCTACGTCAGGGCAGTGAACTCCTTGCCAATCGTGAAAAGCAATCACAGCAATGCTTTTGGTGAGCTGGTCGCACTTTCGAGCGGTTGCGTCGCTGACAACTCACGCTTGTGCACAGCGGGAGTCCGCAAAGAAAAGCACCGATGCAGAAAAGGAGCGTGAGCTCCGTGCCGAAGTCCTTCAGGCCTGGGAAGTGCTCGACGATTGCCGAAAGCACTGTGTGAATCAGAAACACCTGCCGGAAAAAAAAGAAAAAAAGAAAAAAGGCTGCTTCTGATTCGTGTCACTGAATTGTAGTATCAGCAGTGATTTACATATACACCCTTTCCCCAACATCCCCTTTAACGCACTCCAGGTTGAGTTCAACACCCCATGAGTTACAATCCTTGATAAGCCCCCGAGCATCGGCGCTCAATTCCACGACTGTCTTGTGTTATGTGTGCGGGTACGTTGTAAAAATACGATTAACTGTTAATTTAATTCCATTTACATATATTATTATATTTTGAACTAACCTCGGAGGAAAAAACAAGCACTTCCGAGTAATAATATCAAAACCGTATTGCCCTTAGGTGGTACGGGTCTATTGCGATAGCACCAGAAAACACGGATCATGCATCTAAGGGTAATAAGCTACTTTACCTTCGTTGACGAACTACATTGTGTTAAGATACCATGTAATATAGGCGCAGTAGCCTAGCTTAGGACGTTCCCCTTCTCCTGTATTTTTATTTCAATGCCATTTTTTTCCATCTCAGCTAAAGGGGAAAGAAAAGGTATACCCCCATTACTTTCTCCCTCCCCCCTCTCTCCCCTTTTTTCGGAAGTTTCCTGCGTCTGAGATATTTTAGGGTAGTGCTTACCGAAGTGTTGAGCCCAAAGAGGAACAGAGCGACAAAAAAAAGCATGCACCACATCTGAGGGAACGGCAGGTTACTCAGGGCTTCGGTGTAGTTCACGAAAGCCAGGCTTGGCACTGAAATCGTAGAAAAAAAAAAAAAAAAAAAAAAAACTCCGGTTAGTTAACGAAAACATTATTCACCAACACACCAACCTGTTTATTTGAAATATCGCTAAATCATTCCCAGGTTTGCTTTTTTTATTGAGTGAAAGAAAAGCGACTGGAATAACAGGCTTTTATTTTTTTTTCATTAAAAAAATAAAAAACAAGACACAAAATGAAAGACGTTTACAAATCTCTGTAATGCGAAATTAGAGCGCAGCTCTTGAAGAGGAGGAGGGGAGGATACGAAGGGGAGGGTATGCCCCTCCTCCTCCCCCTCCTCCCCTCTTCCTTTGCTCCTCCCCCTTTACTCGTCCCCTCCTCCTCTCCCCTCCTGCTCCTCCTCCTCCTCCTCCTCTTCGGCTCGGGACACAACATCAGATGTGTAGGGATCCAAACGACTTTCCACGCACGGCAAAATAGTGTCGAGAGTCGTGAGTGGATCACAAGCGTATGAAAGATAATACGGCAAAAATCCTGTAGTTTGTCGGGCGGTATTGTAGACGTAGGCGACAAAAGGAAGGATTGCGTCCCAGCTGGTGTGGTATTCTTCATAGACATTATGCTAGCTAATGTAAGGTTTAGTCGCTCGGTGGGCCATTAGCCTGCGGTGGTAAGCATTTGTCAGATGACGAACTGTACTTGCGAGTTGCCGGGACTTCATTGAGAAGTTTGGCAATAAAGGGCGTGCCTCGGTCACTCGCGACGGAATGCGGAGCGTCATGGCGTAACAAAATGGAGTTCAGAAAGAAGTTCGCAATTTCTCTTGCGGTAGCATCAGGAACTTGCTTAGTTTCGGCATAGCGGGTATTGTAGTCAATGGCTCCAATGACCCATCGATTGTTGTTTGGAGATGTGGGAAGCGGGCCCAAGAAGTCGATTCCGACTCTTTGGAAGGAATGGCTAGGTGGGGAAAGCGAGTGAAGTGTACCGGGCGTATTTGTCGTTGCGTGTTTTCTCGTTTGGCACTCGCGACAAGATCGGACGTATTTGTTGATAGCACGATACATTTTGTTCCAGAAGTAGCTGGCTTGGAACTCGAAAATAGGTTTTGGAGAAGCCGAGATGCCCGGCAGTTGGGTCGTCGTGATTAGCGCGAATAATGTCGTTTTGAGGGGAACGGGGAATGGCAAGAGGCCTCGAACGTCCTTGCGGTTCATAGTTTTGCCTGAACAGCGTTCGTGGCGTTGGGAAGCGCAACTAGACGCGCTATGCGTGTTGTATGAGGTGGATGTGTTATATATATATATATATATATATATATATATATATATATATATATATATATATATATATATATATATATATATTTATATATATATATATATATATATATATATATATACATGCGTGTGTGTGTGTGTTCTTAATCTTTTGATGTAGATAGGCTTGTTTTTAAACGTCTCCTTCTATCACTACGGCTAGCGTCATTCGCACAAGGAGTCCCATCTTTCTGCGCAATTCATTTATGCTGGCAAAAAAAAAAGGAAAGAAGGTTTTATTACTGTTCTTTTTTTCTTTTTTATCGGACGATCTGAAGTTTGTTTCCGAAGGTCATGCACCATGGCGATTTGGAAATTTCGACAAGAACCGACCAACAGGGTGCGGAAGTCCAAAACCACATACGTCTCTTCGATAAAGCGATGCTCGGAGGGGCTTGCGGCCTGTCGAGTTGAACCGCGCCCTTCACGTTTAACATATGTTGCGAAAGTCTATTTCCGAGATAATAATGTAATCCTCAGCCATCTTTTTTTTTCTTTTTTTCACAGGCAATTTGTTATTTGAACAGAAAGTGACGGCTTTATTTGTTGAAGCGATAAATATCAAGTTCTTGCGGGAAATAATGGCGGGAAAAAAGAAAAAAAAAAGAAGCTAATCCAAGCGAAATATCCCGCTGTTCACAAACACGCCCGCATTTGCCCACACCAGGTGTGGGCACATTGCGTGCGCAGAAACCAAATTAGCGCAAGATGAACGGTCTGCGCATGCGCACTCCCGGCAGCAGCGCTACCGTAGGGGCGTGACGTCAAAGTGTGGCCAATGCCTTGTCCTGCCTTCCTGCTTTTCGTTGCTTTCCGTCCCTCATTCGTTAACCCAATCAGAATGATTTACTTTGTCGAGTTACTGCAGGACAACCTACGTTTTTTAAACAATTGGCGCCGTAAAGCAGGGACAAAAAAAGAGGGACACAACACGAAGCGCTACTTTCAACTGAATAATAATAATAATAATAATATAGACCGTCCATAACCCTATTAGTTTGCTCGCGTAAAAATTCAATTTCATTATTGGATAGGGTAACATGACGGTGCACTTATACATCTGCTGTCGCCCTGCAATCTAATGTTATATGATTCATACACTTTTAATTTTTTTTTTTTTCTAAGACCGGTGCGGATGGGCATTTATCGCAATGTGCAGCCAACTTGCCCGAGGGGAAATGATTTATAGCTACTGCTACAAAGCATGTACGCGTTACTGAAGAAAAAGTAATCGATTACAATTACAGTCACTTTTTTTACACAATGTAACTGATTACAGTAATCAAGTACCGTATCAAAAGTAATAAAACAATTACCAGAAAGTAATTTATTACCTTTAGCGTTGTTTTTTTAAACTTTGTATTACGAAATGAAAAATGCATACATAAGTTCAAAGTAGTTACATTTTGCTTCTGTTTGTCTCTTTCTCGAAAAGGAATTGCGTGCAAGCGTGCGTGCGCCTGCGCGTGCGTGTGTGTGTGTGTGTGTGTGCGTGTGTGCGCGCGTGTGCGTGTACGTGTGTGTGTGCGTGCGTGCGTGTGTGTGCGTGCGTGCGTGCGTGTGTGTGTGTGTGTGTGTGTGTGTGTGTGTGTGTGTGTGTGTGTGTGTGTGTGTGTGTGTGTGTGTGTGTGTGTGTGTGTGTGTGTGTGTGTGTGTGTGTGTGTGTGTGTGTGTGTGTGTGTGTGCGCGCGAATACATGTGAATTCTTAGAGCTGCGCTTTAAGAATTCACATATCTTCGCGCCTAAAAACACGAAGAAAATTTAAGCGTAATTTTCTTATGTCTTGGGAAGAAGAAGTAACGACTAATTTTGGTGTGTTACCAGTTATTGTTTTGAAAAGTAACGGGTACGTTATGAATACAAGCATAAGCTAATTTCAAGTGAACAATTGTAAATAAATAAATATATAATGTAAAGATAAAAGTGCAAGGAAGAAAAAACAGATGTGTTTTATACGTAAATAAAAATTGTACATTTGCAAATCACAGCACATTTTATATATGTACTTCAAATGTATTTGAAAACATTGTATATAAGTAAAACATATATCTTTATAGGCAGCAATTAACTATAAAATGCACAATAAAATAGGAGGTAGAAGAAATTATACGTAAAGAGACCTTAGGTTTCGAAAAGTTGTACGAAACAAATCGCTGTTGATGGCTATATGGGCATTTAGAACTTTTGGCAGTGTGTATTTGAGCATTTGGAATCTATAATTTGTTCTGCATACGTTCACCTTCCAGTATTCGATGTGAAGGGTTATGTAGGAAGGATCATTTCTGTTTAATAAAGAGAGGGATGTTAAATTAAGGATGTTTCGTCTCGATTCCGACAAAAAAGCTGCGGCTCAGCCTATAAATATAAATATCAGAAATTCTGATAATAACAAGTCGCTGAAATAAGGGCAAAGTATGGGAATCAGGAGGAGTACAACAAACGTAGCGTACAATCTTCTTTTGGTGTAAATGCAATGTTTCTAGGTTTGCATATGCACTGTTGTGTCCCAGGCAAGATGGCAGTAACTGGAATCCGAGTAAAATAGGGAGTTATATAGTAATAGATTAACCTTGACTGGAAGTATTAAGCTATGTAGTTCAACCGTCCGGGTCAATTTCGGCGCAACATAATCTACATATGCTCGTTCCAAATCATATGCTCCGAAAATATTACTCCTGGAGTTTTAAAAAAAGATTGCGAAATATCAATAACACGTGAATAGTATAACAACTGTTTCGTGGTTTGTGGTAGTTCACTTTTGGGGAGAAATAAAACGGCTCTAGTTTTTGTAGAGTTAACTTTCAAAAAGTTATTGAAAGCCCATTTAGACAGCTTTGCTGGAGTATTATTTGTCATGTCTATAACGTCGTCACCTTTATGATCGAAAAAAAAAAGAGGTAGTGTTATCTACGCTTATAACAAACTTTGGTTCTAAGCTGACACTAGTTGTATAATTAATATATACATATATATATATATATATATATATATATATATATATATATAAGGGTTTTTCTTCTCAGTTTTATAGCCAGTTATAAGGGTTTTTTTCTTCTCAGTTTTATACCCACGCCTTCGGCCTCCCGCCACCATGCCCGTTATATATATATATATATATATATATATACATTAAACAGAAGTGGACCAAGTATGCTCCCTTGTGGTAACGACGGAAGAATTGGTTTCACCTGTGAAGAGTATCCAATTAGGTGGACGAACTGCTGTCGATGCAGTAAATAGGAATTAAGTAAAGAGAGGGCGTGTTCCCGTATCAGGAGTATTCACTACGCGTCGTATTTGTGGGTGCTGTCTAGAGCGCACGCTCAGAACGAGCCCCCGTAAATAGGTTGCAAAGACCGGCAATCTTGAGGGGGGTGGGGGATGCACGTCACAAAAGAACTGTGGAAGCTCGCCATCAGCACGCGCTCAGCAGTCGCGCACTCAGCTATGACCGCCAGTGAATACTTCCCATAGGAGTACAAAGGCTGATGAGGTTATGTCTAATCTTATTACTGCAGACTTTGACGTTATTTGTTTATCGGAAACCTGGCTCTGCGATGGCATTCCGAATTCGAATTACTTCACACCTAACTACAATGTCGACCGCCGCGACAGAGAAAGCACGGGGCAAAAGCTAGGTGGTGGCGTATTGATTGCGCTTCACTCTTCGCTTGAGTCACATCGAAGATTCGACCTTGAATCGTATTCAGAATGCTTATGGGTAGAAATTAAAACTGCCGATGGTTTTAATTACCTTATTGGAAACCACTATTTTCCACCGCTATGCGATCCTTCAATTTTTATCAAACATCTTGAAACTCTGGAACAACAAGTAAACTTCGATAGGTATAGAGTTCAAATGTACGGGGACTTTAACTTTCCGGAAATAGATTGGTCATTGGACGTTATAAACGGTGGCGACTTAATCACATCAAATAAGGCAGCTGGGTTGTTATCTTTTATACACTTTTGTGGGCTGAATCAGCTTAACAGTTTCGAAAACTCCGCTGGTAATGTTCTTGACCTAGTGTTATCAAATATTCCAATCGCATCAATTAATACTCTTCCGATCCCTCTAGTACAAATGGATGTATATCATCCAGCACTCAATGTTCAAATACGGCTGCCAAGAAAGTTGCAAGCACTGAACAGACCCTCCGCCTACTGTTACCCCAAAGGAGATTATTTGGGAATGTATAAATCAGTGTGTCGAACCGAAAAAAATACGGGTTCGGTTACGGTTCAGGTTCAGGTAAATTTATTTTGTTCCGGTTCAGTTCCGGTTCGATTAGTTCGATCCGCGAACCGGTTCGCGAACCGGTTCGGGGCGCTGAACCGGTTCGCGAACCGGTTCGGAAAATATAAATGACAAATTGCAACATCAAAATAAATTACAAATAAAACAGCTGAAATCAGCACATACGAAACGGGATACATCGTAGTGTAAGGCTCAGGGATTTCTACCAGGAATGGTTTCTTTATGTGCACTCAAAGGTTACCTCACCGACGTTTACGCATTCGGACTTCATCTAATTAGGTCCGACGCAGTAGCTGTAAAATCCGCGACCTCCTTACAAACCCACTTACAAGCAGAACTCGCTAACTATCCCGCCACCTCGGCGTGTAAGCAATTGAAGGAACAGTGGGGAGAAAATACACAGCTTTCTTTATTTGAACTAGCCTTCGGTAACTCAAATTAGACCCTTAAAGAAGTTTTCATTAAACAAGATACGGAATATGAAAAACACTTCACCGAACGCAACGCCAGAAGGACGTAATAGGATAAATATTAAAATAGAAGAGTTCGCTGTCTCACAAATATGTTAGCTTCTAAGTGCCTATACGAAACCGGATGCATGATTATCAAACTCCACAGCCTTTTCTTTTCTCATTCCGATGGAAGCAAGCTTCAAGAACTCGCGCGTTCTAGAAACGTGTTATGAAATGAGCACACAGCAGCATTTAGGATTTACGAGATTGTAGGAAAATAAAATCCCGTGACGCGATTTTTTGAGTACGTCACAAGTAATACATAGTTTACCTGATTTTTTTTTTTTTTTTTTTTACTTTACAGTTTTGGAGGTAAGGTGATACGCATACAGACGTGTAAAATACTCCAAAAAATCATCGTATGCCTCATTGTCATCACTTAAATCAAACAAAAAGTTCCATTTCATACTTTCTGTAGGAAATTAAACGATTTGAGGAAATATCTTGGAATGAGCGAACATTCTTGCAATCACTAGCTTTTAAGTTGTGCTTCCCCGCTATGTAAAGAAATAATGGAAGGTGATCCCTTATTTTGAACGTTATAATTTCCGATCTTAGCCTTTCAGAATCGTAGTTCGTAAAAAAGAAATCAATGAGTGTCTGGGTCGATGCACTAGTTCGTGTTGGTTCACTGATTGCAGGCATCCGTTGAATTTTATAATGAAATACATATCTCTTTTCATGTCGGTGTCACCTAACATATCGTTATTATAATCCTCGCCCCATATTACGTTCTATATTCCTTCATTTACAAAGGCCAGAAACGTTTCGAGAAAATCTGAGAATGACATATATTTACTACCAGGACGCCGATAAAATCAGAAAATAGATTTTGCTGAGCGCAGCGTTAGTACTTCGTAGTCTTGGGTTTCGCATGTAAATTTTGATATTGTTTCACAAGTTATGTTATCTTTTGTAAGCATACAGACACCTCCTCCACACCGCGTGAGGCGATTAAGGCAATTACTGTTATAATCCCGCAACGTGAAGGCATCCGCGAGTTATCGTTTTACCATGTTTCCAAGAGCATCATCACGTCAAAGCTAGAATTCACTCGATTAAAAAAAATAAATAAAAAATTCTAGGCCATCGCATTTATTTCTTGCTGACTTGCTGTTTAGGTGGAAACACGTAAAAGAATTTTTTGGTTCATGCTGTAGATAAGATCTGAGCTGAGTAGGGAGTAAATACCGAGCCTTATCTATGATGATCATTGACTCGCGTTCGCACAAGAAATTCTGATATTTAATTTGTTATTTTTTCCACATCGGCCATGCTAGCAATACGGATCGCAACTGCCCCGTTATCTTTACGAGCAAGGATTGTCCCTTCAGACGACCTGAATTTCCAGCCTACGGTTCTTTCTTGCGATTGCAGCACCCTGGAGCCTTTTGTTTAAACTTATTAAGTGCGCATTCACGTACATAGGGCCGCCCTTCCCACCGTGCTCTAGGCCTTTTGTTGTCCTCCTCTGCCTTTTGCCCTTTTTCAAGATGTTGTCTCGTCTGGCTCGCTGCACGAAGCGAGCAATTATGTTTTTTCTCGAATGATCTGAAGGTTGGGACATGGTGGCATACATCAATGTCCGAATCTAAGGTCGGCTCGTCGAGAACGTCCCCGATTCTCCTCACAACGTCATACACGTCGTCTGCTTCGGGTACACCTTTTATTTCAAGGTTGTTTGACCTTTGATATTGCTCGGGTTCATCAACTTTTTCACTTAACCGGCAGTTCTCTGCGGTTAACTCTTCGTTTTAGGGCGTAGCTCTTAGGAGCCCGTTTCCGGCTTGAGCGGCGTCGCCGTCGCTGTCGGCGTCGGCGTAACCGTGAGGTCACGTGACCCCCCTTGAGGTCACGCGACCCCCCTGATCACGTGACCCCCCTTGAGGTCACGTGACCTCACGGGGGCCACGTGGCCGCCGTGGCGGAGTAGCAGGCAGGATGACGGGGTAAGGAGGAGGGAGGACGGGTATACCCTTCCCTCAGTACCCTTGCATCCTCCTCCTCAAGAGCTGCGCTCTAATGCGGCGTTACAGGGAGTTGTAAACAGCTTTCATTTTTTCTCAAAAGTTGCTTTCTTTCAATTTTATGTATTCATGTTCAACCCGCTCGCCTTTTGCTGTACTTCTTTTCGCAGCTCCTTGAGTTCGTTTTTAATTTCATTTACTCCGTCGCAAGTGTCGCCACAATGTTCAAAGGGACACTGACACCCGCCCCCAGATGTTTTTTTTCTTTTTTTTTTTCATTTTTGCCAGGCGATTTATTATGGTGTCAGACGACTACCCAATCAATATTTTACTACAGCGTCAAGTATATTTTTAATAAAGTAAAAAGAAAAAGAAAAAAGCAACTGCTCGAAACGAAAACCGAAATTGGAGTGGGGAGGAAGAATAAATGTAGAGGAGGAGAAGGTTACCAGAAGTCACGTGGTTGTGCAACTTTTTTTTTATAACCTTATTTACAATTCTTTAGAAGCCACCAAAAATGTGTATCATATTTTTTATCTATTTTTATTATTGAGTGTGTGCCTTCGGATGCCCACGACTTTGATTATCTTTGGTGGTTGTGTCTAAACCATAGAAAATGGCACGTGAACACGGAGAAGAAAGTGAGCGCGACTCAAACCGGCCAGTTCTTGATCGGCGGTTTACGGGCAGAAAGGAAACGAATTTCAAGCTGCAAATTGTGTCTTGGGTAGTTGGGCTCTCATGTGTCACGTACAACTAAAACCTTGGCGAACATAGATACCCTGTCAGTGTCCCTTTACCCCTTTTTGCTTTCGAAATCCTTAGGTCGGCCCTCAGCTCCCGTTTCAGTTCGACAAGGGCCTTCGCAACATTCTTGCCCTCTTCACTCATGTCGATAGAGAGACCAAAAGCACCACCGAAGGAAACAATAGTTACACACTTCCAAAGCGGCGGTTTCAACAGCTGCTGTGTTCGGCAGCGGTGCATAAGTTTTGAAAGTCACACAACAAAAGCGATGCTTGATCAACTTTCCACTGCTGACGAACTATGGGTCCAATGAAGGCCGGTCCAGACACTTGCGTTTGAGTGCGTTTAACTGCGTTGCGTCGAGAACCGAAAGCGAATCACCGGCACATTTGTGATTCGTATGAAGCGTGGAATCCAATTGAAGGAATCAGCTTGAGCTTGGCACGCGATATAAGCAGCAGGGATGTCCTGGTTTCTCGCAGCCACCACGCAGTCAAACGTAGTCAAACGCAACTGTCTAAACCAGGCTTAAAGGAGCTGTACAACGATTTTAACGTTGAAAGAATTGGCATCTCCTGCTTTTGATATTGTTCACCTTGTCACAAATGACAGAAAACACACTTCCTTTCATTGAAATGTTGCGATTCCGTCGCGTAATAGCGAGGCAAAACTTAAAATATTTCCCAACCTGCAGCCGCGAGCGGCAGCCATGAGAAACACGCGGCGTGACGTCAAAGGGGAATCTTGTAGAAAGATAGCAAGTTGTGCAAATACCTGCTCAATAAAAAGTAACTTTTCTATAAATCTTGTCGTTCCAACATATATATAAATGCGTTAAAAACCTGGTATCATCGACAAAACTATTATTATACGGAGTTTTAGTAGCGCCATCTATTCTAGGTCCACAAAACCGTCAGCTCTCTCTGCTACCGCGAACAGCCGCCAGAAGTCAAAGGGGGAGGGGGACAGGGCCGGACGGGCTACATAGAGATCATACATACTAACTCTAGAGGAAAACGTCCGCCATTTTCCCATGCATTCTGGCTGCCGCAAGCGGCGGAGCATGCAGGCAGACCCTCGGGGTCCCACACATGGTTACCAACTGCCTTGGATTTCACAAATGTAATAGACCCTTTACGAAAGTCAGTCTACCCACCTTGTGCAGAGCCAGACCCGACGCTCTAATGGCGGAACTACACTGTTTCTCCACACCAGAAAAATCGAACGTCTTCGAAAGCATAGAGCAAAAAAAGGAAAAGATGTTGGTCCTTTCACGTCACCTTCGATGCACGGAATCGAGGGTGTTTGATTTAGCCGCGCATGATCTCCTATCACCGCCATTAGAGCGGCAATAATGGAGCTTTTTATACTGCCACAAGAGGACTCTGACTTTTGAAAAGGGTCTATTATTTCATCAGAGCAGTTTTATGAACTTCAACAATCCACGAACTTACCGGTGGAAAGATATTCGCGTTCCTTTCGAAGCTTTCTTTTTGCATAGCACGCAGATGTAAGCAGATCACTAAACAAGACGCGTGAATTTGTTCGAGTTTTCTAAACTGTTTGTGACTATGGTATGTTCCAAATCACCTAGAGGGCCGACTCGCGATTCACCCTTTTCGATCAGAAAGAAAGAAACAGCTCGTCCATCTCAACATTGCGTCTATCCTGGGCTCGGCGAAACGCTTCTTCGAACATTCTG
Organism: Ixodes scapularis; assembly: GCF_016920785.2. Classification (NCBI taxonomy): domain Eukaryota; kingdom Metazoa; phylum Arthropoda; class Arachnida; order Ixodida; family Ixodidae; genus Ixodes; species Ixodes scapularis. Next base: position 15,182,372 of record NW_024609838.1, on the reverse strand, counting down.
GCAGACACCATCATAGTCGACATTCATGTCCATCTTGGGGTCGGCGAAACGCTTCTTCGAACATTCTGGCAGACACCATCATAGTCGACATTCATGTCCATCTTGGGGTCGGCGAAACGCTTCTTCGAACATTCTGGCAGACACCATCATAGTCAACATTCACGTCCATCTTGGAATCGGCGAAACGCTTCTTCGAACATTCTGGCAGACACCATCATAGTCGACATTCATGTCCATCTTGGGGTCGGCGAAACGCTTCTTCGAACATTCTGGCAGACACCATCATAGTCGGCATTCATGTCCATCTTGAAGTCGGCGAAACGCTTCTTCGAACATTCTGGCAGACACCATCATAGTCGACATTCATGTCCATCTTGGGGTCGGCGAAACGCTTCTTCGAACATTCTGGCAGACACCATCATAGTCGACATTCATGACCATCCTGGGGTCGGCGAAACGCTTCTTCAGACATTCTGGCACACACCATCATAGTCGACATTCACGCTGTGCTATAAACCTACCGATTCATCCGCAGTCTTACAGCAATTTTTACCTTATTTATATGCTGGCATTTTCCGTAGTACCGCCGCGTAGCTTCACCAGGCAAGTGCGAAATTCCTTGTTCAGGTTCTTCTGGATGAAGAAAAGCGAGCTCGTCACCCGTCAGGTGCTCTCCCTCCCACGCGAGAAGGGAGGATGGGGCTTCCCCTGCGTGGATGGCACGCCCGCGCTACTCCAGCTGAAGACCATGCTCATGATCCTACACGAGGCTGAGAACCCGGCCAGATCTCTCGCTCTCTACTTCGTGGGGCACTCCCGCCGAGACCTGGGTGTCGACCTCACCGGCCCATCGGGTGCCTGCGCTGAGACACCGCCGCCGACTTACTGGAAGGCGCTTCAGCTGTATCGCCGCCTCGTGGAGCAGGCGCCTCAACTGGACATCACGACAACACCAGCGTCACGCCTTGCCCAAGCCCTGTTGGAACCACAGCTCACTCCCGTGCAGATTGGACTCTCGGATTCGTTCCCATGGGTCCGCCTCACATCCTCCAACCTTCCAGGACACCTTCGAGACTTCGAGTGGCAGCGAGGCTGGGGAGTGCTTCCCACACGAGACCGGCTACTTCGGTGGGGCGTGTGTCGCACCGATCAGTGCCCGAACTGCGACGACCGAGAGACGAACGTGCACGTTGTGTCGGAGCGTGTGGTGACGCGCCCGTTCTGGCGGGTCGTTCGCTCTAGCTTTCGGGGGCTGGGTGTGGGCGTGCCCGCGCCTTAGGCACGGGGTTGGCTAGCTTGAAAGACTATATACTGTACATAGCGCGTTCTCGGGTTTTGGTTTGGTTATGGGCATGACACCACTGTTGTAAATAAATTTTTCTAAACACCACATGCGGTAATGTCCAAATAAACGACAAATAAGTTTAAGATGAATGAAACGGCAACGCAGTACGTCAGATTTTGAAAGAAAGTATAAATGAACGTGTGAAACCAGAAACGCAAATAGCGACTCACTGTTGTCCATGACGATCTCTGAGAGGCTGGTGTTGAGCGTGACCGACATGCTGCCCACCGTGGAAAAGATGGCGGTGCTCGACAGCACACCCCAGATGAAGTTCAGTATGGCGAAACACCATGCGTCCCTGCGGGTGAGGTACACGACCGTAGTTTGCAACTTTTATGGCGTTTTCTGAAAAGAGTTCTGACGATGCACAATGGCGTACCAACTTGGTTTTGAGGTGGGGGGGGGGGGTGGCAAACCAGACCCCCCCCCCCCGCCCCCTAGGGACGAGGGGCGGTTTCCAATGGTGTCCCTTGGGCGCCGCCGGATAGCGTTGGCCCTGCTCAGTCACGGCTGTTTCAGGGAAAGGCGGAGGGGGGAAAAACACATGCCTTGCCCCCCCCCCCCCCCCACACTCTGAGAACTGGGGGGGGGGGGGGGGAAGCACCCCCCTAGCCTTCCCGGTTGGTACGCCCATGAGAATGCACGAGCCCTCGTCCCTCCTAGCGGCGGGAACTCGTGCGCTTCGGGAGAAACGGGGACACATAAAATAGCAGAAAATATTTCCGTCGGAACTGGCAACACACCCATAGTGCATGCACAAACACCTCGCGCATGCGTAATACTTGCGTCGTCTTTTTTTGTTTTTTGGCAAGTCGGCACAGAACATTTTTTCGAAGTAAGTTCGGATGACCGCCGCTAGATGTCGCCTTTATAGGGAAAAATGGCTGACTGCAGGCTTCACCCTATGCCTGCCGATGACAACATAGATTTAATAAAGTCATTGGGTTTTAGAGACAGCGAAGGGAGAGTGGATTTCAAGACTGTACATATTACCAAGCAAAGATTAAGTGAATGGTGGCAGAAAGCGAGAGAAAACTAGGTATTTTCTTATTAACTGATGGCAAGGGGGGTTTTTATAGCCTTACTTTCTTTGCAGTGCGGAGTGAATATACATTTCACATTTAAATATTTCAAGCTTAAATGGTAAAACAAAATGGCTAGGTGGCGTAGGCTACCGCGCGATCCAAAGGGCTCAGCCGGATTCATCCATCCATCCCATGGCTAGGTGGCGTAAGCTACCGCCCGATCCAAAGGGCTCAGCCGGATTTATGCATCCATCCATTCATCCCCTGGCTAGGTGGCACAAGTAGTCGCCCGATTCATTGAGTTCAGCCGCATGCATCCATCTATCATTGAATCTACGGTACCACCGAAGCCTCAACGTTCATCGTAAGCAACGTTACTAAAACACACCTAAAACAACCATAAAGACAGCTTTAAAAAAATGGCCCCAATATGTCTCCGAGCACCGAGCTAATGACGAACACAACGCCACCATTTCTCCCGCAGCGGCCACTCGAAGAACTGCACGTGACTTCTATTTTGGCTTTCAGAACAGGTACATCGGTAGAAGTTACAGGGTTTAAAGAAAAGTTTATTGACACTGTAAACTGCAAGACGTAAATCACACCGGTATACAATAGGAACATGTACGCTACAAAGATCAAGGGACGGAGGTAACGAAAAAACATAACTTAGCGAACCAAACATGGCCGCTTTTTACATCTCATCAGCACACACGAGGAGGGTTCTCTCCTTTACCTAAGAAATGTCAGTGTAAGCCAGGCGTAGCGTTCGGCTGGCCAACGCTACGCCTGGCTTAATAATTACTCCGTGGCCACGTCTTGACTTTGTCCAATATTTTATCTCATTTCCAAAAATAACTTCCCCACCCCCGATTACCCCTTAAACAAAGCATACCAATTAAAAAAAAAAAAAAAAAAAAAAAAAAACGCTACAGGAAAATGAAAGCGCATCACGAAAGATTGTTTTAAAAAGTACTTGTACTTTACTTTTCAAGTACGTTGCGCCAGGTGCACTTACTACTTTACTTGAAGTAAATAACTTCTAATTTACTTTCTACTTTGCTTGACGTACTTTTTAGAGGCACTTTACCCGACACTGACGCCATCTACTAGATTAATGAAGGCCTCCGAACGCCCCACTCTTCCTCCATGAAACGTCATCACAATCGGATTGCGCCAACTCAGCAATTGGACCCGAGCCCAGCGCCGAGCGTCGTTCGACGCGTTGATTGGACACGAGACCCAGCCGAGCGCCGACGCAACACTCGTATCCAATCCGCGCCTTCGCTCCATCTCGCTGTGATGACGTCAAACTTTAGTGCGCAGGCTTTGATCCATCTCGTGTTGCTGCAAGCTAGCCTCGCCGCGGTATGATCGCACACTCACGCTGCTCGGCTACTCCGACGCTACTTTCGCTCTCGACCCTCTGCCCTTTAACCTTCCATTCTGCATGCTCTACAGTGAGCTCGTACGTGACGATCTCGTCGTCGTCACTGGAGCCGATCGCTAGCGGGTCGAAGTCAAAGTAACCAGCTATTGATAACAACCACTCTCATCGCTGCCGCGATCAGGGTCAAAGACATCGACGAAGCGAGCGATGCCGTAGACGTCATCGTCTCTAAACCGCGTGCTGAAAACGCGGAAGGTAAACAAAGAAGCTCAAGATCAAGACGCCGAAGGACCCAAGTCTGCGGGTGCCGTGCGAGGGGACGCCGAGCGTTGGGTGAATGACGTCGTTGACCCAACAAACATAGCGGGCTTCCCGAATAGGGTGGATCCGAAGGTCCCGCATATAAATTAATTTGTCCACGATGTCATCGCGCCATTTTCAAGACATGTATAAAAAAAAATATAGGAACATGCAATAAGTCCAGGCAGTGTAGTTATTTCATATTTTATATTTGATTGGCTCTCCAGTTACAGAGAGATAAAATGAGATTACCACGTCCCGCAGTTCCTAGTCTTTAAGTAACCCGACACTCCCAGGAGTCTGCATGTATACCTTCCCGTAATACAGTAACAGTGCTGGTTTCTCTTTCACCAGATTTTGGCCAAGTCCGGTCCTTCACACCGTGATGGCCCTATGCCAAGGTCTACACCGCTACGATTCAATCCAATCCAATGCAAGTTGAACCAACGAGAGGATTCCGACAGCTGAGTCCACTTCGTCGTATTGTTTTGTTTTAATTTTCACGTCTATGTCAAACACCGTTGGCGGACGCGTCAGATAAAGATAGATGAAACAACTGTCGTTCTCAGTCCTCGTAGACGTTCCCCTGTCCATCAGTGGTCTGCGTAGCCTCTCGAATTATTCAATGAAAGTTATCCCTGGACCGCTCATAAAACTTTTCAAACTAAGCATCGGTAGTGATGATGATGAACGTCGTAAAAGTGGCGAGCAAGTGTGCCTCACAACGTTTAGTTAGGCCCGACGCCAGGAAGGCTGTTGCGGGGACTCACTGGAAGATGTCGTTGTAGAAGTCATTGTAGCTCGACAGCACGCTCAGGCATCCCGTGGCGATGCAAAGGGACAGCACGCACTGCTCGATGGCCACTCGCCAACACTGCAAGGTCCGCAACAAAGTCCGTGGACGAGGAAGTCATTACGAGGACGCAATAAAATTATCCGATTCATTCGTCCGGTGCATCCGTGACGGACCGAAAAAGAAAGGTTACGATGGTGCAGAAGAAATATTAAGAGCTATCTTTAGTTTTCCCTGTGAGCTGCGGTCACCTTTCTACAGACACTGCCTCGAGGATGTTCCTTCCTTATATAACGATTCTCTTTGGTCACGCAAAAACTGTCTGCAGACGTTCGAAGCGCGGCTTCAAACATGCGTAAGGCTTGTCCGCAGATAGCGTTGTCATCGTGCCTGCAGCGAACACCGTGTCGCTTGTACGACCTAGGAGCAATCCGTGGTTCGAATGCCGCCGTTTTTCTCCTCGAACTCATTGCCCCGCAGCATTCGAAGCACGGATCTCGCGGTCACTCGCGTTCGAATCTGTGTGCAGACTAGACTGTCTTTGGCATGATGTACACAAGCAGCGTGACCCCGGCTTTAAGGGGAGCGCGTGACCTGCTGCGGGTAATAGTGTAATAATATTATACGTGAACTCTGTTTCGCACCAAGTATAAGTAAAAACCTTTGAAACTTCTCTCTTATCTAGGGAATTTAAGTCCAAGCGCAGTTGCCGACGCTGCCGGTGGAACCATTCAAGAGCACCAAAAAGCGCATCGTCATGGCGTTCGTCATATTTGTCTGTCCGCTATCACCGGCGAAATCAATCACACGCAGTGAACGTACCATAATCGCGCGCTTTTTTTTTTTATTCTTATGCGTGATTGGTTAAGGACTCGATAGCAGACGCACAAAGACGACGAGCGCCGTGACGCTGCACATTTGGCGTTGCTTGAGTGGCTCCATCGGATCCCATGCGGAGCACAATGGACCTTTTCCGAGAAGCGTTCTGCGCACGCGCGAGCGCCCGATGCCAAGCGGTGGAAGTCGGCACGAAAAAATCGAGGAAATTCGGAATGAGGCTGTAAATCGACGAGTGGAACACGTAATTGCAGCATATATATAATTGTGTTACACAAAAAAAGAAAGTGGACGGAAAGAAAAACACGACGTTTGGGTGGACGCTACGGATTTCCTTCTTTAAAGTCGCGCTAGGCCTACCTCGTTGCGTTGGGCACGCGAGGCTGCTCAGAGAGCGAAGCAACTGGTAACGTAGCTCCCATTATCGATGGTAGCGCAGGGGGGTCACTTCCTTGATTTTTAGTTCGTGCAGCCACCGCCTGGTGCCGTCGGTATTTGGAAAAGGTCCATTGTTCGTCTGCTTCTTTTGCGGCGGTTGTGGTGACGTCAGAAAGATGCCGAGCTCTGATTGGTTATGAATGGAGGATAGTGGGTAGACCTCGAGGCATCTCGCTTTAAGGTGTGAGCAGGCTCATTACTAGCGCCACCTGCCGACATCTTGTTGTTCACAAAGCCAAGCCTGGCCCAACGAGGGGACGCTAGACGACGCTCCCGCCATGCGATGTTCCCGCCATAACCGCCGTATGAATTTGCCATCGTTATTAAACCCTTTAAGTAACGTTTAACTCTGCCTCTGTCATCCGTACCCTCACAAAGGCCTGCCCATTATGAGCCAATCAGAGCTCCGCGTCCTTCTGACGTCACCACAACCCCCGCGCAGCAAGCAGACGACTTCCTCTCCACATTCTTCCCTCCTTTTTTCTAACGGCGTCCTTTGTTTCTACAATTTTCCTACCCAAAAAATTCTGGATCCAAGTTTCCAATGGGCGAACGGCTTACCGAAATCGGTGGATTAAAAAATAAGCAGTTTATAATTCGGTGATTATAATCAATTAATAGACAGTGCAGAAGACCCGTTTTCAAACCGGCAGAAAAAAAAACGGCCTTTTTTTGAAATTATCAAGGAATCAAAAAAGTAACTGTTACTTTTTAATTAAGGGCAAATTATTTCTTATTTCGAGTAATCAAGTAGCCTATTTAAATACTTTTTTAACCAAGAGTAGTTGTAGTTAGAATTGTTATTTATTATTGTCCTTCGAGTGACGTGTACAATACTGTTGCCTGTGTTGCAGCAGGGCTGTGTGTTGCTTCAGAGTCATCCAGCGCCATCTCGTGGCGTCTTAGGCAAGTTATCGACCCGGGAAAGTATGAAATGTCCGAGCGCCGACGTTGAAATACTCGGTGGGCCGCCAACGTGGCAGTACGATATGCGCTGCGGCCACCATTTTTTCCTCGACATTTTACCGCTCGTGAATGGACTGTAACGCCGCGGTATTTGGCACAAACAAAAAATGACACCCCCCCCCCCCCCCCAAAAAAAAAAAAGAAAAGGATTTTGGGCCGGTTTCATTTTCAGTGTTTGTGCGTACGGCGCGTGATTTGCTCGCTTTCCGAAGCGACGAACGTGGGCGTGCTGGGCTGAAGAGATCGCACGCTGGGCTGAGGAGTCGTGTAAATTTTTGGGATATCTAAGTCCTGAGCTTCGATTGAACAAAGCAAGCTTTTTAAATGGCATATCTACTGTGCACCGAAGGGCCGTGAGCGGAAAAGGGGCGGGGGCGGAAAGCCCAAGACTTAGGCGTCAACGAGAATACGAGAGTTCAATGTTAACAATAAGCGGGGAAAGTATGTCCCTATACACATGGCTTGCTAGTCCCGCCACTGCAGCATGCTGGCGATCATTTCTACTTGTTCTCGCCGAGAAAAACTAATTCGGCGCTGCGAAATGCATTGCGAGGAAAGCGCGCGATCAACTTCAAGACCACCACAGTGAGCGCCAATATGACGACAGTGCAACACAAGCCGTAAAAGAGCTTTTTTTTCTGTTTACAAATTTTTTTATGAAATATTGAGTGGCAGTTTTATCTCTTGCTTAGTTCTGTGTCCAAGTTTTTGTCCTATCCTTGCAATGCTGTGTTTGTTGTGTTACGTATTTTTTCAGCCCCCCCCCCCCCCCTTCCCCCTTTACTGTCATGTTCTCTGCGCGATGAAGGTACGAAATAAATCGACGCATGAATACACAAATTCGTTACGTGTTGAGTTTGTTGGTGTGCAATCTGTCTGAAGCCTGAACTCAGCTAAAGATTGAAAAGAAAATAAATAATGACCCGGATCAACGTAGCGAGCAAAAAAGGTCCCCCACGCACCTTGAGCGTGAAGATGCTCTGCCAGACGGGAACAAAGACAGCAGAGACGCCGACTCCGGCCCCTTCCAACGACACCCCTTTCATCAGCAAGGCGAAGAAGATCAGGTAAGGGCAGGTGGCCGTGAGCAAGACGACCTACAGGTCGAAAAGGTGACAAATCTTCCTTCGCGGTTCTTGAAAATGGGGCAGTGAAAAGATTGTTTCGCCGCAGTCGCAGCGTACCGGCACGGCCACATATCTTTCAATCTAAAATAGCATCTAATTAGTTTTTGGTTTATTTCCGCTAGAGGCTTAAAAAAAACAAAAAAAAAAAACGAGAGAAATCCTCAGCTTGTCATTTTTCCCGCCGTTTTTTTTTTTTTTTTTTCATACCTTATATATATTTTTTTTTTCTTCCTTTATAGCATGCTCCGCATGCGCCCTATGAACCTTTCACAGACGCTTGGCCGCGAATGAAACAACTTGAAGGTTGCGTTTGTGAACTGGTATCCCGTTTACCAGACCAAAGTTACCTCCCTCAACCCCCCCCCCCCCCCCCCCCCGGGCTGCCGCCATGTTTTACCCGTGACCGTACCCAATCCTAAAGCTTTTACACAAAACTGAGCCTAAATTTGTATTACAATCGCTCTTAAAAAAAACAGAAAAAAAACAAGCTAAACTTTTTTTATTGCTGTTAGCCCCAAAGATCAGTGTATAGCTCCAATAAAAAGCCAAAATACAGCACCGCGACTGATGGCATCTTGTCGCTACTGTTATTAAAAATAAATAAAAATTATCTGTGCGTGGTAATAGGTTAAAATCTAGACGTAAAGCTAAATGGTATTGTGGTCAATAAAGTGCAATATGGCGGCGGCCGGGTTGGGGTCACTTCATCTGCCAGTTATTTATCGCACTAAGCTCTCTACCTCGTTGGTTTGTCCCCGCCTGTTCGTCCTCTGTTCCCACCCAACATCGCCTTGCTAGAAAAATCACTCCGGGATTAAGTTGTTTTGCCGGCGTCGCTGAGCGTGACGCCATGCCGGGTCCTGGGATATTTGAACGTCCTTGAGTTAAAAGGTTTGCAAAAACACAAGATTTCAACGAGCTTGCCAGGATTCGAACCTGGAATCTTCTGATCCGTAGTCAGACGCGTTATCCGTTGCGCCACAAGCCCGGTTGAAGTGCCGTTTTACTAAACAGCTTGCTACGACGAGCCTACCTTCGGATATATCCTTCTTTTATCACGTGGTTTCCAAAAGCAGACATCCTTGGTTCAGTGTCAGGCGGCACTGCATGAAGCTCATTACCACATCCCGTTCTTCGGGAAGAACCATGGTGGAAAACGGGCAAAGACTCGCTCACACTTCTCGCAATTTCTGTGCCGTGCTATCAAAGGCATAGGCGCTCTGCAATAGGCTATGTTTGCACAAGCGCTCGCACGACCACTGTGTAAACAGGCTGAGAATTTAGTAGAAAGACATCCTCCCCTTGTCGCCCTGTCTCGTTGCTATTCTACTCTTGGTCCGTGTTCCTTCGGCGCTTATTTCCCATGATGTACCAACTGGCCCATCTAAGCATTTTATTGTCATCCTCCAACGCTCGCTGAGTGCCTTCCGCGGGCTTAGGCTGGCCGTGCGACGAAGTCTTATCAAAGGGAGAAAGATTTGCGCTAGAGGTGGAGCTTCTGCTGCACTCCGGCCCTCGCGCACCACAAGAGGTTGCACGGATCTTTCGAAGTAGAGCGATCGCTAAGCTGATACAGACCATTCGGAGAAGCGAACCGGTACCAGACTAATAGAAGAGGAGCTTGAGGCTGAAGTCTAGTCGGTGAGACATCGATTTATCGTAGTTCAAACCCCGAGAAGAGAGCGAGGGACAAACAAATCGGGCCTTCGTTCGTTAGTGTCATGCCATGAAAACATTATCCCAGCACAATCCTGGTTAAACATGCAGTAGATTTGGTACATCTGGCGATAACTGTTTGGGGCAGTAATTTAAAGAGGGAACTTGAATCGGACGGACGACTAAATATGGCTATGGGCTTATTATTAGTGTTCTTTTCCAATATAACCTTTTAAACAAAAAGCCAGGGCGCAAACGAGTTAGTGAAGATTAGGACATAATATACCACACAGACTGCAAAAAAACCAAAAGACAACACACACAAAATGTCTCTAACACAGACACACTGAGAAGTCTCTAACACAGGCACACTGAAGACGACACAGACACACTAAAAATTCAGTGTGTCTGTGTCGTATTCTGGTTTGTTGCAATATCGGGGTCGTGTTCTGTCAGATCCTTTTACACCGCGTGTTGCATACTGAGAGAGTGAACCAGCGTCTTCTTTTTTAATTTTTCTTTCTAGATGAGCGGTAAAAATGAAATGTGCCATTTGTTAAATCTTTACTTCATAGAATACCCTTTAAAACAAAGTTCAAACAACGCTCCTGTTGCCTTCAGAATAATATTGAGCACGTCATGCAAAATCATCCTCGCTTTAATATTAGAGGAGTAAGATATAACACCTATAGGAGCATTTATTTCTTAACTCTGACTAAATTCTCACATGTCCGCCTTTAAATGCCCCCCCCCCCCCCCCTCCTCCCCAACATTTGCCCCCGAATAATGTTAAGAAAAGGTTGTTTGCAGATAAGTTTCTGCGTTGCTTTGTACAAGAGAAGAAAAAAAAAAGTTCGTAATTATTTGATATGGCAACCATGCCGACGGAATGATGACGTTAAAACTTCAAAAGGAAAACAAAAAAAGTGGCCGAGCTTGCCAGGATTCGAACCTGGAATCTTCTGATCCGTAGTCAGACGCGTTATCCGTTGCGCCACAAGCCCGCTTCTTGAGGTCAAATTCGAAGTCTCCGGTGCACGGTAAACACACTTAAGATCCAATCGCGATCTGATTTATACCACTTGGCCGATTCCATGCGAGATAACCTATTCTTCACCTCGACCCCGAGTCTATTTCCGTCTTTAGCCCAGTTGGTCTATTTGCGTCTGACCTTGATTAGCGACCACGCTTCATCGTTTCGGCATACCTTGGCAAAACCTGATGGCCACGGTCCCAGCTGGCGACCCAATCAGAGGCTCGGAATGAGTCACGTGACAACGTACGGTAGGAGCTGTCATATACTGTGCCTGGCTCCGCCGCTCTGATTGACGAAAGGGGGCCATAGTGCCCCCCCCCCCCCCTCTTTTTATTTCATAGGTTATGCGGATACGACTCAGCGTAGGCCATTCCCGTAACCACCGTCTGCGCGCTGTCACCTTTGTCTACTGGGCTGTGAAAGACGTTCTGCGCATGCGCAGCAGCTGCCTTCCGCGGAATACCTGACACCGCACGTGCGTCCACAGCTAAATGACTCAGCAATTTTCGTCTGTATGATAAACGCTGGGAAGGTGTATAGATAAACCCGCTGTTTACCAACGAGTCGGCGATTGACCAAGCCCAGAACCACTAAACGAGCTGCGCTTAGAGGGTCGGCACCCTGTTCCCCGGTATGGTTGTGGGCGCCGCCATCTTGGTGCTTACTGCAGAGCAGACGCAACTGCCGATCGCCATGATTCAAAAGTGCGACTTCCTCGGCATTAGATTCGGTGCTAGGAAGCCACGTGGGTTCCGTATCTGGTATGCAGGACGAAAAAAGAATACATTTCAACCTGGAATTTGCGAAAAAATATAGGTGAGGCAAAACAGGAATGTATGACAATCACGCATTCTTCGTAAACACCTTCCAGCGGCGTGGAGAGATCAAAACGATGTTTTACCGCATACCAGAACGGACGACGTTCAAGATGGCTGCGCCCTTGTGGAAAAGGTGTATAGTTGGTGACAGGTTAAGAGTGAAGTGGAAGCTCCTCCCACTTCTCTTTCCTTTAGCAGAGCGAACGCTGGAGGGGAGGCGACCGCCTCTACAGCGTTCACTCTGCTAAAACGGAAAAAGGAGTGGACCAGCTTCCACTTCACAAGTAAGGCGTCTGCCCATGCGCGTTGCCGACAGCAGCGCCACCACAGCGACGTGACGTCATAGCCGCGTGCTGGCGCATAGGGGGCGCACCTTTCCGAACCATTTGATGCCCTTGCAGGTAAAGAGGAAGATGTGGATCCACACGATGAAGTAGCAGATGGTCAGGTCCAGTTTCATGGGCTTGATGTCTCCGAACCCTTGGCTGCTCTCCAGGACTTTGTCCCTGGTCGCGCAAGAGGGCATTCCCTGGTGGAGGCTCCATTAAAATAACGGGTAGCGCACGGACGCCGAGGCTGTTTTGATTAAGCCATCATGTCTGATACTTCTCATGTCAGAGGGAGTGGGAGCGGAGGCAGCACTCGCGCGGGGAGCGGCAGCTATTTGTTGAGTATTATTATTATTCTGACGCATGTTCTTATTGAAAGGGTTCTCTGGAATCCCTTGTCTACTGACATCGAAAAGGGAGAGAGGATGAAAAAGAGGAGGGGTGGGAAGTATTGCTGGCTACTGGTGTTGACCGAAAACAAGTTCATCGCACAAGTCTTTCTGGATTCGCGATCACACAAAAAAAGGCAGACAAGAATACACGCGGTGCGTTTGTCCTCTTCCCCACTCCCTTCTTTCTTTCTTTCAAATGAATGGTAATCAGCTCTACACGCATACTGAATTCACTAGCCGCTCAAAAGTGCCGAAAATTCCCCTTCTCGGGAGATTGCATCCGGTTAATCCTCTAAGTAACATCAGCAGCGATCACTTAAACAAAATGAAAGTAACTTTTCTTTCTTTTTTCTTCTTTCGTTGTTTTTCAGTGTCCGGTCGCCCGGCAGTCGGTCAATAGACAGTTTTAGTATAGCATTGCTGGATCTATACGTACGCAATACGCAATAGTATAGCGTACGCTAAAAATGACCTGCTCGGACCGAATTTAGCTGTGGGTTACGTTTTCGAGTGAACACCGCGCAACACCGCGCGCATGATCTTGGTTAAATTTGCTAGAGCCGTAGAATTCCGCGTGCTTATAGCGCAACCATGCTCCTGGAAAGAAATACTGAAAAAGAAAAAGTGTCCAATCATTTTATTTCAGATTAAACCAAGCCCCAGCTGCCTCGTCAAGCGCGCTTTTCTGCGGGGTACAGAGGCTACGAGTACGAGTGCGTAGCCAAATGCGATCACGGGGCCTCCGTCAGTCGTCCCGTGGAAACGGTACCTTTTATCAATGCTATCGCGGAACGAAATTCATGACCGTGATGTCCAGTGCATAGCGAGAACTTCGGCGATTTCTTTTAGAGTCGTTCGTCCGTCGGCGATGAACTGTGGGAATAGGCTTAGCGTTGAGCAGATCGCAGCGTCGACGCACACTGCGAGCGGCGAACATTTCTACTGTGCACTCCTTCAGCTGCAGGGCGATCTGATTCGACCGCGGTAGGTCCCAGAAAGAATCGCCGAGCTGAACACCACGCAATTTCACGTAACACAGAACTTCGAAAATACCACGTCGCCCTTGCTGCGCCAGTCGAGGCAACCGCCATCTTGAAACTGGCGCTCTCGTTGGGTCCGAAATCTCTCGAGAGCGTCCCGCAAGGCCCGCTAGCCAGCAACGCAAAAACCCAGCGTTGCGTGCCTTTGCAATACGCTAGCCCTTCTATTGCGTTCTGCGCATGCGAACTCACGACCTGAAATCTCCTTGCGTACGCAAAGCTATAGCGTACGGTCCACTAAAACTGTCTAATGTTTAAAGTGATGCTGAACCGAAATCTGGAGCTCACAAAACAAGGCTGGAGCTATAGGCGGGACGCTGCAAAACCCTATAACATAACTCATACAGCAATATCTAACGGATGCCGTATTTTGGGGAAAAAAAAAAAAAAAAAGTGCGCGACTGAACCACACGGCCTACGAGGCCGACGAGACATGTGACGTCGCGGTTCCCATTCCCTCTCCTCTTCGCTTCGTCCCCTCGAGCAGGTAAACCGACGCGAGGAGAAGAGAAGCGAAGCCGCTTCCCCTTATTCTCAACTGTTCCAGGAGAATCATGAAGTCACTTTCGTCACTTGATCGTTCGCTTCTTTTCTAAGAATGAGGCCGTCCGTTTGAGATATCAATGTATGGGTGATGCTTTGGTGTTCGTAGCGTCCCGTTCAACGTTCCTGCGGACTTAATTTGTAAAATCCGAATTTCGGTTCAGCATCCCTTTAAAGACCAACGTACCCCTCGCGCTTTCAACTTTCATTAGTCATACACTCCCCACCTCTTAACTTGCCCCAAGGCGGCTTCCTTCGCAATTTATAAGAGGAGGACACCAAGAGGATTATCCTCCCTGAAGGAAACCGAAGTTGCACGTCGGTCTTTAAGCGAAAACTGACTGAATAAACAGTGTACTTGACTGTGCCGTGCTACATCTTTCCACAAATCCGACGAAAAAGAGATAAAAAAAAGAATAAAAGCAGGCAGTTGATAGCGCGAACCCTAACGTCGGCACCCACCAGAAAAAGTGTTCGGCGGCCGACTTGGTGGCGTTGACGCATCCGGTCATCTCCAGAGCGTACTCCTTGTGCGGCACCAAGATATTCCTGTCGTGAGTGCTCACGGCCACGCCGAATGTGATGTTCTGGCTCTGGAAGCGCTGGTAGAGCCGTTGTGACGCCGCCTTGCACGTCTTCTGCATTTCGAAGGCGCGAGGAGTGCATAATCCCTCTTTCAGAGGCCACTGCCAGGCTAAGAGTTGACCTTTCCATAGGAGATAACTGCGCATGCGCACGGTGTGCCTTCGTTTCTGGAAACCTCAAACCAGCAGACCCCCCCCCCCCCCCCCCCCCCGCCTTTGGCCAGAATACTCAACTTAAGAGCTGTTCTCACATACCAGGGGGCTTGAGTCTTTTTGGCGAGTCTTCTTGCCGGAAAGAATGACGTCTGTCACCAGCTTCCATTCGTCTTAATTTTTTTTCCTGATGTCCGAGATTCAGGGAATATTTGCGACTCTCCACGAAAACGGCTTTGTAAGTGACTCATAGGAAAGGTCAGCGAACTTTAGAGCCACCTAATTGGCTTTACCTAACCATATTAAGACAATCGGAAGCAGTTGAAAGACGTCACTTTTTTTCGGCGAGAACTCAATGCATGGAAAAAACCGGAGGCCCACCTGTGAGGCCTCCGGTTTTTGAGTTATGTGAGGACAACCCTTTGTTCAGGGCTGAAGGATATAATCTTCTAACCAAAATGTCAGTAGCTGCTAGCCTGAAGCCTGCATTTGCTTGCGAGCTACGTTTAATATACTCTTCGACCAGTTCTGCTTTTTCTTTCTAAACCTATAGTTCTAGAGCTTCTGGTCACACTCGGGGGCAATGCAAATCGTTTAAAAGCGTGACACAAGAGCGCGCCTGAGACCGGACTCCTTAACTGACCGACAAACAAGGCAGCGCCTTGTTTGTCTACCTTCTTGTTCTTGTCCGTGTCCTTGCGCTGTTTTAATCTTTAACCGATCCTAACTTGACACTCACGACGCCTTGCTTTCGGATGTAGCAGATCCGGGTGTTCGCTCCCCATGTACTGTAGCAGCCGGTCCAGGGCAGGCGAGAGCCGACCGAGTAGTACATGTAGATGAGGGCGTACGCCAGGTACATGTTGTAGCAGATGGCCAGGCACAGGCTGCCGAAGGCCATGGTGACGCCCACACCTGTGTGGCAACGGATCGGGTCATTTCGTGGTCCGTTACAGCCAATGGTATCGTGAGAGATGCGGTGCTATCAGCCCCGATCATGTACAAGGTCCAGGGCAGTAACCGGGAGGAGCCACAATAGATTACTAGTCAGCGCAACCGGCGGTCAAAAAGGGGAAAACTTGGCAGTTCCCGCCAAGCAACAATCGAACACAATCGTTTCCCCGCGGTCCAACAGGGCCAGTACGATTCCGGGCTCAAACTCTTGACCAATGTTGTGAGCATTTCGCACTATGGTTGCGGACAAGTTTCTGTGGCATTTCACAGCTTAAGAGTACGCGTCCACTCCTTTGACGAGCTCTCAAGATCCGCAACAGCACATGCGCCAATAGCTTTGACTGCATAGCCCCAGAAAGTTGTCCGCGAGTATAGATGGAGCTACCAATCCAGCAAAGCCGTTGCACGGACCCTATGGGCCAGTTGCCTATCAGCAAGCAGTGACGCAACGATACTTAGCAGAAACAAGATGATTAGGAACCTGATTCGGGCATGCCACTTGCCTTTGCCCATCGGGAAAGCGGCCCACACCCCGAGGCATCCAGAGCTGCTGAATTGGCCCAGAAACATCTCGAGGTAGTAGAGTGGCTTGCCGACAAGCAGCAGTACGATCATGTATACCAACAGGAATGCACCTACGTAAATACACAAATATTATTCACGAAAAAAAAAAGAAAAGTGTCAAAATGCGTCCTTGCAGATTTACCATCAAATCACACTTAACTCGCTCAGTCCTAGAGGTGATTGAAGGAAGCACACTATATATTTAAACAAAAGTGTTTTTGTCATTTAAATAACTATTCGCATGAGATAAGAAGATTCGTTGTATATTTAGAAGCAGCACCATGTGACCAATTGTTTATTACGTATACACCTGTGTAGCATCAGCTAAATTAAATCAATAGGCACAATACTGCGGTCTTGTTCAATTTGTAATATTAATTTAATTCTTGTCTCCTGCATGGCAAATACTCTCGTCGCAGAGTACGCAGTAATTAGATTTACCAAAAGGTAACGAACAGTTATATGTACATTTCCGTTTATTTATTAAAATGACATTGCACTCAACTTTTTTTTTACAACAATTAGGCACAAATAGACGCGTGCATACATAAATGTAGGTGCGGGTTGAGAGATGAGCGAGCGGCCTACCTCCTCCATTCTCGAAAACAAGGTATGGAAACCGCCACAAGTTGCCGATCCCGACAGAAAGTCCCATGCACGAGAGAAAAAAGTCTGCCTTGTGGTCCCACTTGATGTGTCTCTCCATCTGCGCAACCAATAAACGCCCAGCATCAAAACAAAAAAAAAAAGTACCGCGCCATGGTGAAAGATAGACGGTCAAAGTTTTTCAAAGCATGGCTGTGCAGCGTGGCAACTCATAAACCAAACGGCTTTAAACCTTGATACGCACCTTGATACCTTGACACAAAATGGCGACCCTGTTGCACGCAGCGTATCTCATAATGGACAATCTCTATAGACATGTCGCTCCGTAGGAACTGACGTTTTTAACACCAGCGTAAAATATTTTACTGGAAGGAATACTGATCACTCGCCAGGGTTGTGAGAGAGGGAACTATTAAAGGGACGTCACGACACTAGAGATCGTCATTTCTTGAACAGGAAGAGTGATTGGATCCGTTTCCCTGCCGAATGATTACGTCACACTCGTATCCAATACGAGCTGAGGCGAGTTCACGCCGAACGCTGACGCACGCCTCGTGTCCAATACACGCTCAGAGTACGTTCCCAAACAATGGCGGAATGGGGGAGTTGGCGCAGCAGCTACAAAATGGCGCGCACTTTTGAAAAAAGTATATTCAATAAAATCTGCTATCGGTCATTCATTTACAGGCAGCGTATACGGTTGTAACCCGTGAGCTAATATGAGCCTATAGAGCTGCGCGCCGATCCTTTCAAAGGCATATTTCGCGCCATCTGGCCGAGTACACAGAAACCAGCTTGACTTTAGTGACGTTTGCGCGACAGTATGCGCATTCGAAATTGGAAAGTGAGCGCGAGGCTCTTACAACACAGCGCATTACGTAAACTTATTGAAAGGGAGAAAAAAATACACATCAGAGAACATTTAGAAAATCGACAACATACTATAGTAGGTTAAAGTTCAAGAAGGTAGGGTGAGGGAAAAAAAGGCCGGGGAAGATGAAGCAGACGAAACGCTGGAGAGGAGAAACCTTCTCTCCTCTTTCCACCGTTCCGTCTGCTTCCTTTTCCCCGACCTTCCTTTCAATCACCCTACCCTCTTGAGTTGCAACGGACTATAGACCAAAGGCATTCTACGAGCCTGTTGGTATAATTTGCATATTCGAAGAACGATAACATGCAGGTGGATTGAAGCGGACGAAACGAAGGTTGTTTCGTGTCTGTTGTCTTTTAAAGATATGCGTTATTGCGAGACCTTTATTTTACCCAACGACCTCAAGTCAGCGAGACGGCAACAACGTTCTTGAATACTTTAGCTGCGCCCGCGCTTTTCGACAGCCGGAGACCCTTTCGAGATTCATGAGCCGACTCAATGAACTCAACCTACTAAAGAATGGCGGATGAACAGTCAGCATCGCGAAACACGCAGATCTAAAACGCGATGTAGTTGACGCTCGAACAAATCATGGAGGTCGAGGAAACTAGCAGAAAGGGCTTGTAGAACGTTTCTCAGAATGAGCGCCGATATTTCGCGAAGAAATTTCTCAATAAGCTTTAGGTGTAAGTACTATCAAAACGTCTGACATGTCCAACGCAACACAACTTAGAACAATCAAAGACCGTGCACTGTCATTTAGACGTCATCACACTGACATCGTGTGCAGACACGATTTGAAGGAAGCTCGTCGTCGGTCTGGGGCCCAATGGCCGAGTTGGTGCCATTCGAATCTGAGGACGTCACGTGGAGGGAGGGGAGGTTGCTCATGGGCTTTTAGTATTCTAGGTGGTGTTGCCCAGAGAGTTTCCCTTTTCATTCTATTGAAGCGGAGTTTCCTGCGGCTCTTAGAGGGTTCCGTCCTGGCGCTCTAATCTGGATACTTGCCGAAAAAGTCGGCGAGGAATCCGGTGGCTGTAATGGCCGGCATCGCACTTGACCTTGGCGCCTTCAATAACGGCGGTCGAATTCTTCGCCGACTTTCTTGCCAACTGTCCAGATTAGAGCGCCCCAGGCCGGTGTCTTTTATGTCCGCCTTTGGGCACGATTTTCATATCTTACATATCTTAAACTCAAAGGAAAGTTTTAAGTTTACGAGTGTGATCTACCCTTGTCTAACGGTCGTCAGGGAGGTCATACCACGAGTCACCAATGAGAGAGAGATATATGTAACGGCAGGGTACTTGCCTCATCAAGTGGGACAAATACCTAAAAAGAAAGGAAAAAGATAAAACAGAAAGGGAACGGGCTCTCCTGGGCGGTTGTCCTGGAGGTTCCGATCGGATGGTTCAAACGGGACTGGCTGCTTGTTGCTTCTTCGGACGTTCCAACCTTGAGCTGTTAGCACGCTGTCAAGCTCGTCGAATCTTCTTTCTTTCCTGATGGCATCCGTGAGAATCGACGAAGAGAAAGCAGAGTTGATGCTTACGCTAGGGTTTACTAGAATAGAGAGGCGTGCCGTCCCGACGGCAGTCAGTGTGTCGCGATGTGCACGCACGCCGGTGAGGGCGCCGTGGGGCACAGCGCGGTAAAGCCCCTTGATAAAGGCGTTTTTTACAAGTACCGCCAACCATTGTTATGGAAACGCGCGAGACACGTGTCGCGAGCGGGTGCTCCGCCGCCATTCGCTTCCAAGGGCCACTCATTTTAGTGCTGCGCCGCCATATGCTTCCAAATGCCGCTCGAGACACGTGCCCCGTGCACTCGCGCATTTGTCGCTACTTGTAAGACAAACGCAAACACATCGAGGGGCTTTACAGCGCGGTACAGAGCGGCCATCCGACGGTTGACAGTGGCCTGGCGGTCGCAGCAGAGTTGCTTTATTCGGCGTGAAAATGGTCGTATTCTTGGTTAGTTTTTGCTTGCTCGATTGCGAGAAACAATACGCTCCACCCTATCTCACACCCCGGTGAAATAGCGTGAGTCGCGCGAATGGCAGAAGCTTATATTCAAAGCGCAGATGCCGGTTGAGAGCGGTCAGATACTTACAATCTTGATTCTTTGAATATTTTTTTTTATTTTGTTTTGTTGTTATAGAAGAATGATTGTCTATCTCACGCTACATACCAGCATTAAGACAGCGAAGTTTGAGTATGGTATAATATGCGATGCTTTCCTCTCCACTTTACTTTCTAAGCTCGTTTGTTTTTTCGGCAACTGTACGTTCGGCAGAGTTTTAGATATCTTGTTTTCTTCTGGTGTCGATAATCTTTTGTTTTAATGTAGCATGCATTAATAATGCCGAGCTTTTCTTGACTTCTGCATTTTCAGCCAAAGCTTATAGACCAGGAAATGTCTGAATTGATTTCATCTACAGAGGATCCATTACATTAAAATAAACACAAAGACTGTCAAGATAAATGGAGCAACTTCAACTGCTGTCTCCATTGAAGAGCAATCCCACTTGGAGAAATTTGTTGTCTCTGACGTCATACAGCTCATTTAGACCTTTTTTTCTCCTTCACCAGTTTTGTTTTCAGAAGGAAATGTAATCGCGTGACGCAGTAGATTTTTTTCTTGGAATCAGACGATACTGTTTGGCGAATGAAGAGGCGTCGCTCGGCGTCCAAAAGGAGTGTTCCTCCTTGCATGTGTTGTAACCCACGTTGCACACCGGCACAAAACACCACCGCTCTGTCCTTTTCTTCGCCGTACTGACATCGCTGAGAGTCCCTTGTCTTTTCGGCACAGCTAGCAGCCACACAATATTGTAGCGCTTCGCACACAACGCAAAACAAGAAGAAACAAACACGCCCCAAGCCAGCCTCGCTAAACGCTGCCCGACCTACCTCTTGGCCCCGCTGTGACTGGCACCCCCACCCCAGGCCCCTGTGGCAGAATTGAACCACACGACACCCAGCTCCTATGGAGAGGCCGACACAGTCGGCACACCTCCCAGTTCCACTACACACTAGCAACGTCGCCATTAGTAACATAGCTCCTAAAATAAATATGCAATAGTTCTTTTTTCTTTCCGAACTGGAAGGTTGCCGTCGAAATCGCTATATACCATTTTCCTGTTACCACACTGGCTAAATTGCTCATCTACAGCTGAGACACCAGACGCCCACCGAGGCACACTCACTTCCGGCTGTACAAGCATACACACATTTTGTTCCCCTGTTTGCAAATCATTAGCTTAGCGTGCGATTTTCACAAGCCAGAACGCGCGTGTTCGTCGCTTTGAAAAGCGAGCTAATCACGAGCCATACGCACGTATAGGCTGAAAAAGGCACCAGCCAGAAGCTGGTCAATAATCACTGCCACGAAGAAGCTACCTGCCGTTCTAATTATGTGAGTGACTGTAGAGGGCTAGAAATTGTTGATTCGTGACGTCCAACTAAGGCGGTAAACTTGGATGCTCGTCCAGTGCCATTTCTGAAAAAAAAATATATATATATATATTGTCCTTTCTTACTTTACCCAACGCCTCCTTTCGTCTACAACGTTTCTCAACGTCCCTCGGTCTCAACCCGAAAAGAACATATTTACATATGTGAATGCGCGTTTCCTCCCACAGGTATACGTTGACTCCGAAACAAAGAGGAGCAGCCTCAGGCATTCGTGTAAGAACAACCAACAGACGCACAAGGATGAACATTTCTTTTGAGACCACAATTTAATACGAGCTTGAAGCAAAACGTATCAAATTGAAACTGGCGACGATAGGCACTCTGGCAACTAAAGCCTGATGAACACACAAAAACGCCAAGCATGGAACTCTGGTGCAGAAACAATGCTCCCATGGACAGCAGCGAAGGCCACGCGGCAAAAGGCGCTCCCGTAATACTTATTTGTTTAAATTTATTATTTAAATTATTTGCGCCAGACACATTCAGATGCCGGTAGTTCAAGTGTGTAAACACGAGTGTATACTTGTAAACGTTGGGTTGCCCCATGTGGCGTGACAACAACAGCCACGAATAGAGCTAGGCTTCAGAGTAACGACCCTCCAGCCATCTTGGTGCTTGGAATAATTGTTGCCAGCTAACGTAAGCTTTATTTGGAATAGAAAGAAACGCTTTTACGTTCTCTATAAATGTTAGAACGGTCCGCGACAAAGCAAAACCGAATCGCCCGAGCTTTCTGACAGCTTTCCGCTCGAGGACACAGCGCACCCGTAACAAACACTAGGACAACGTTCACAGTCACACCAAAAGAAAGGGACACTTACACAGCGCTGTGTAAGTGTCCCTTTCTTTTGGTGTGACTGTGAACGTTGTCCTAGTGTTTGTTACGGGTGCGCTGTGTCCTCGTGCGTCATGAACTACCAACTCGCCCGAACTTCTGTTTTAACAAGCTTTCCGCTATTGCTTGATCGATCACATCCTCTGGGCACGTATCGGCTAAGGTCGAAGCTTGGGCTAGGTGGTGAGACATATTAAAAGGTGTACAACAGTGCAACAGACGAGGGACGAGAAGTAGGAGGCCACAGACAGATCCCCAAAATTGTAATGGTCGTAACCGCACAATAAATATTTGCTTGGTCAGGAAAACACACACACACACACACACACACATATGAACACGAAAATGTAGTCAGTCATGTTTAAACAATATACATCGTAAGCACAAAAAAAAAAAAAACGGATCGCACGCGCAGGTTCTACACTAGTCATGTACAAGGAATTCTATTTCCCAGCCATACGGCAATAGACGGGCATCTGACACACTCAGCGCCTAGTGCCACTAAATAAGCTACGCTTCAGAGTAACGACACTTGGCCATATTGTGGCTTAAAATCATGGTTGCCAGTTATCTGAAGCTTCATCTGAATTCACAGGAAACGCTTTTCCGCGCTCCACAAATGTTTAAACAGTTCCCGACAGAGCAAAGCAATAATGCATGACTTTCCTAACACCGAGTCTAATGCTGATTAAGTCGCACTTTTGTATCATGACGATCGACAGTTGCGTCTGCTCTGCATACGAGCCAAAATGGCGGCGCCCACAACAATGTCGGGGAACGGAGTGCCGATACTCTAAGCGCAGCTTATTTAGTGGCTCTATCAGCGCCTAATCTCGGTATCTCTAAGGGGGATCGGTGGCCGAGTGCGCCATAGCGCACACCAACTCGGAGCACACGCAGCACATGCAGCCTCTGCACGTCCAGGATTCCCTCCACGTGCAGGAAATCCTGGATCCTTGGGTCCTCAATCCCAGAAATCCTAGATTGAATCCCCATCCCTGCCCGTTTCGATCTGGATGAGCATCGTGTACCGGCGTGCGGTCATGTATCACTACTGCGTGGTGCACGTAAAAGACCCCAGGCTAGAGCTGGTACTGCACTGGCTAAATTTCTCATCTACGGCTGGGAGACTCGTCACCCGTTGAGGCAGACCAAGTTCTAGGCTGCATAAATATACACACAACCCAGTTATTATAAATATTTCAAACGCCTCCATAATTTTACGTCTCATTTGATCATGATGGCTTTTCACTTTTTGAGTCTTTCATTCAGACAACAACCGGCGGTATTCCAGAGTTCCAGCGAAGTGAAATAGTGAAACGCCATTGTGATCAAATGACACGTGAAATTATCGAGGCATTGTAGCTACCTAGATCTTTCGCTCTGTGTGTCAGCTGCCCGTCTCTTGCCTTATATGGCAAGGAAATAGATTTCCTTGTACGTGCGCCTGAGATACTTTTTTTTTTCTCTCTTTTTTTTTTTTGCGATTACGGTGTATATAGTTTAGGCATAGCCGTCGTATCTTTTCGTGTTTTTTTTTTTCCTGACCAATTAAGTATTTATTGTGAGGTTACGACTAATAGAATTTAGTTGAGAGTCAGCGCTGTGTCTATGTCCTCCTACTTCTCGTCCCTCGTCTGCTGCGCAGTTTTACACCTTTTAGGCGTGTCTTGGACACGAAGTCTGCGTCGGCATTCGGCGTGAGCTCGGCTCAGCTCGTATATGATACGAGTGTGACGTCGGCGTTCGGCGAGGACTCGGATCCAATCGCGTGCTTCGTGTCCTAGCAATGGCGACCGCCAATGTTGCCCGATGAGCTTTCGGAAGTGGTCCGTTGCGGCCGCTGTGCACTCTAATGCACCGAGATGGCGGCGCCCACAAGAAAGTCTAGAAATGTACAGGGGGTATTCACTGGCGGCCATAGCCGTGTCCGCAGCTGCCGAGCGCGTTCCGATAGCGAGCTTCCGCGGTTCTTGCGCGACGTGCATTCCACACGATCGAGAATACCGGTCATAGCGGCCAACAAATATGAGCCCCCTACGAGCATGCGCGGTGAACGGGGCACGCAGATATGGCGTCCAACGACTACATCGTCGATACTCCGAGCGTGGCCTATGTAGCGGTAGTCATCGATGGAACAAGAACGGCGGGGCGTGCCTTTCGAGCGTCCGGTGTCCAGCACGTGCTCCGTGCCTTACGTCGTGCGATAGCCTCCTATATACTGACAAAGCCTGGCAGATCGCCACGGGAAGCGGCCGCCGAAACGGAAGAAAGTGGAGCGGCAGACAACGGATGAGAGGAGAGCCACGTGACTGGCGCCCCGCTGCGGCGAGACGCCGAAACACACTTCTCCCGAGCGAACAAGCGTGTTTACTGTTCTCGCCGCCGCAAAAGCTGTGCGCTGACGTCCAGGTTCCCCGACAACTGACTCTTGGATGCTCTATGCTAGCAGATCCTCGCGCTCCAAATCTGCGGCCGGGCACTCTATGGTTCCGTCGTCGAACTGCCGGGCTTTGTGATTATGAAGGGGGCCTATGGGCTAGTCTCGTTCCCCGCAAACGATGCAAACGAGAAAGCCGCGGTCATACAGCTGCTAATACGTCATATAGAGAACAGTCTCCTGACACTGTATGACGCGCGTTTCTTCCTCGAATGACAGCTCTGTCACATTGGTCATACATCCATACATATACGGTCTCTATAGACGTGTTCGAAGAGCCTACATATATGTATGAAGCTTACTGCTTCAAACGTGCTCGAGGTGCGTCCGCGGATAAATCTGGCATCACGTCTGCCGAGCGTGCCTTTTGGTAGGAGCAGCATGACCGCGGCTCGAATGAGTCCGTACAGTCTTCTTTCATCCCGTTCTTCCCAGACATAAGAAGACATTATCTAGGCGTAAACAGCGACGAATAAAACGCTCCCTGCAGGTAACGATGAAGGTGGTCGGCGAGCAATTGATTAACCATGGTTGGCGAAGACTTTCTAGTATGCGCGCATGAATGTAGTACATTGCATCTTTGCAGACGACGGATGTGCTCTTGAATACAATTCCACGTACTATATATGTACAAGTGGAAATACGACTCCGCGGAATGCTCCGGCGGAGACGTGAACGGTGCTCGCGGGTTTCGGTCGCAACAAACCAAACGAGTAACGACGTTCGTGCACGTGTCGTGAACGCAGTCCCTCTCCCTTCGACGAAAACAACAATGTTTTTATTTGGCACGCAGAAGAGGAACAGGCGGAAACAACACGCCCATTACTCGATAATTGGTTTCCTCGGCTTGCACTTTGGGGTTATTTAACGATCGATAACAAAGCCGCCGCGGGCGTGCGGTTGCACAACTCTGTGAAGTGCGAGAACAACTTGGGAAATGAACGAAAACAAAATATGTGACCCTTCGAGACAAATAATGATCTCCACGTGCAATGCGAAAAAACAAAATCGCAATGAAATGCTTCTGTGCTACAAATACTAACGGAATACAACAAACATATAGTTTCCAAGGTTAGTCAGGCGCTTTACCAGGCGGACACCTGACGATTACCTGGGCGAAGCGCGGATTTAACCGCATTAAAAACAAGAGTGTCGACGAAAAGCCGAAACGATAGTTCACGCTGGAAGGAATGTGTCGTCTCGTCTTCTTAACAACCAAGATAAAACGTTAAAAAGCTAACAGTCCGACTTGATGCTTGTTCGGTGTCAAACAAGCGCTATCCGAGCGCTTGAAATGATAGAGTTTTCTTTGTGTCTGATGTATGTATGTGTGTGTATGTCTGGCGAGCGCTTGTGAAAAGAACGCAGTTTCCCCAGTGTTTTTCCGCGTTCCGCTAAAATAAGAACGAAAGCTGATTCCTCGTTCCTTCTCAGTCTTGAAACGAGTTCCCGGCGCAAGTTACAGTGATTTAAAAGGAACGCGTTCCCGTTGCATTTCTAAGGTTGGAGGGCGTCGTTACTGTAACGTTCAATTTGCCTAAGTAATAATATATTTTGCCTGGTAGATAAAATAAAGCTCGCGAATGGAAATAACCACGTCGAACCAACGCGTCGACTTAGTTCCAATTCTTTGTTCAACTATCGGAGCTTGAAACAGTCTTTAATGAGAATCTTAAATACTCACTAAATTCGGCTAAAATTGTGGATAAATACGACAACAAAAAAAAGTGACGTTTCTGTGAAAACGTAAAGAGCTCCCATTTCAGTTCTACCGATGTAAGATGAAACGGTGGCTCTCTGTTCCGTTTAAAAGGAACGCTTTCGAGGAACGCCGTTCCGTACAAGAATGATTTTACTGAGCGCACTCGCGCTTGTGTGACGCACAACTCGTGAGACGGAATAAAAGACACGTATACGTCCTCTGATTTTCCAGGAAAAGACGGCAGAACGCCCGAGTGCGGGAAAAAAAAAATTCAAATCCCGCGAGCTTATGCGTAGCATCTTCTGCTAGCTGGTGCGTCTACTCTAAAGCTGCTATTCAGCGGGATTTTTTTTCCCTCCCTTTAAAGTCGAGTGTCCTGCATAACAACCATCAAAGCAACAACAAACGGGAAAAGTAAAAAAAAAAAAATAGCTGAGCCTTTTAAAGTTTTTTTTTTTTTTTTAGATCCCTGAAAGCTGCGAGTTCCATCCGGACTGACACTTTTGCAATTTGTACAAGGATCGCATCTCCAGGGCCACAGTCGCTGAATACGCTCCGCTGTAGAGTAAAGACAGGTCAGCCATATTGGTGCACACAATCAATGTTGGCATTTGTCGCCGGCTTCTGCCTACTCAACTAACGGACGATGCAAAGAGGCACTTTGTGTCGTCCTGCCTGTTAAAGCAGTACACAACATAGCGATACGATAATGCGATGAACTCCAAACACAGCGTGTACACCGATCAAGAAATGACATTTCAGTACAATAACTCCAAGCACTAATAAATGCGGTGCCCACGAGCATTACCACCTGCCAACGTCTGCGCGTGACGTCACCGTTAGTGGATCCCCGACCCGCCCCAAGCGGTAGACACGCTGAAGCTCGGCGAGAGTAGACGCAAAGTGGCAGACGCGTCCGTCTTAGCGTTACCGCGTGCTAGCGTCGCGGTCGTTCAGAGACGCTACAAAACGTGCTTATGGCTACGCTGACGCAAGCTATACGGCGCAGCCTAGATTCACTATTGAGGACGTTTGAGGTGGGTTGTCTTCTAGGTAGGCGGTATTTTACCCGTACTGCCACGAGTCCCTGGCCACCCTGGCACGTAAACGAATGTCACGTCACGCGAACACACCAATGACCTTCCTGGCGGCTTCCAGAACTGAGGAAAAAGAGTGGCGATACTCTGAGCGTATAGAGTGACTCTAAACAGCACAATGAGCAGCGAACGCGGTATTTTCCCAGCCGACGCTTCACTTCCTGATGCTGACGTGGACGAAGATGCTGGCCGGCACCAGGGACAGGAAGGCATTGTTGCGGAGGTGCACATGGCGATAGCCCTCCTTGACGGCATCGAAGGGCAGCGCGAACTTGGCCAGCTTCATGTTCTTGCCCATGCGGCTCTCGTCCTTGACCGTGAACATCACCATGGCAAGCTGGGGGACGCGGATCGGGAGCTCGAAGGTCTCGTCCCACTGAGGGTTAAAGCCTGCATTGGGAAAGACGCGACGGTCCGCTAAAATGACGCTTGACATGGACACGCACTTACGTCGCTCTTCAGCGTCGACGTGCAGGTTGCCCCAGATGTGTTGAATTACGTTGTTGTGAACAAGACTACGGCCACGGTCACACTAGAGAGTTTTAGTAGACCGTGTTTCCCCTTCCGCTATCCCTCCGCTACGAAGAAACCGCCACTGCGCCTGCCTGCTGATGGCCTTGGCTGTAGAGTTCCGGGTAGCGGAGGGGCTTAGCGGAGGGGGAAATACGGTCTACTAAAACTCCCTACTGTTAATACGTCATGCAAAAGACTGCAGACATTGTCTAAAGCATGTCCTTCGAACATGCTTAAACCAAAACAGCAGATAATTCTGTCGTCACGTATGCACCCAACACCGTGTATTTTGCCTGATGCACGAGAAGTAGGCTGGCCGGCTGACGGGAAAAGAACATACAGCAAGACGGCAACCAGTGCTTGGATACCGTAATCGGCCATGAAGAAGCTACGTCTCTGACACTTCTAGAACGTTCTGTTTGTAAAGCAAACATCACTGCACTCGTGTTGGCCAACTGTGAAGCTTTGTGGGATGCTTTGCCTTTTTGCTAGTCTCTGGTATGTCCTCGATATGGACAGATCTCACGGTCGTCCTTGAACAAAAATATCTGAAGGCACTGATCTGGACGGTTGGGGGCATTTCTTAATGACACGAATGTAGACGACAACCCCCGAAGATTATCGATGGGAAAGACCTACAAACTCTAAGCGCTATGACATATATGTGTGATGGTTCAGTATGCTGAAGACATTTCTCGGTGACACCATTTAAAAAGGAACAATCACTACAAATTAACAGTCACCATTAATGGGGACGCTGGAACCAGCGACGTCACCTCGCTGCAACAGAAGTTCAGCAGCCTTCTTAAAGTTTACTGTTCGTGAGGTGTTGTGGAATCGAGATTATAAAGCCCTCTTGTTGGTTTTTGACACATGTAGCAGAGACCCGCTGAACTATGAAAAATAATCAACAGGTCTTCTTTCTATCTAAGCACTTTTTGATTATTATTACGTGTGTGTGCCTTATGGTATAAGAAAAGAAATAGGGTTAAATGTACAAATGTAGTCCAATTTCATGAAAAATATCTAGGAGAATGCGATGGCACGGGTCATGAATCCAGCGCTGAAAGTCTGATGACCGGTTGGGGTGAAGGCCGACCCGACTAAGATGTCACCGATGGGCCGCTTGAAGGCCCGGCCACGTCCAGAGTAGGTGAAGGAGATCCGCCTCCCGGGCTGTGGAGGGGCAGAAGGGACAGCGGGTGGAGGCCGTGGTGTAACTCCAACTGGCACGGACAACCTGTGTTATGGTCGCATTAACTCGAACTCTTCAGAACGAGACCTCTTCTAGGCGGGTAAGACAACACGGGAGGTCGGAACCATAAGTGCTCGTGTGGTGCGCCGCAGAGTTTCCTTGTGAATTCCCAGAGCACCCGTAACTGGCAATTGGAGAAAAGGGAGGGAGTTTACCACCATCCGAGGGGGACAGGCTTCGTCTGCCGCGGCGTGAGTGGGGACACTATGACCTGCGAATACTGCAGACTTGAACAGGGCAGGGGCACTGTGGCACAAAACTATGAAAATCTGTAGGTAGCAGCACTCAAGGAGCGGTCGACGCGAAGGAGGGTGCGAACAGCCTGCATCGTGTCGGTGTAAAAAAAAGACACAGAGAGAGGGTGACGAGCTGCGATGGACAGGTATAAGAGCGGTCAGGCCATCACGGAGGGCCAAAAACTTGGCCAGCACAGAGGGTAGGGGGGTGCTCAGGTGGTACGAACACGTTCCGTTTGCGGCTGGAAAGGAGGGGCAAACAAGGCTGTATGGAGCTGCGACGCAGTCAATCCCGCAGGTCAGCGTCCGCAGGCGTTAATGTAGGAGGAGGAAGCACGGTGAGATCCGTAGCAGGAGCACTCCTATGGGTCTGCCCAAAAGCACCCAAGGCTTGCACAGGGCTTGCAAAACGCCGCCTGCAAGCCCTGTGTCTGGCGTTCCAGAGAGGGATGGGAAG
The DNA here is from genome assembly GCF_016920785.2 of Ixodes scapularis. Classification (NCBI taxonomy): domain Eukaryota; kingdom Metazoa; phylum Arthropoda; class Arachnida; order Ixodida; family Ixodidae; genus Ixodes; species Ixodes scapularis. Next base: position 15,152,597 of record NW_024609838.1, on the reverse strand, counting down.
TCCACACGTTTACATCATCCGCACATATTAGGAAGTGAACAGCCGGGATAGCTGAAAGGTCCCACAGCAGCGGTAAAAGTGCAAGTACAGAACCCTGCGGTATCCCCCGCTCCGGCGTAGAGTCCATAGCTGGCCCGTCCAGACGTACCGAAAAGAAGCAGACACGGTCAGGAATGCGGAGCCACTGAAGAATGCGCAGAATAGCCTCGTGGCTCACGTTCTCGTATACCCGGTGTACATCCATGCCGAGAAGCGTGCGTACACGGTGGGAGCGGTCGCCCAAGAGCTCCGCAGCAGAGAGATGTTCCAGGCCGTCCTCGGTACCCAAGTGGGACCGAAATGCAGTCTGGGCTGGGTGGCACCATCGAAAGTGCTCAAGCCACCAACTGAGGCGCGTGGTCACCACATGTTCAAGGAGCTTGAATAGAGTCTAGGTGAGAGCCATTTAAAACTTGGTAGCCACAGGCCGAAGATTCGAAAGAAAACCAGAGGATTTGCCAGGCTTGGGAATGGCAATTATCTCCGCATGTTTACTAACGGCAGGTACATACCCGGAAATCCAAACAGCATTCAGTGTGCCTAGAAGCCATCGCAGGGCCTGCCCTTCCATGTTAATAAAGACCTCGCAAGGGACACCATCTGGGCCGGTGGCAGTCGGTGCTGAAGCGTAGTCAATCGCGGCAAGTAGCTCAGCCATGGTGAAGGGCTCTTGGACACCATCAGGGTAGGAGACTACTGGAACTCCTCACGCGCGCGTAGGAAGGGTAGAAGAGCGAGTAACAGGGAGAGCGGGAAGTCGAAGTCCGGAAAAAAAGAATGGGCAACCTCAGGTGCAAATTGCGGCGGTCACGTCTGGAGGCCAGACAGGCGCTGGAGGCCTAATCAAAGGGGGGGGGGGGGGGGGGGGGGCACTCCCCGCTTCATTGTGCAGTGGGTACGCACACCGAGGCCGTAGTGGTGGAGGGGCCAAGGACACGCCCCAGTCCAACCAACGACTGCAAGAGAGCCACTTTTCGTGGCGCCGAGCCGCAGCAGTGAGGAGTTTGAGGTGACAGAGAGCCGCGATAGAATGCGGGGCGCAGGAGACAGCATCCTTCGCCTGGCTACGCTCATCCCATAGACAAAGAAGATGGAGATCCGGTGCTGGGCGGGACTCATTCACCCAATTGCTCCGAGTAACATCAGAGACCACAGCGCAGATAAGAGTGAGTAGCTCCCTAGGTTGACCCTGTAGACTTGATGACAAGGACGAACTGAGCAGAGAGCGGAACAAGTTCCAATTCGTCACACGACACAGGCGGGGGAGACAGCGGGTGCGACCCGGATGCCGACCCAGATGGAAAGGATGATGATCGCTAACCCAACAGTCCGGTACTCGATGCCAACTGACGGGGACGTGGCCAAGCCACCACGCCAGGTCGGGGAAAAAGGGCGAAGCACGCGGGTAAGTCCCCCGTCGAGTCGGCGTGGAGCGACCTGGGAGTGCGAATTGAGCATCCACAAAAGTATCATCACCAATTGACCTCGTGCACTCTTGAAGGAATAGCCCCAAGCCATATGTGGGGCATTAAAGTGACCGGCTACCAATACCGGGCGTCCAGGGTACGCACGGCGAAGATGGCGCAGCCGGCCGAGGCGAAGGCGAGCCACTTCCTCACTGTAGGGTCGCACATAACACGATACTAAAACAACATCCGTGTGAGAAAGCCGAACGCTACCGCAATCACTTCCTGCCACTGGGTACACGACGGTGCAAGCGGGATAGGCGTCTGATGATATTGCCGCGCCCAGGGCTGAGAAAGCAACGCTCGGTCAGGGACCTCCACCAGAATGTCACGGGTGGTGACCAATAAACAAGAAATAAACAGAAATAAATAAACGTTTAATGTGGCGAACTTGTGCCAAAAATAAAGAAGGAAACAGAAGAAAGCAGAGCGTCGCGGGCGTCGAAGTCGGCGTGTCAGCAGAGTCGAACGCTGGGGCGAAAAACTGACTTGACAAGGTCGCGGGCGGCCTCTTATCTAGAGTGCGTCGCTATCTCGAAGATTCGCCGAAAGCGGCTCGAGCGTCGCGTGATCGGGTGAGAATGAACACGCACTTTCTAGAAAACAAAAGCAGGAATAAATGATAGCAGTTACGTGCGGTACATGAATAAACGAGAACTTTCTGGAGGTCCCTGACCGAGCGTTGCTTTCTCAGCCCTGGGCGCGGCATTATCCCCCCCTTTAAAAGTGCATCGTCCCGATGCAGCACAAAAACGGAAAACGAAAAACAAAAGGACAGCAGAATTGCTAGCCGGAGTTCACAGTCCACAGTTCACTCGTCGATGAGAGTGGTAGAGTCCTATCGTTCGTAATACGGCTTCAGCCGGACGACATGCACCACCTCGGGTCGCGGCTGACGTCTTGCAGATGGGCGCGTTCCGTCGGGTAGAACTTCGTAGTTCAGATCGCCGAGGCGTCGGATGATCTTGTAGGGGCCAAAGTAGCGCTTCAGGAGTTTTTCGCTGAGACCGCGACGACGAATCGGCGTCCACACCCAAACTCTGTCTCCGGGCTGGAAGTGGACGTCGCGGTGACGAAGATTATACCGGCGAGCGTCGACATGTTGCTGGTCTTGAATTCGTAGTCTGGCTAGCTGGCGGACCTCTTCTGCCCGTTGAGCAACCACCTGGGCGTCATCGCTCCCGTCGTGGACTGACTCGTGCGGCAACATAGAGTCTAGCATAGTCGTCACCGCCCGGCCATACACCAGCTGGAAGGGCGTCACTCCTGTGGTCTCTTGCACTGCTGTGTTGTAGGCGAACGTGACGTAGGGCAGCACTTCGTCCCAGGTCTTGTGCTCCACGTCGACGTACATAGAGACCATGTCGGCGATTGTTTTGTTGAGCCGCTCCGTCAACCCGTTGGTCTGCGGATGGTATGCCGTTGTTCGACGGTGTTCGGTGTGGCTTAGACGCAGGATCTCTTGGGTCAACTGTGCCATAAACGATGACCCTCGGTCTGTGATCAGTACTTCGGGGGCGCCATGGCGGAGGACGATGGACTCGATGAAGAACTTGGCGACTTCGACAGAAGTCCCCGAAGGAAGGGCTTTCGTCTCGGCGTAACGAGTAAGATAATCGGTGGCGACGATTATCCAGCGATTCCCCATCGTCGACGGTGGAAAAGGACCCAGCAAATCCATTCCAATTTGCTGGAAGGGCTTGGTTGGCGGGGTAATCGGCTGAAGGAGACCTGCTGGCTTTGACGGTGGTTTCTTGCGTCGCTGGCACTCATGGCACGATCGTGTGTAGAGATGGACGGTCTTCGGAAGCTTTGGCCAATAGTACTTGTCACGAATCCGGGCAAGGGTCCTGCTGTAGCCGAGATGTCCGGCCGTTGGGTCGTCGTGGCACGCTTGAAAAATTTCTTCTCGGAGGCTGGCGGGGACAACCAGTAGCCAGGGGGTTTCGCTGGTTCCGAAATTCTTTCTGAAGAGCACGCCTCGCCGCAGCACAAAGCTCGGTAGGTCCCGAGAAAAGACCCGTGGGACAGAGCCTCCTGGACCTTCGAGGCTGTCGATCACGGAGCTAAGTTCCGCGTCGTCGCGTTGCAGTGCCCTCATGTCGGTAGCGTTAACTGCGCCTAGAAAACGGGCGTCGTCATCGTCGTCCGCGCCGGAGATGGGAGGTTCGACTGGAGCCCTAGACAAACAGTCAGCGTCATTATGCTTGCGGCCAGACTTATGCACAATGGTTACGTCGAATTCCTGCAGTCGAAGGCTCCAGCGGGCGAGGCGTCCGGACGGATCCTTGAGGTTTGCGAGCCAGCAGAGGGCGTGGTGGTCTGTGACCACGCGAAACGGGATCCCGTACAAGTACGGGCGGAACTTGGTTATCGCCCAGACGACAGCAAGACATTCTTTGTCGGTTGTTGAATAATTTTGTTCTGCCTTAGACAGCGCCCGGCTTGCGTAAGCGATTACTCTCTCTGCCCCTTCTTGTCGCTGAACGAGTACCGCACCGAGACCGGTATTGCTGGCGTCCGTGTGGATTTCAGTCTCCGCCGACTGGTCAAAATGTCCGAGGATAGGGGGCGACTGGAGCCTTCGCTTGAGTTCGTCGAACGCTTGCTCTTGCTCCTCTCCCCACTGGAACTGCACGTCGTCTTTCGTCAAATGCGTCAGCGGTGCAGAAATTTGCGCAAAGTCACGAACGAAACGTCTGTAATAGGCGCACAGCCCAAGGAATCTTCGAACGGTCTTCTTGTCTGATGGCTTCGGGAACTCGGCGACAGCGGACGTCTTGGCGGGATCAGGGCTTACACCCTGAGCACTCACGACGTGGCCCAAGAATTTCAGCTCACCATAGGCGAACCGACACTTGGAAGGCTTGAGGGTCAGCCCAGCAGCTTTGAAGGCCTGTAGCACGGCTCGCAGTCGTCTCAGGTGCTCGTCGAATTCGCTTGCGAAGACCACAACATCGTCGAGGTAGACGAGACAGCTTTGCCATTTCAAGCCGGCAAGGACGGTGTCCATAACGCGCTGGAAGGTTGCCGGCGCTGTGCACAGCCCGAACGGTATTACTTTAAACTCATACAGTCCGTCCGGCGTGACGAAGGCCGTCTTCTCACGATCTCGTTCGTCGACCTCAATCTGCCAGTACCCGCTCTTCAAGTCCATCGACGAAAAGTATCGGGCGTGGCGTAGCCGGTCCAGGGTGTCGTCGATGCGTGGCAGCGGGTAGACGTCCTTTTCTGTTACGGCGTTCAGTCGGCGATAGTCTACGCAGAACCGAAGAGTCCCGTCTTTCTTTTTCACCAGGACTACCGGTGAAGCCCACGGACTGCTTGAGGGCTGGACAATGTCGTCGTCAAGCATTTCTTGTACCTGCTGCTGGATGGCTTCCCTTTCTTTCACGGAGACCCTGTACGGCGGCCGATGCACAGGGAGTGCGTCGTCATCAGTAATTATCCGATGTTTCGCAACCGTCGTTTGGCGCACTTTCGACGACGCGGAGAAGCACTCACTGAACTCGGCGAGAAGGTCACGAAGTTGTCGTCGTTGTGGGGCTGGGAGGGATGGGTCGATGTCGAGCTCTGAGGACGTGATTGTCTTGTTCTGCGTCGGAGAGGCGTCTTCTGAGATCACGGCGATCGCGGCTGAGTCTTCAATTTCCTCGACGTAGCCCACAGCTGTACCCTTTGTAAGGTGCTGCGACTCTTGCCGGAAGTTGGTGACAAGGGCTACAGTGCGCCCGTCCTGGAGCTCTGTTACGCCTCTTGCAATGCCAATCCCTCGTCCGAGGAGAAGTGGGACGCTTCCTTCCAGCAGTGCTACACCGCAGGTGGCTCCTTCGGTCCCGACGGGCACAAAGACACTCGACAGCGGCGGCAGGTTTACGTGGCTGGCGAGGACTCGCACAGCAGCTAACGTCGGTTTGGTATTTTCCACCGATGGGGCAGGCTTCCGAAGCGTCAGCTTGTTCTCCGCAAGGTCGATGATGGCGCCGTATTCACACAGGAAGTCCATTCCGAGAATGACGTCCCTCGAACAGTCTTGCAGAACGACGAACTTCACAGGGCATGTTTCGCCGTGAATCTCGACGCGAGCGGTGCATCTCCCGACTGGTGTAATCAGGTGTCCTCCGGCGGTTCTTATTTGTGGTCCATCCCACGGCGTCATGACTTTTCGAAGGCGGCGAGAGAGCCTCCCACTCAAGACTGAGTAGTCTGCTCCGGTGTCCACGAGTGCCGATGAGTCGAGGCCGTCGATAACAACGTTTAGGTGCGGGGATCGATACCCCGCACCTCCACCAGAATGTCACGGGTGGTGACCAATAAACAAGAAATAAACAGAAATAAATAAACGTTTAATGTGGCGAACTTGTGCCAAAAATAAAGAAGGAAACAGAAGAAAGCAGAGCGTCGCGGGCGTCGAAGTCGGCGTGTCAGCAGAGTCGAACGCTGGGGCGAAAAACTGACTTGACAAGGTCGCGGGCGGCCTCTTATCTAGAGTGCGTCGCTATCTCGAAGATTCGCCGAAAGCGGCTCGAGCGTCGCGTGATCGGGTGAGAATGAACACGCACTTTCTAGAAAACAAAAGCAGGAATAAATGATAGCAGTTACGTGCGGTACATGAATAAACGAGAACTTTCTGGAGGTCCCTGACCGAGCGTTGCTTTCTCAGCCCTGGGCGCGGCAATATCTAGTGTCCCCATAGACCTCCGCATTGCCAGGTGTAAACGGGGGGGGGGGGGGGGGGGGGGGGGCGACACAGCGATGATCCAGGATCGACGGGGTGGCGTGGCAGTAAAGCCGTAGAGGCGCGGAAGTGAATTAGGTTCTTGGAGAAGCAGTGCCCAAGCAACAAGCTTTCCAAGCCGGATGCGTTGATTGAGCTCCCCGGCCTTGTCATTCAAGCTTCAACAGTTCCATTGCAGAACCCCTATGAGCGCCGTGGAGGGAGTGAAGGAATCACAGGCGAAGGTTAGCTGACAGCACTCCAGACAGATTCTGCGTTGTTGAGCTACATACTGGAGAAGTTCCGTCGGAGACACAGCAGCGGAAGGGGCAGGCAAAGGCTGAGCAGGTGAGGAGGGGTTTGGGCGCCCCCGGTTTTCACGGATTGGGAGGCTTGCTGGCGAAGGACGGCTCGGCGCTCCGTTAAGTAGCGGGCCTCCTCTTGAAGCAGGTCTAGGCGTTAGTCAAGTTCAGCTATGTTCTAGGTCCGGAACCCTAGATGACAAAGGAGCGGCAAAGAAGTTGCTGGGGCGTCAACGTCTCTGCCGGACCGTCGTACTGTATGACGGACTGCAAGAAAATGGTATGCCTGAACTAGGGTCGTCCACCCTAGCCCTCTCTTCTTCAAGGAAAGTGAAGTAATTGTGCGCCTCTATTCGGCGTTTACTGTTTGGCAGCCGAGGCCGCTTGCCGCTGCCGCCGTCGGCGGTCCGTTGTGGCACGCTGTTTCGTAGGACAAGTCTTAGCTGTGATTTCATGATCACTCGTCTTGCATAGGCCGCACTTGTACGCAGCTGCCTCTGACGACTCCATGTTCGAGTCGGAACGGTACGGACATGAGGAGCGCATATGGCCCCGGGTGAAAGCACTTGTTGCAGTGGACCACCACTGGGCGATAGGGACGGGAGCTCAAGATACAGCCGTAATAGGTGATAAGATCGGGGGAGACGGAGGCCCCTGGATTGTGACCAGGCACGTATGCCCCGAACCCATGTAGCGAGCGGAGATCACCTGATGTGACGAGCTGGTTAGTGATTCAAGTAAGCCGTCGGGCGTCTCACCAGGGTCCACGCCGCTAACAACCTATAGCAGCGAAGGTCCGTGCCGGAGATCAGGTACGCTGGCAGAGGCAAATCTGTGTACTTTGAGGTCTCTTGCTTTTCTCGGAGTCGTCCTCAAGGGAACGTACCCAGACGGAAGCAATGTTGATGGCCTTGTGGACAGTCTCGAAGGCTGGTCATGTTGTAGTCCAAGGCGTACTGGAGCACGCAATTGGAAAACGTTGCGACGTCGAAACAGGTACCATATTGTAGATGGCGGCCGCTGGGGGAGACGAAGTATACGCTCTTGCCCCAATGCGGGGCAGTCCCGCTAGGCGGCGAGGAAGCCATCGACACCAATGCTGCGAACAAAAATTCTACAAGTCGCTTCCCAGTGGTAGCGGAACTAGGAGCACGATCCTCAGGCACCAAAGAAATGTCCATCTTGCTGGGCGCGACGCCGGGACAACCCAGGGAGACAGGCGGTTTGGCCGCCGCAGCAGCCGTCTTCAGCAGCGCCGAGGAGCACAGCTGACGAAAAGGTGCACACGAAGTCGGCGCACTTCGGTGCACACAAAGTCGAGCAATGTACCTGGTAGCTAGGCCTATACCTCTCGGCGGTGACCAGAAAAGGCCCGGGGCTCCCCCCATGGCAACGAACGGGATTATTGACCGGCTGGTGAGGGGCTAGGAGTATCTAAAAGATTTGCGGTGCAGAAGCGCAACGAAAAGCGGAGGAAAAACCTCAAAGAACAAGAAAAGCAACGGAGTGCACAAAACGCTTGACCGCTCCGGGTCGCTCACTTCTTTCACATCTAAGCACTTACAACAAGATGAAATATGAAACAGGAAATGTCCTTACCGTTGTTTCGAATGAATCTTGTCTTAACCTTCGCCTTGTCCATGGGATGTCCAGCGACCTTGATAACCACGTAAGGATCCACCACTTCACCGTCAGTGGACTCCAGTGGCTTGGGCAGCTGCTGTCCACTTATCACCTGCGAGCAACAACACTTGCCGCCTACTGTTGCTTTTTCGGACTGTAATGTTTTACGATGAGGCTCGTGGCATTACGTCACTAAATACGTTTGCCCGTCACACCACCAGCCATAGTGGTATTATTCAAGTCCATTGACACCGATATCTTCTATCCTGCCAACAGACTGTGTTTTAGCAGTGCTTTGAGGAGGCGCCTCTCGCCATTCCTGGCTTCTGGTTGGAGAGGGGGAAGGGGGGGATGATAGAGAGCGCCGAGATTATTACCGCATCCCAGCTCAGAGCACGTGGAACGAAAGCTCGCGATGCAGAACCAAGGGAACCTGGGGGTATTCACTGGACGCCATATTTGAGGGCGATGTTTAGGGCACATGCTCAGAACCAGCTCAAATCACTAGGCTGCTAAGACCGGCAATCTTGATGGTGCGGAATGCACCTTCCAAAAGAACTGCGTTACCTCGCCGTCAGCACGCACTCAGCAGTCGCGCACACAGCTATGGCCGGCAGTGCACACTCCCCGTACTACGTTTTAAGCTGAGACTGCAGACAATGGCACAAGCACGAGAGCTCGAGGTCGCTGCTTTGAAGCGTTCTTCCGCGGAACGTGCACTCGCCCTAGAAATGCACATATCAAAGCCAGGAGCGCGGGCTAGCTCGCGCTTGTAACTTTGGCTGCAGACTCAGCGTAAGGGTGAACAGAATTTAGCACGCTGTAGCTCGGAGCACGTGGAGGGAAAAGCTCGAGCAGGAGAACCCAGGGATTCCAGATTCAATCCCCGCTCTGCCCATTTCGATCTGGATGAGCATCGTACTGCGCGTGCGGTCGTGTATCACTACTGCGTGGTCCACATTAAAGGGGCCCTGCAATCATATTTAAGCGTCTACCTTTTTTGCGGTTTCCACGTCCCGCGGGGTTCGGGCAATCCAGCGGGCACGAAGAGAGTAACTAAATATCAGTGCGTTATATTTTAACCAACGAAGCGGAAACCTCAATAACCTACGGGGGCGACCTGCGGTGCCGAAAGCGCGCGATATGTGGCGTCTTAGGTCCTGGGCTTATTACTGGTCACAGCCGCTAAAAGCTTCTTTTTTGTCGAAATACAAAATATAAGTGGCGCGAACCGTTTCAATTATTTATAAAAGTGGTTTTTGTTCACTATTTTAAATCAGAAAAAAAATGAAAGCTGTTTACAACTCCCTGTAACGCCGAATTAGAGCACAGCTCTTAAGGAGGAGGAGGGAAAGGTACTGAGGGTCACGTGTTCTCAGGGGGGAGGGGTCACGTAACCTCGGGGGAGGGGGGGGGGGGGGGGTCACGTATGTGACCTCGGGGGGGGGGGGGGGGTCACGTGATCTTGGGGATCCCCCCTCCCCGAGGTCACCAAAGGTACCCGAGGTCCTCCCGAGGTTCTCCCGAAGTCCTCCCGAAGGAACCCGAAATCATCCCGAGGTCCTCCCGAAGGAACCCGAGGTCCTCCAAAGTCCTCCCGAAGACACCCGATGTTCTCCCGAGGTCCTCCGAGGTCCTCCCGAAGGAACCCGAGGCCCTTCGGGAGGACCTCGGGGAAAATTTACCCATAATGCACTGCGCGGTTACGCCGACGGCGACGCCGACGCCGACGCCGACGCCGCTCAAGCCCGAACAGGGCGCCTAAGAGCTGCGCTCTAAAAAAACAAATGAAGTTTAGAAAGTACCGAAACCAGTAATGACCTGTCGACATACCCACCACCAAGCAGTGGAAAAGTTGGCGCATACTAGAAAGATGTAGATGTACGCGGCGGCGCTGGGGTCGTGCGGACTGGCGGATCCGACCGGTTCCGAGCGTTCCCAAGGCCTTCGGCGAGCAGCTTTGGCTTGCGATTTGACCTTTTGGCGGTATGGTAGCGCGAAGTGACTTCCGTTTTGAACTGATCTTTACCCCGTGTTTGCTGTCGTTTGTGGATGCAAACGACAGCAAGTGTCATGCCAAATTAGTGCTTAATCGCGCAGCAAATGCAATGCAAGCCGCCCTGGCTGCCCGCTTCATACAACCTAGCCAGAACATGCTTTAGTGGCGCCCTCTCGAGCCCTCGACACGGAGTGCGGCTGCCGTGAGCCCTTGCTGAGGTTACTACCCCTCCTGTAGTTGATGGCCACTCTAGCAACCAAGGACGTCATGAAGGAGGTTATTTTTTGCTTGTTTTTGTAATTTTAATTTGCCTATAACTTTTAAAGTTCGAGAAAAGTTTCATTAAGTTACTACATTCAGTGCGCTCAGGTTCGGTGCAAATTAAAACCCAGTAAAAAAAGTCCTTGCAGGGTCCCTTTAAGGACCCCAAGCCACAGCCGTATATGTAGAGAGTTTGGCCATTCGTTGGGAAGTATAGGAGACAAATGAGGAGGCGCCATTGGCCGAAAGCGGGCTGGGCGTGTTCCAGGGCGTCTTCAGAAATTTGAATGTGACCAACCAGAAGCCGGAAATAATACCCTGGCGGTGCTCGCGAGAAACAAACCTGATAACTGCATTGGAGTAACTCTCAATGGCTGAAAATATGGTACACGTAATGTTTCAATCACGTTAATCCAAAATGATGGTAGAAGAGTGCGACTAGCGGAACGATCGACCTAATCCGTACGCCTAGCGCCGAGGGACGTGAATCTGCCGTCCGAGCAGCCACACTCTCTCCGAGCAAAACAGAGTTGAGCGACGCATTCGTTTCTTACATCTTTCTGCATGATCATGATCTTAACAACACGTGCACCCTATTATCAACCACGAAGAGTTACTACACTTCACTCTTACGCGCTTATTAAAACCATTTACGAACATACACCTTAGATCAGAACTGTTTCTCGCTACCACAGCTAGGAGATTCTTTTCGGCTTCTGGTTGGTCAAGAGAGCATGCCAAGCCCACTTTCCGAGTCTGCCGCACGCCCTGACTCTGCCCGCGCCTCCCATTGACCAAACTCTCTACATATACGGCTCTGCCCCAGGCTAGCGGTTGTACCGCACTGTATAGATTGCTCGTCTACAGTTGAGGCACCACACGCCCACTAAGGCAGACTAACTTACGGCTGTATACACATACACACAACACAGTTACTTTTTTACCCCTCCCGTTTCGATCTAGATGACCATCGGACCAGCGTGCGGTCGTGTATATCACTACTGCGTGATGCACGTTAATTATCCCATGCTAGCAGAGGTACTGCACCGGCTAAGTTCTTTCAGCATAAACCAACGCCGCCGTACCTCAAAGGCAAGCCGAATTTACGCTGTTTAAAGGCAAACAACATTTTCATTTTCTTTCTTTTTTTTGTAGATTGTTTAACAACAATTTATTTTTTACATGACTTATGAGATGGTGAGGATGACAAAGATGGCAGCCCCCAAGAAGAAAGCGGCGTCGCTGGGAGTAACATAAGCACAGCCATTTCACCTTCAGAACTAAGGTCCTCTTCAAAGCGGGATCGGGAGCCTCGAGCCCGAAGTTTCCTTTCCTCAGGAATTCCGGCATGAGCACGTACCCGCAGCGTCCATTCATCGAGAACTTGGCCTCGTTCATAAACATCTTTTGGTCCCAGCTCTGGTAGTTGAGCGCAACTGAGGGGAGAGAGGGAACGATTGTCAAGCGGTTGGACAATGTTTCGGAATCTTACGGCACAGGACAAAGGGCTGTGCTATGACAAGCTTCGGTGCGAGGCGCCTCTCTAGTTATCTGCGCTCCAAGGCCAATGGACCTGATGATAATGACGATGGTGATGACAATGGTGACGATGATCATGATGATAATCATGATTTTACGGCTTTTCCATTTTCAGCGGGGTAGAGCCGTTTACACTGAGAGAGTTTGGCCAATGGGCGGAGCTTGTTGCGCGCTAGAACCAGCGGATTTTACGATAACACAATATGGCGTTATATCTTTCTCTTCTTTATTTCTCAGAAGTCGCATAGAATTCCCATGAGTCAGAGCCCCGATATGGCAGATGGAAGTAGTCATCCGCAGGTTATCAGACTACGCTGCTGTGGTTGCCAGGCTGTCAAGATCTTCTTAAAAAAGCCAAACTCCCACAGTATTAACGGCTCTGCAGCGGGCGAGTAACAAGCGCCATCTGGGGGGTTGTCTGCGAACTACAAATGGAGGGCAGTCCAAGACACAGTTTGTGACGGTGGACTACAGGATTGCCGCGAAACGTCAAGATAGAATAACTACACAAATGCGTCCCTTTCCCAAGTTTTGAGGAATTACGAGCGACACAGGAAAAAATGCACAAAATTAAGATGCTCAATGCGAAAGATGGGCGACGTATCATGAATCTGCTAAATCAAGACACGAGCAAACTGGATGAATTTCCGAAACAGATACCACCGTGGGAACGGATAACGGAAGTTTCAGGCACTCCCATTCCCAAGAGCATGGGCCTTGATCACCAGGAAAGAAGAAGAAGATATGCCAGAAAACACAACGAAGAAATTGAGATCATCCGCAATGACCTCCGAGTTAGCGACATACTATACGGACGCGGCGGTCAGCAACAATAACGCAACGATAGTCTTTCACCTCCTAAACATAGGAACATGGGCATACCCAACAGTCGCAGACACCCTGGAAGAAGCCGAAGCGCAAGCAGTCTTGGCTGCAGTAGAACACACAAGCAGCAATACAATAGAAAAGAAAAGAATAACCATTTTTACCGATTCACAAAAGGTTATTAGAGCATGTAAGGTACACCATGCGGTAGGCCCGACAATACTAAAAATCCTAAAGGCGGCAATAACAACACTGAAGAAGAATGCAACGATACTCCTGCGTTGGATCCCGGGACACACGGGGATTAAGGGAAATGAGATTGCTAACAAAGTCGCGAAAGAGTATAGTCGTTCCCTCCTTTCCGACAGACCAGGCCAATCTCAACGAGTTCACCGGTACTCTACTTTATTAAAAAGTTTGAGTAAAGAATACGATCCTATAGCTAGCATAAATAAGGCAAAGAAACAACTACAGCAACAACTACGAAACAGGCATCCCGAAGAACAGGATCCTATCCCTTCTGGGCTCAAAAGATACCAAACAGTTCTCTTGAGAAGGGTAAGGGCAGGAAGTGCTATAACCCCGCACCTCCTCAAGAAATGGGAAACACAAGCAAAGTTGAGACAAGACCCGAAATTCATACCAAAACCACCAGAGTGTAACTTTTGTAGAGAAAAGATCCCACCAAATATCGATCATCTCCTGTGGGACTGCAAACACTTCAGAAGAGAAAGGGATGATGCACATGCAACAATAGATCCCGAAGATAAGCACGAAAACCTTAATGAATGAATAAAACCAGCAGGGGATTCTGGAAGAAGACTTCAACTGCTCAGATCCGTCAATTTCTACCTCGATAAAACGGGCCTCAGTAAAAATTTTTGAATTTTTTCTTAGGCCATGCTGTAGAGCAAATGCCTGAGCTTTAATTATGAAAGAAAATAAACGTATTTCATCATCATCACCAACATGACCGTCAGAGAATTTCAATAAGGGGGATCGGCGGACGAGAGTGAAGCGCACACCAGCTCGGAGCATGTGGAGCAAAAGCTCTCACTGCAAAACTCAGGGATCCTGGGTTCAATCCCCCACCCCTGCCCGTTTCGATCTGGATGGGCATCGTACTGGCGTGCGGTCGTGTATCACTACTACGTGGTGCATGTTAAAGACCCTAAGTTACTCATCTACAGCGAGGGACTCTGCAGTTTTGAAATGACTGAACATCTACACGCTGAATAAATGTCCACACAACCCCAATCCAATTAATTTTAGAATTTTAATTAACGTTCGTTTCACTCACTCACGCATGTATCCGCCCGTCAAAATACATTGGCCTCGTGTCATTGTATGGGTTTTTTATTGCTTTTTATGCCGCATACTGCCGATGCTAAAAAAAAGAATAGTCAAGAAGAACGCAATACACGCAAAGATAGGTGCTGACAATCTTGGTCGTGCGCAAAGGTGCCCTCGGGAAATGGCAACATCGGGAAGCGAGGCCAAGGGAGAAAGGTCCACCGTCGTCCGTATGGAGCTTATCTGTTTCTTTAGTGCCAGCTCTTCTGTTTGTATATGATCCTGTCATTGTGTATGTTCAAAGAACCGGCGCGAATGCTGCAAAGATTTTCAAATTACTGGATCTTTCCGAGTGCCCAAGCATTCACTTTGAAAAGCGCCAGATTCATGCAGGATGCCTCTCGGGGAATTCCTTTGGTGGCCTCGGACCGCTCCAAAAGCTCTTCAAGCTCGCGCCATTAGAGCGGTAAATACTAGCGCGGGCTTGCAGAGACACCAAGATATCAGCAAAAAGCGCTGCAAAACCGCTGTAAATCGACCAAGAGAATTCCCCGTCAATGATTTTCCTTACAGGCGTAGTGCAACTTTTTTAGCACGCAATGCCGACAGCGCGAGATCTCTGAAAAAATATGAGAAAATAGCCAGAATCATTATTAAAAATAAACAAGTATTTGCGAGTGTTTAGACAGCGTGAGCTCGATTTTCTTTGGGATATGGTAACATCAGTCTATGCTCGTAAACAAAATACAATCGTCGCACCTAGCTGTTTATGAATTCTGCCAAAAACGACCCTTGTAATCCCGTAACTGAGTGACCAAAAAAAAATTCTAAATTTTATTTGAAAGTGATTTTGAAGACAGAAACGCTCTTACACATGGCTGAGTAGTGAGGAAATGAAAAAAAAAATTGTGGCACGAAACGACATGATGTCGCCATCCTAATGCCTCATTCAAACTGGCGCTTGCGCCGTATTCGCGAAGCGATTGCTAACCCGGTTGCTTAAACACTTAGTGCATGTTCGAAGCATGCTTGCTTCATACATGCTTCGAAGACGCCTGCGGACAGTTTTTGTACGAACAATGAGACCGTCATGCCAGGAACGCCTCACACACTGCTTGCAGACTGCCTTCTGTATGGTGCATCAGCAGCGTGAGAGAGAGTGCAATCGGACGGATCAGCACTTGTGCGAGCTCCCAGTCAAGCGGTCGCGTACCGATCTGGCAGCCGACGTTCCAGTAGCGCACGGGGTCGTAGTTGCTCGAGTCCGTCCTGGTCCCCTTGGGGTAGATCCTAGACAGGTGCTTGCTGTTGTACCGGACGAAGTCTCGGGCTCCCTGATCCGTCGACGACAGCTTGGCCGCCTTGCCCTCGCTGAACGACGCCATCTCGTAGAAGTGCCCTACGCCGGGACAAAGCCGTCGCGTAACTTGATTTTTTTTTCTTTCTTTTTTTTTTTCAGCCAGTTTTACTAACGTAGCATCCACCCACGATAGACACCGATAGGCGCCGGTTTTATTTGAGCGAAAGTAAACGACAATAGACCATTTTCAAATGTGCGCGCCATCTATAATCGTGTTCACCCCAACAACCTTAATAAAAAAAAGTCTTGCTCCTTGCGGAACGTTATTAATTTCCACCTTCCTGTGTTAAATTAAGATATATGTGGGTGCAAGCCCAGATTAGCTTCGCGTTATATTATCATGACGCACACATTTTAAACAGCAAAATCAGCATTTATTCCTTTGACAACCAAATTTTAAAGTTGAACTGCGTTCCGCAGCTCATTAATAGTGCGCGCAACTTGTTTATTTCTTGACGCGACAACGGCTATGGTATGACTGCCCAGCCAATTAACTGAATCTAGCATCGTTTCAACACGTACTCTAATCACGTATCGGACACGAGGACTGCATTGGAGTTCGGCGCGAGCTCGGCTAGAGCTCGTATCGTAGACAATTACTGCGTTAGCGTTTGGCGCGGATTCGCATCCAATCGCGTGCTTCGTGCCGAAGGGTGAATGGATGGACAGATGTTAATGGTTATACCCTTTGTAAAGGGAGGTGGCTTGCGCCACCTAGCCTAAGTCTAAAAAGACCAAAGAAATTGCGAGCGCTAATATTGCTTGATGGCGTTTTGAAAAGGGTATGTGCATTTATGCCGAAGTTCAATCCAACCCTGATGCAATCTGCCAACCCTTTCGCGCGCTGACTAAAGGTGCGACACCCCGCACGCTCGCATCCGTGGCTTCGTCTACACTGCATCTCGCTGCGTATTACGGAATGTGTTTTACTTTTTAAGGAGAAAACGCATGTTGTGACATGCGTGACCTATCCAAGCAGTTTGAAACGTGTATTGTATAAAACAAAGCGATCTACACTCTAAAAAAAAAAAAAACCCGTGCGTCTACTTTCTCGCACGTCACCCGGAGAGCCAATCACCGTAACTTACGGAGGCAGTTCAGTGAATGACGATGCCGAAACATATGTTTTTTTAGACCAAAAACCGCACTCTGAAACTTCACGCCCTTGCACTGCCTAATATCACAACTCAAACTGCGTTTTTTTTTTTTTTTTTCTAAACATATGTTTTGGCATCGTCATTCGCTGAGCTGCCTCCGAAAACTGCGGTGATTGGCTCTCCGAGTGTTCTGCGGGAAAGTACACGCACGGGTTTTTTTTTTTTTTTTAGTGTAGTTAGAACCCTTAGGTATTTAATGTGTACCCTTTCCCAGTTTCAACCGCAATAGGTGTAAGGCTTTAGTTTGAATACTTGAGAAACAATAGGTTCAATCGACATATTTGTGGCATTGTTCAAACGACGACTGTACATTTACAGAGACTCCTGCTTGTGCACTGCCCCGCAATGCAGTCGGAACAGCAATTATTGGTTTTCTTTCGAGGAGATCGACCCCCCCCCCCCACACACACACCAAAAAAAAAAAAAGGGGGGGGGGGGGCGAGCGGTAGTATTAAGACAGCCAATAAGAAGGAGGCCCTGGTCGTTCTTGGTATAGGTTGAACGGATTAAAGGAAGAAAATGACTGGCATCACGGGTACATTAGGCAAGGCTTACGAAAACCCCACAATGAAGGACGGACATACGAAGTAATCGCGGTTTTCGTTAAGAGTTGCATAACGTCCGGGGATGCAAACACGTGAGGCTTACATTTTTCCGCCTCTTCGAAGGACTTGAAGTGGGACGCCTTGCAGTAGTTGACGATGTTGGACAGCTCTTCGGCCAGAGTTCCGGAAGTCGGCTGCCGTTTGGCAATAAAACATTAATCATTTTAATATATTAAAAGGTGTCGCCAAAGCCTGGGCAGGCAAAAAAACAACTAAAAGAAACAGCATTTCTTTGTTTTATAATTTCAGAGACAAGTTCCGTCTTCCCCATGCATTTATCAGACTCGGCGGACATTAGGTGAGGGGGTAATCGTAAAGTTAACTAAGGAACTAATATTGTCAATTAACTTTTAAATTATTGGTTTTCGGGGACATGTCAGAATTGCAGTGCTGGCGGTAATTATTAATAAGAAATGTGTGAAAATGTTAGGTTTTTTTGTGTTCTTTTTAATATCAATCAATTAATTTTCATTTCTTTTTATTTAAAAACTGCTCGCAAAAAGAGCGTTAAGCCGTGCCCAAAATGACGATTGGAAGAGTGTTGCGGCCGCTGAGGTCTTGTCGTCACCTGTGTCGTCGACGCACCCACCAAGGAGATGCTGCCGAGAAAGTGACGACATGAATGAACCGACGACGTCACTCCAGCGTCATTGTGGGCGGGGCTTGAGACGCTCTTTTCCAGCGCAACTTTTAATTCGGTCGAGAAAACGCGAAAATTTATCGATTAATATCTAAAAAAAACTATTACCATTTCGCAAATCATTTAAATTGGTCTGTTTGCAAATGCTCGTATATTCACAATGGTTTAGTCTTAACATCAATGATACTTGACGTTAAAATTACAAGCAGTGCTGTGAGAAGCAGGCTGAACCAAAACGGACCTATACCCTCATATTTCCACTCTTGAAAATTAATCGTTAGTGAGTATTTGTGGCGCTTATCAACGTCGTGGAATATTTTAGAAGCAACCGGAGCGTAACTTAGTCCCCTTCGTGCATGGGAAAGGGTAGCTGTACATGAATATATTTGTAAAAACATTTAGCTTGTGTTCGTAACTTAACTGCATCTTAGCTCCCCAAGTAAATATACGTGAAACTTAATAACCTTACCGAAAACACAGTTAGCTACCCCTATTTAGTTTTTCTACCACTGTAAATTTTTCCCATCGTCCGCACCAGGATCGGATTAACATCACTATGGCTAGTAACATTGTCAGAGTAACTTGGACAATTAAACCATCAAGCGTGGTTCGTTGAACGTTTGTACAGTACTGAACCTCTCGTGGTAAACGTCCTCGCTGTTCACGCATGACATTTCATGGACGCGTCTCATTCGCTGTCCCAGCGTGACATTCCATGAAAACGTCACGCGTTTCGTGGAAGCATCGGCCAGTCTCAGTCTGCCAGCGCAGAATCCAGTTTTAAGGGATCCTGCATGTTCCAAGCAGGATTTGCAACCGCGGTGGTTCCCGCGATACCAGGCCAGTGTTTATGAGAAACGATAACTAATAAAGAAGAAAGCACGGTTAACCAATCGATATAAAATTGTGAGGTCCTCGAACCCTCCGCAATGCCACTTACGTCTGGCAAAGACGCAAAAAATTATCAAAGCATTATTGAGACCAAAAGTTTCAAGTTGATAGTTGGGAGTGTATACCGCATGACAGTGCAATGATAAATCATCGAAAAACGCTTAAGCTGCAATCACACTGCTAGTACATCATGCAAAAGGCAGTTTGTAGGAACTGTCTGGGGCGTTCCTTGTATGACGGTCACATAGCTCATACAAAAGAACTGTCAGGAGACATTGTTGAAGCACGTAAGAAGCATGCATGCTTCGAACATGCTTCAGGCGTGTACGCAGACAATTCTGCAGACAGTGTCTTTTGTATGACGTACGAACCTTGCGACTGCTGCTTTATACGTGAGATGAAAGCTCCCGTCCGAAACGCGCGTGATTGGGACACTTGGAAACCAAGGATAATGGCGTGCCGTTTACTTTGGAAGTGCTCTCGTCTTCGCTATCGTCATCGGCATCCACCGAGAGGTCTTTGTTGAGTTTCTTGCCCTGGAAAGTGCAGAAATGCGACGGGTGCCGACGTCACACGCAAGCGTCAAAGAAACGACACAGTAAAAGCAAAAGCTAAACGTGCGAACTACAGCACTACTTAAACTTTGAACAAAAAAAGGCAATGCAAACGATAACGTGTACGAGGTCAAAATGTTCTGACAACCACTCCAAAGAAGCTCAAGTGATGCGTTCAAGCAACGTGAAGAGTGAAACACATCGCGTGTGCATGGGAAGCGAGCAGGTGTGAGAGGTAGAATAATGAGCCTAGAATGATGTTTCTCACCACGGGTTTCTGAACCTACTTTCACGGCTTTATATTTAGTTCACCAGGCGTTGTGAATATCTGATTCGCTCGAGAAAGGTAAAAAGCAAACCTGCCGCTACATATTTTTTTTTTTTTTTTTTTGTATCTTGACTTAGCCGTTAGGTGCCGTCGATGTCGCAGAAGTCGCCAATACTTGGCGTCAACTATTTTGTGCTACCCTGTCAAGGCTAGTGTATAGCTTCTACAGTCCTGCAGCCCAGCACTGTAACTTTGTCTTGCGTCGCATTCGCACGCGCTACTAGTTTTAACAGTGTTAGAGAGGAGCGGAAGCTATACGCCAGCCTTAACAACGTAGCACAAAATAGTTTCGCGTCGAGTATACGGCTACAGAAAATGCTTCACTCAATGCAGAAATTCAGATGGCTCATCCGAACGCTGCGCAATAATGGCGCCAGGAATCCAAGAATGCCCACGCCTATAGAAAATGTGAATGTGGCGAACCGTGCGTTTATAAGCCTCAAAGATGGTGCTATATTTATGATAGACATAACACTACAAAACGTTATTATAACAGACACGTTTCATCCAAGAAGCTTAGGTGGAGGATGACCAGAAATATTTTCATTAGAGGGCGCTAAAAACGGGCAATTTTATAGCTATAACTCTTGAGCCTATTACGAAACAGACCTTGATGAGAATTTTGTTGAGGAGAGCAGACGGTGGCGGCATGGCCGTTTCCTTGTCACTGATGGGTTTGTTGTGGAGTTTATCTAAGGGGAGGAAAATGCTGCGTTGCAATTTGGTGGCAAGGTCTTCGTCATACTTAGAGAACATTTCGAAAGCGAAAGGAGATGGCACAAACAAAGAACAAGAAAGAAGTGGGAGATGGCAATTACTATCGCGAGTCGTTACCTAATAGCAATCGAAAAAAAAAATCCCTGCGATCACGGTGGTGTGCAGTGTGACACAAAAAACTACCTTACATGCCTGAAATATATATATATAAAAAAGAATGATCAGCGCTTCACGTGACAAAGGGTGTTTCCAAGACGGCCGAAGTCACCAATAAAAACGCCACGAATTTAGTTCCACCACCAACTAAATCCAGAAAACTACGAACGGCTTACTTCGCAAAACGCAACAACAGTAAGCGAGTCGTGTTCCGTGTAGCCACTAATCGCATGTTTTATCCGACTGCATCGCAGCCAACACTGAAACTCAAGGTTAAGCGCCTCAGTAAACCCGCGCGTGCTCCATCTAAAAAGAGAGCTAACAAAAAGCGACTTCGTAGACGACCTTACCGCCGAGGATCTCTACCAGGTGTTTGGCCATCACTTTCTGCTGTTCCGTCGAGCAGTGGTTCTCCAGCGACAGGATCACGGGGTACCTGCGGCGAGGTGATCCGCAAACGTCTAATTATGATTACAAAACCTGTGAAATATCAGCATGTACGGTACAGTACTCGGAACGCGTTTCCGACTGTTGTGTTTAGCCATAGCGTCCAAAATATACTGACAAAGCCTGGCAGATCGCCACGAGAAGCGGCCGCAGAAATGGAAAAGGTGGAGCGGCAGACAACGGATGAGAGGAGAGCCACGTGACTAGCGCCCCGCTGCGGTGAGACGCCGAAACACACTTCTCCCGAGCGAACAAGTGTGTTTCGGGTGCTCGCCGCTGCAAACGCTGTGCGCTGACGTCCAGGTTCCCCAAGAAATGGCTCTTTGATGTTCTAGGCTACCAGATCCTCGCGCTCCAAATCTGCGAGCGGGCACTTCATGGCTCCGTCGTCGAACTGCCAGGCCTTGTGAGTATAGAAGAGGCTATGTCTCAGATGGAAGGGTGAACGGAGTAAAGTCCATTCTCCCTTAAGCTCACCTCCCCCAGCTCGCGCCTGTGATTTGCACGACGAGAAAACGCTAGAAAGGCCATAAAAAGATACGCACAAGGTATACGTCAGTATGGCCACAGTTATCCCCGAATGAAAGCGTTAAAAAGCGAGAAATTACTTATTAAAGACGACAAATATAGGAAATGGCTACTTCATTATATGTACATATTCGGGGTAACGAAAATATAACACGTTACTTTCGAGCTGTTGTAACGTGTTCCTTTTGTAATCGATGGGACGAGTAATGTACCTAGTTACTTTTTCACTAAGGAGCGAGTAACGGTGTTTAATTACTTAATTTCAGCAACATTTCATGTCTGAACACGCGTGGCGATATCGAGCAACTATGTACGCCCTACTAAAACCCATTACCGAAGACAACGTGACGCTTACTGCGAGTCCTCGAACGCGTAGAGCTTGACGGAGTCCAAGATGTCCCTGAAGAGGATCTTGGAGGTTAGCGTGTAGCCGTGGTACACCACGGGCTCGTTGTTGGGACCGTCCCACACGTCCACTACAAACACAAGTTCTTTCTCAAGTTCGGGCAGCAACTGTGATGTAATCATTCTGCTGACACACGACAGCGATCGTGAAATAGATTACGTAATTTAATCTGCTGTGAAACCATAGTTCAGGGGAAACTCCTCCTCATCTTTGCACTTTAGGGGAGTAAAACTGGAGATGAGGTCGCCTCCCATCGTGGCAAGGAACAAGACAAAACTGGGACGTGAAATCCTAGAGGCACTTGCCATTGAGGAAAAAGGCGATGACTGCATTAGTGCACCTTCTCTCGTGCTGCACGAGAAAGAAAAAAGATTTCTTCGGGGGTAAAAATTTAAAGGGGAAATAGAAAGAAAATTTTAAGGTGAATTAGAAAGCAAAAAAAGAGGAAAAGAAGGAAAAGAGAACTGTTTCCTCAAGTGTGGCTCGTAATAGAAGAGGAGGAAAAAGAAAATCAGTTGTTAGTCCAGCGGTGTGAATGGTCTTTTCTTTATGTGTATGTTTTTTTCTAGTTCAGCTGGCCTTAAGTGCATTATGAACCAACTAGCTCAGCTCAAGCCTGTGAGAGAGATGTGTCCGAACGGCACCGCCTTGCGGTGGTACAAGTGTGTCGAAGGTTCGCTCGCATTCCTGCAAAACGCCGCGAGATGCGCAACATGACTAGGAGCTCAAAGAAGCGTCCTTATTCGCGCACGCGCTTCCAAGGCCGCGCGAAGGCCCCTAAGCCGACAGTGCATATGCCCCTGCCGGATAAATGAGCGAAGCCCGAGCGAACTTCTGCCCCCTTGGCTAGCCTTGTAGCCTTGTTCAGACATCTCTCTCTTCTTCCATCGTGCACATGAGCGTCCGCTTGAGGAAGAAAAAAACTAATTAATATAGATAAGAATCTTAACATTAATAAACGCTCCCTTTTCCAACATTAACACGTCTAAGCAACACCTGATGCGTATTCCCTGCTTGTGAAACATGAGGAGGCTGATGTAAGCAGTGTATCTACGCCAACTAAAAATACCGAATCCGTGACAAAAGAAAAAAATTAATAAAACCCGGTTTCGCAGAAAGCTGTAACTGCGCGAGAATGTGACGCTAGCAATGGTGATCAAATGTGCAAGTTTAAAAACAGGAACTGGATCAAAAGATAAAAGATGTTTAAAAGCCCCAATATTCGTCAAGTCAAAAACAACCACGTCTCAGCGAGAAAGACTACTGTTCTCTTTCTTACTGACAATTTTTTTTTTCACCGAAGTAAATGCTTCAGGCGCCCACAAAACAATATCTCAAATTGATAAATATTTTGCTTAGGTGAAAGTGTGAAAATAATTTTTTTTTTTTTTTTTTATTATTAAGGTAACCTCCCAATCTCAACCTTTCGCATCTTATCACCGTCGGTAGCGTCATTCTCGCTAAGCTTCAGCATTCTGCGATGCGTAGTTTATTTATTCGGGTCGGAAAACTGGGGTTCATTTTATCTCCGGAAACGGTAGTTTCATGGTCCGTTTAACGTTTAGCGTCAACAAGCTCAGTCACTGCTGATTGGTAAGGCACGACAGGCATAAGAATAAACTACGTGTACAACTTTATAATGACAACCGACGTTGTGACCCGACCCAACAAACACACACGCCCGCAAATAACAATTCTGCAGTGACTGATACGTTTTGCTCATGAGTAAGGAGCCTTCAGAATCCATGTCACCTCCAACATGTTTAAAATGACCCTATAGATGTATGCAAGTACGGCTTCTGCAGACGCCGCATCTTGCTGCCCTGGCGTGTACAGATCATCTGATAGTTCAAGGCTTACTACGGTGGCCAGACTGGCGCCCAAACAATGCATGTTCAATCTACGGTTGCCAGACTAGCTTGTAAAGTGTGGCTGCTCGTTGATGTAAAAACTCGGGAAGAGAGTTCGGTCTACTCACACTCCAGACAACGGCAGCCCTTTTTCAGAGCCCGAATGTAGCCCTCCACGCTGCTGCTTCCCATCAGCTGACCTTGAACCAGGTAGCTGCACAGAAAACATCGGTTAGCTGCTATTTTCGGCATTTATTGTTGTTCGTACGATTGGCCGTAACAAATCAAAGTTGATTATACTCAAAGGAAATAGGCAGTTATCGGCGTTTATTTACAGTCGGCGTAACATAGTAAAAAAGAAAAAAAATCCGGCGAAACACGAAGAGAAGCGAACAGCAATGCGAAAACCCAACTGACTGTAGAATAATATTTACAAAAAATATCTTAATTTCTGGCTGATTGAGCCTTTTTTGTCACACACCGTAGAAGCGGCAGCGTTACCATAACCCTTGTTGATCCATATCAACTCTCCCTAGCATCTTACATAGCTACCAGGAGTCCAAAATAAGAAGCGTCACTGGGCTATCGGATAATGTGCAAATATTTATTGCCTCCTCCGTCAAATGATAGGCCTATATATCCGTAATTTCCGGTAAATATAAAACACCGGAAGCAGCATGGACATTTTTCGCAAAACCTAATACCAGCGTAAAGCTGATCCATCCTCGACCCCGGTGCATTTCTGGATTACCCTCTGACACCGGGTATGCAACTGCGAAGAGTATAGGCGAAAAGTCTTAGATACGGACGTCGTGTGCAGGACCCAAACCTGACCTGTCCACAGAGTGGCTTCCTACGGGAGACGCTGTCGCCGATGAAGTGTCTCGCTTTGCCATTGGGGGCGCTCGGTAAAGGCTTCTCTCAGAGCGGTTTATCCTCGGTATACACGTTTGCAAGTCCGGCTTCAGGGCGCTGCCATCTTGCTTGGCTGGGGTGCGCTTGGACGAGTCATAATCCGATTACGAAGCCTTGCTAAGGCGTCGTAATCGGATTATCGCCGCGCCGAAGAGCGCACCCCACGAGGAAGATGGCGGCGCCCTGAGACCGGACTTGCAAACGTGTATAAACGGCTCTGGCTTTTCTGCGACCCAAACGCGGTTCACAGCTTGTCTG
Source organism: Ixodes scapularis (assembly GCF_016920785.2). Taxonomy (NCBI): domain Eukaryota; kingdom Metazoa; phylum Arthropoda; class Arachnida; order Ixodida; family Ixodidae; genus Ixodes; species Ixodes scapularis. The sequence continues at coordinate 15,127,721 of NW_024609838.1, read as the reverse complement.
TGCGCACACGGTCCTTACGGCGAGCGGCAGGTGATATCTGTTTGTCGGGAACACCTATCATAGCGTGGCGCCATCAGGCCGCAGCAGCAGTAGTGTACTTAACAGGGCACCTCACTCTCATGTTTGCTTTGATCGAAAGTGCGCGTTTCTCAGGCACGGAAGCGCAAGGGCATTTCTTTGCTCCAGCTGCTCTCGTGCCATCATCGAAATAAGTCGCACTCTCGGATCACACATGAACAGCCACTGTGTTGCCAGCCGGCGTCTCTAGTGACAATTCGAATCTGTCACGCGCCCACTGGCTGACGAAGCTGACGAAGCTGACGAGCCTGCGAGATGCCACGAGGGGGGCAGGTCAGGACCAGATAACGCCGCCGTGCCTTGCCTAGGAAAAACAAATTTGTGCAGCGCCGCGAAGTCATAATACACAGTTCAATTTTCTACCAGATAAATCGTAGTTATGCTTCGTCTCACCTTAGCACGGACTAACTGCGAAGGATGTGCAAGCGCGAGCGGCTAGCCCTGACTGCCTTGACTGGAGCACTTGCTGCACGAGCGCTCGAGTTTTTGTCGCATTTCTATTTGAGCATCCCACATGTCCGCCACGGTGCTGCTGATGCGCATCCAACCACAGGAACCGGAACCGAAGTGCACGCGCTAATCCGCAGCACCGCGGTACAAGAAGCTCTACTGAAGCGTTAACACGGCGCTATCTGAAGCGCTAACAAGGCGCTATACTGGAGCGCTAACAAGGCGCTACCGGAGCGCTACAGAAGCGCTAATCGCGCGCTATGGTAGAACTAAGTCACGCGCTGGGAAGCGCCACATGAGCGCTCCTTGGAGCGCTCACGTAGCGCTAACTTAGCGCTCCGCTGTATGTGTGAACAGGCCTTTAGTGTCACTAAATAAGCGCTTCAGAGTAACGACACTTGCCCATACTGTGACTTAAAATCATCGTTGCCAGAACGCTGTAGCTGCCAGTTATCTGAAGCTTTATCTGAAATCACAATAGACGCTTTTCTGTCCTCCACAAATGTGTCAACAGTTAACGATAGAAAGAAGCAATATTACATGACACCTAATCCTAAAACCGAATCCTAACACCGAATCTTATGCTGAGGAAGTCGCACTTTTGAATCATGACGATCGTCAGTTGCGTCTGCTCTGCACCAGCACCAAAATGGCGGCGCCCACAACACTGTAGGGAAACAGAATGTCGATACTATAAGCGCAGCTCATTTAGTGGCTCTAGTGCGTATTATCCCGTGTTTATTTTTAGTAAGAAAGACTTCTCACGTGTTATGCGAAGATGCGATGTAGTAGTGGTTCAGTGGCTGATTCATGTCCTGGCAGACGTGGTTGTGCTCCTTGTCGAAGATGTTGTGGTCGTCCGACAGGAGCATGTCCCGAAATCCTGCCGAAGAACATTTCAACTTTAATAACATTGGAAGTTGTAACGCGGTGAGCCAGCCGAACTTTGAAGCTAGACAGCGGAGAGATACTTAGACGGCGCACCAGGCAGTCCCAGGAAGCCTTCAGGATTGTTCTTGTCTTTGGCGAACTTTTCAATGATTTGCTTGCAGTCGCTAAGCGTCACGTTCATCTAAACCAGGAAAAAAGAGAAATCTGGAGGTTAGGAAAAACCTTGTACCGTATTCGCAAGCTTACAGATGTCCTTCAATATTCTTCGTTCTGATGGTGCGAACTGAACTAAATCCAGCATTTCTACCGACCCGACCCGACCCGACCCGACCCGACCCGACCCGACCCGACCCGACCCGACGGAACCGGTCCGACACGACAAATACTCAAATTTTCGAATAATACTTCTGCAGTGACCAATACCTTTTGCTCTTGAGTAAGGAACCTGCGGAGTTCTTCAGGTCCCATTATGGTCATGTTTTGGGCAGTGTAACTAAAAAAGAAAATCAAACTCAACACAGGAACTAATACGCGGCACGAACGAATTCGTTCGTAAGGTTTGCATATATTTTTATTCTTAAATATTATAAAACATGACGGTAAACTTACTTACGTCTTAAAAATCTTATCGATGTCGGGCCTAGACAAGAGACTGTGGTAAAACTTGATGAATTCCTCCCGGTCCAACACGTCTTCTCCGTCCACCTTATGGCACTTGAAGTTTGCAGCCTGTTGTATGAAGAAATCAATTTGTTGTCCACCCACGTTTGGCCAAAGTAATGTAATGTTTTTCCAGTGTCACACTTTTGACATGGCGCCACGCACGTTGTGGAGACTGGTGACCAGTAGTCAACGTAAGCTTTAGATAAGGTAACGAGAACTCTGTTGGAATCAACAGATCTTGAGAGAGCGTCAGTCAGGTCTTGGAAATTTGCACAGTCAATTTTATGGACCTAATGCGGAAACGTAGAAAATAAGAAAGAACAAGACAAACATACAAACGTTCTACCACATCACGTCGGAAACTTTATGACCTCTCAAAGTGTGCCAAGGATCAATTTAAATATTTAATCATGTCCAAGAACCAGCTACGGTAAACTTTCTCTTAAATGTAGAGTTACGCGCTTTAACCTCTTGTCATCATCGCGTTCTCAGGTAACCGCGTTCTTAGTAAGCAACAAAGCATATACTGCCCTCATTGGCTCGAAGTCTGCAGCCTCGGATGTTTCTCACGGAAAAGGATGGATAAGCGTCACGTGGACGCACTCACATTGAAGAGGGCCCTGCAATGGTTCTTGTCCATGGACACATTGAGTTGCTTGAGCAGGTTCTGACACTCTGAAAAGTTGAGGGAGCCGCTCCGGTTGACGTCAGCCTTCTGGAACTGGTCCCTGAGCCACCTGCAAGACGCGCATTGCCGAAGACTTTGTTAACAAGTCATGCGTGCTATATGAAAAGTCTAGGCGAATTTCGGCGTTTGCAAGAACCGTATACGATGCCAACCACCGTAACAAAATTTAAAAAAAAAAATCTCACAGCCTATTTTGATCATTCTCAAGAATGCACGTAACGTGACCACCGTCACGTAGATGGCATCGTATTGCTTTGCTCTGCCAGTCGTTTCTCACACAGCCTCCCCTATTCTACGTTAAAAAAAAAGTGAGAGAAAATAGATGTAGCATGGAGGCTGAGGTAAAAGGCATAATAAAAAGACAAGTTCAAAGTTGAGGCTGCCATTGGACGAACGACAGCGGGGAAGATGCAAAGGAAAGACAAGCATCTGTCAGAGGATCGGGACCATACTTGCTGCACTGCAACGACGTGACTCGCCGACTGACAATATTTGGTACATCAAGCTGAGGGTCACACCGCCAGCACGTCATACAAAAGACAGCTTTCTGACACTGTCTGAGCTGTGTTTCTTCCTTGTATGACGTCCTGTCACGTTGGATATGTCCGCAGATGGTACTGCCATCATGTCTGCAGAAAACGCCATGTCTGTTGTAGGATGTGTGAACAGTGTGACTGCAGCTTTAGGTAGAGGTTAACTGTTGCTATTGAAAACGCCAGCTAGGTGGCGCAAGCCGTCATCCGATTAAAAGGGTCCAGCCGCGCGCAAGCGTCCATCACCTCTCGTACTCCTGGTCCCTCCGCGTGTTCTTGCAGTTGGCGACGAGGTGACGCAGTCCCCTGACCCAGAGCTCGCAGTCGTTGGCATTACAGGCCACCAGGTCCAGGGTGTCGTTCTTGGGCGATATGACGATCGAGAAGCACGTGTCCTCGTTCATGTTCAGCGAGCCAAAGGGCAGGTAGCTCTTGCGGCGGCGGAACTTACTCTCCACGTCGTTGAAGACGTCCGTCTTCCAGCCCTTACGCACTTCCTCCACATCGAAGATGTCCACTGCGGAGAAGATATACATTTTCGATTATAATACGTGAGACCCTTACAAAAACACGTCTGAACTTTTTTTTTTAGACTTTTTATTGACTTTCCGGGATCCTACTGAATTTCTTTATAAACGGATTTTGTTTTGATTATTGTCAGAAAAACTTTCAAAACAAAAAATACTCGATTTTTTTTTGTAGACTTATTTATAAAAAAATTAGAAAGAAGTTATAATGACGTTTTTCTGTAGGTTATTTTCTTAAAAAATTCAAAAGGAAAAAAATAGATTTTGTTTTGTAGACTTACTTACAAAAAACAAATTAAAAAGTTGTTGTAACGACTTGTTTTTTGTAGCTCATTTTCTAAAAAAAAAAAATAAAACTTATTGACATTATTTCTTTATATTATTTTATAAAAAGAGAAAAAAATATTATTTTATGTGCACGGTCTGCGGTCGTGTGCTGGGTCCGGCATGACGGCGATGGATATATGGTTCTACAAACCCCTATAAAAATGTCGTTCAACTTTTTATTGAAAATGTGTTAACTTCTTGTTCACTCTGATTACTTTTTTTTTGACTTTGACTTCCTGTTCACATGGTTACCAGAAAGTTTGTTGATTTCGTGTTGAAACTTTTCTGATAATTTTCGTCCTGTCACTTTCTGTTTCTTCGACTTTTATGTTTTCTACCCCAGACTCAGGCATATTCAACATGGTTAACATCCACCAGCTCGCCTGCACCCTTACTATTTTATCCAAAATTTTCAGTTGACTTTCTATAGCCAGTGTCAATAGAAACTCTACAGACTTTATGCTGACTTTTTATTGAACATGGTACATCTTGACTAAATGTCAAAAAGTCACTGAGTTTCTCAATAGTCTCTGACAAGTTGAGAACCGTAGGGAGGAGCTTCAGTATGCCTGCCTCGAGCGCGAGCCTTCTACCCTTGACAACGCTTCGACGATTCGCGCCCCTCGAGCTCGAGCGCGCACTCAAAGCGCGACGGAAGGCATGGGGCGCGTGCTGGAGGCCAGGCGTTCAAAAAACACGCCCTGCCGTTCTCACTTTGTAAGTGACTATCGTGACTTTATTGACCCTATTCAACTAGTCAACTGCTAAAGAAAAGCAAAATAACTCTATTAAAGTGGAGCAACCGCCTTGACTGGTTTCGTCTTGAGTAATGCTATGCAGAGAAGCGATAACATTTGTTCCATGAGCCGTTTTTGTGGATGTTGTTTTAGCGACTACGCGGAATTGTTATTAGTTGTTCCTATGCTTTTTAGTAAGAGATAGAGTGCACGAACTTCGAAACACTGTCTTCCCTTTGACAGACTTTCGAGAGGAAGAAGACGACGACGTGATAGAGGCAACCCTCGATTTGTTCGCTCCGGAAAAGTTTTATAATTATTTTCAGTTACCTGCTTCAAACACGGCTGAAAACTCTGCGCTTCAACGAGGAGTCGCCTTCCGAGGCACCTGAGGCAGAGGCCGCGGACTCCACCCTCTCGGATCACTAAACATGAGCCAACCGAAAACATCGCAGCCCGCCGGCAACGCAAACGAATCTGCCGAGACATCGAACATCCCTGATGAACCCTCTGACAGCTCTATGGAAGACTCGGACAACGAAATGCCGTGGAACGTCAAGGCTACCAAGAAAAGGCGCCACGGGTCTAATTCAAGTGAGGCAACAATAATCACTCAAGTTTCTCACAACCTCACTGTCATCGTTAAACCGATGGACCCTACAAAACTCATCACGAAATTGAACCCTTTGGTTCTGAAAGAAAAGCTTGACAGTCTGGCACCAGACGGCATCATCCAGATTCGACCAAACTATCGTTTGAACCTCCTTGCTCTTGACACCCGAAATCTGGAATCAACAAAAGCCATACTCCAGCTGAAAAATATTGGTCCACTCCACGTTCACACTTACGAACCTACTCCCGCATCCTCGTCTGTCGGAGTCATCCGGGGAGTATCAGTAGAGATCGCAGATGATGACCTGTGGGCATCCATAAGAGTGAAATCCCCAGGAACCCAAGCGAGAAGACTTGGCAAATCAGAAGTGGTAAAACTTATCTTTACCACAGGAACACCGCCTGACCATGTCTATGTGGGGCACACCAGATACCAAGTACTCCCATACCTCGAGAAACCGCGACAATGCCTGAAATGTAATCGCTTTGGACATATCGCAAGCACTTGCACAAAAGCCCAAAAATGCAGCCGTTGTGGAGCTGATCACGACACCAGCAAGTGCGAAACACAAAAACCTAAATGCATCAACTGCAAGAAAAGCCATGATGCAGCGTCACGAAACTGTCCAACATACAAAGCGGAAAAACAAATATCCAACTACAAAAGTTCCAACAACGTAGATTACTCAACAGCGAAATCAGCTATCATGAGCAATCCAGAAACCGACGTCGTACAACACCACGCCCTGCCCAAACACAGACATGGCTGGAAAGAAAACTTACAGCCCCCTGTCCCGCCGATGAGTGACAACAACTATCCTACATTGGATGCCTCGACGTCCCGAGCCACGACGAGCTCTGCGGTTACATCATCACAACAGTCCGGATCTTCAAGGGGCACGGAAACAACCGCTGATGGAGCAGCTTCGAAAGACCAGCAAAGTCCCCCGAAATGGGCTCGTGATCGCCCAGCTAAGAAAAACTCACGATCAAACGACACGCCCAAGCCTCAAAGCCAAGGAAACGCATTTTGTACGTACAATTGCTTTGTTGCTACGCTCTTTCCTGACTTCGGTCAAGTCCCCTGTAGCACAGGCTGTGATTACAATCATTGACATTATCACCCCGCTAGTCGCCGCCTGGGACAACTAGCCAGCTACCTTCTTGCAAGCCATTCAGACAGCTGAGCTATGCCACCACCAAACAAAAATACATACTCCTACTGGAAAAAATAGTATAATTCCTTCAGTTATTCAGTGGAATGTTAATTGGCTTCGAAAACGAATAGAAGACCTAAGACAATATTTACAATTCCACACAGTTGAGGTATTAGCCCTACAAGAAACTAACATAAAACCAGGAGCGATTCGACTTGCTCCCTATGCCATATATAACAGCACCCCTCGGACAACTCAGTCATCAACTGACGCTCCGAAGGCATCCCTGTTTGTACATTGAAGATTGACTCAGGTGCAGCTGGATCTCTCGGATCTTTGTGACGACAGTGCTGAATACGTGGCTGTGAAAATTAGAAAAGGCAACTCAGACGTCACCATTGTGTCTATTTACGTTCGACCTAATTCTCACTGGAACCCATCCGTCTTACGCACAATACTCTCACGATGCTCACCAGCCACATTACTCCTAGGTGACTTCAACTCGCATAACGAGACATGGGGAGATAAGCAAACCTCTAGTCGAGGGAGATTGCTCGAGGATCTGGCAACAGCCATTGGTCTCCAATGTCTCAACGACGGCACAGCAACTTTTGTAAGGCCCGGCGTTGAACGCAGTGTTCTGGATCTGAGTTTCGCAACTCCTTCTATAAAAGCACTTTGGTCGCCCGAACGAGACAGCTGGGGTAGCGATCACCTCCCCATAATTATCACTTCCCCGGCACAGGGTCCGATCACCCACAAAAATTGCTTAGTGACTAACTGGGACGCATACCGGATATACTTCGAGGAGATAATATCTCATGGCAATGTAGACCACAGGAATGCCATCTCTCAGGCCCTCTCCAGAGCTACCCGAAGCGTGACAATACCAATATATCGGCCTAACCCTGATCTAACCTACCTCAAATTGCGAGCACTGCGCCGCAAGGCGCAGCGCCGCTCTTTTATTACATCTAGGCAAGAAGACATCCAGCGTTACCGTAAACTCGACGCTGCATTTCGCAAACACACCCACCGCTTACAACGTAGACAGTGGCGACAGCGATGTGAGTCTCTTCACTCTCCGGGAGGTGGAAGACGAGCGTGGCATATGGCTCGTGTTCTCGCCGGACATGCCACTCCTTGCTCACCTGCTCTTGGACTAGCACTAATCCACAACATAACCGTGGCACAAGCTGTAGAACAACTAGCAGATGAATTTACCTCCATACCTGCTCCGCCATCAGGCTTTGCTGTAATTAGCACCGCCGGCCCTGTACCAACAACGCTAACTATCGCAGACTCGGACTTCACAATGGGCGAACTACACCATGCTCTTCGGCGTTCTTCTGGAAAACGCAGTGCACCAGGTTTGGACGGTATCACGTTTCAAGCTCTTCGAAACCTCTCTGCCGCAACCCTCCCTGGCCTCCTAGACAACATCAATGACATTTGGCGCTCGTTTGTCCTTCCTCCTGCATGGCTACAGTCCGTGGTGGTTCCAATTCATAAGCCAGGAAAACCGATCGGTGACACTTCTTCCTACAGGCCTATCTCCCTCACCAGCTGTCTGGGGAAGATTATGGAACGAATGGTCTTGCGGCGTCTAGACTGGCAGCTTGAGTCATCTGGTGTCCTTCCTAATCAACTGTCTGGCTTCCGAAAACTACGCTGCACGATGGACGCGATCAGCGACCTTGTATCAGACATGGAGGAATCCAAGGCCACAAAGCAAGCTTTCACAGCCATATTCCTTGACATCAAAAAGGCCTTTGATTCAATTCCCCACAGTACCATAATTACCCAGCTTATCAAACTTGGTGTGCAAGGCCGAGCACTTGCATTTATACGTGCATTCCTGACTGGTCGCACAATGTGCGTACGCCTAGGACGAGCCTGCAGTTCGAACCGTGCAGTAGCTCAAGGCGTTCCCCAGGGTAGCGTAATAAGCCCGTTTTTGTTCAACGTTGCCATGGCCGCTTTGCCAGAGGCCATACAGCTGATGAACATCGATACACCAGTAATAAACATTGCAATTTACGCTGATGACGTGGCCCTCTGGGCTTCTGCCCCCACAAAGGTGTACAGCAAGATGCAGCAAGCGCTACAGGATGCTCTAACCATACTTGTTGACGAAATATCAAAGCTGGGACTTACTCTCTCCACATCTAAAACAGCTGTCCTTCAATACCATCCAACGGCCCGAGCTTCAATTAATAGAATCTACGAAATCAGCGGAACAGAAGTAACGCGGGTTCGAACGTACTCCTACCTAGGCTTTCTACTAGATGACCGCATCTCCTGGCGCCCTGCAGTCAAGTCAACACTCATCAAATGTCGCCGACACCTCAATGCCATCCGTATGATCATAGGCAGCAGATGGGGAACACCTCAAGCAATGATGATGCAACTGTATAGGGGCCTGATTCTTTCCAGACTGATGTATGCATTGCCATTAGTTCACATCAGCAACGCGCAGTCATTAGCCATTGAAACACTTCAACGAATTGCTGTTCGATTATGTCTAGGCCTACCCAGGTACGCACCCAACATTCCGACGCTAGTAGAAGGAAGGGTGAACCTTGTTCAAAACCACGGTAAAGAACTGACGCTTCGCCACATTGCACGGCAAACGACCTGCCAGTCAACGGGTTCTCTCCTGAACCGATTGCGCAGCCGTCCCCTCTCCCGTCTAGGATACCTCGCAAAAGAGTTTGAAGGGCTTATAGACGCTCCTGCTATGATCTACCTAGCCCCACCGCCATACGCCCAACCACTGAAAATCAATGAGTCCATTCCCATGCTCAAAAACAAACAACTCACGGCACAAGTTGTCGCCCGAGGCCTCGCTGAAGAGGTAATAGAAGAATCTTTTGTAGAATGGGTACATGTCTACACCGACGGCTCGGTGCTTCACAGCTGTGAATCATCTACTGCAGCAATCTTCATCCCAGAACTCAATGTGACCAGATCAAGAAAACTCAGTTTTCATACCTCCTCCACAACCGCTGAACTAGCAGCTCTTTGGCTTGGCCTTGAAGCACTTGACGATATCTCCAACTGCGAAAAGGCCGTCCTTCTAACAGACTCCAGAGCAGCACTGGTGCTTCTCAGCAACCTAGACGATGCCCCCCAATATGCACGGTACGTTGCCCACACAGCAAGAAACTTGGAAACAGAAGGCTGGCAATTAGTATTTCAATGGCTGCCCTCACATGTTGGCATCACAGGCAACGAGACAGCCGATCGTCTTGCAGCAGAAGCGCACCACCTCAATGTGCCAACACTCTATGTATCGAAAATTCACGAGGCCAGACAACTTATACACAAAGAAATAAAGCGACAACATCCTGACCCGCGAGTCTCAGGAGGAAGACCACCCGCACGTGTGCCACCAAAGCTTTCACGAGCCAGCGCCTCCATTCTGCATAGGCTTCGCACTGGGTGTGCCTTTACAGCAAAGGCCATTCATCGTCTGGACCCCACAATCAGCCCAAACTGCTCAAGCTGTGACATTCCCGAGGACCTAGAGCACCTCATCTGGGTCTGTCCAAATCTAGCGGACGCGAGGAAATCTTTCCTCGATGGACTACAGCTCGCAGGGGTTGCCCACGGGACAACTGAAGACATTCTTTTTCCCCCAGGCTCAGTAAGAGATGCCACTAGAACATTCGCCTTGCTCATAACGTTCTTAGAAGATGCAGATCTAATAGACCGGCTCTAAAGCATGGTGCCATACGCCCCGAGCCAGTGAACTGTCCATTCTCATAGGTAGTCCAAACTACCTCCACTCCCTATCTCTCCTTCCTCTCCTTTCTCTTTTCTACTTCCTTCTTTTGATCCCTTATCCCTAACCCGTCCCTACCCCGGAACTGACTCGCCCCCCACAGAAGGTGTGGCCAACATGTACCGGGATTTCTCTCTTCCCTCTCACCACTAATAAAAAAAAAAAAAAAAGACTTTCGAGAAGGAGATTGGAAACTTGTAACCTTAGTAAGTGCTGAGGTGTTCACCGGCCAAATGATTACCTTCAATATGTAGGTTATATAAGGCTCTGGAGCAGTTAAGGGACTGCGATTCTAGTCTTGTGTGCTTCATGGTGTTTGTGTTTGTTTCCAACGCTTATTTGTGCGATGTGTATGTACCAAGGGACACTATTTCCTAACAAAATTCAAAATATATATCTAAAAAAAATTGAGTGTCTTTTTTAAACGTTAATTTGCGGTTCCGTCGAAAGGGATTCAACAAAATGTATGTAACAAGGAATTCGAAAAAAATGTATGTAATAAGGAATTCTAAAAATTTAAATGGCCAATATTAACTAGGAGTTAAATAAGTTGTCAAAAATAAAGTCTAAAAAACATCAAAAAGTTTAAAAAGAAATTCAATACGATTCCAGAAAATTTTCAACAGAAATTCAGAAGAATTTAACAACAGGTTTTTGTAAAGGGATATACGGGCTGCCAACCCGAGGGAAAGTTTCCAGATTAAGGTAATATTCAGGTTTATGTGGGGATAAGGGAAATCATGCTAGTTTGAGTGACATTTTAGGTGCCGTATATATCTGAAATTTTATAAATCAATTGCAATTTTTTTTTTCAAGATAACATCGAATTTCAGCGGCTTTGGCCACATTTGGGTTGCATCTTTCTGCCGTTTGACGGTTTGTGGTGCGACCATCTGGCAGCACTGAGGAGTACTAGGCTAGGTGGCGCGGGATACCGCCCGTTACAAAAGGTACAGCCGTTAGTATCCATCCATCCATCCATCCAACGTTTTTCGGCAAAAATAGTATTAATCGCCCCCTGAAAATTATCGAGGAAGGTACCAGCCACGTCGAAGATTCTGAAAGCTCCGCTATGCCTTTTCAAAAAAATAAAAAATAAATAAAAAAAACTTGAGTACAAGAAGAAATACTACAATGTCTAAAGATGTAGACTTGCCTAATAGTATTTGTGAAGTGCCGTCGTGCTCCGTGTGTTCGAGTTTGAAAACTCTCGGTTGTGTTACACCTGTTCTTTTGGACTGACTATAATAAAAAAGTGCTAATGAAATTATTAAAGCAGTATCGTGTTCTGATTACGTGCATAGCATGTAAAGCGAAGATAGGGTTTCATTCGTCAGTTTGAATCTCCCTGTAACACTTCCCTTAGCCAGATTTGCTTTGGCCATGGTTTTCATCCGATAAATTAATTTATTGCGAAATGGACGCAAGGCGTAAAGGCTACACGTAGAGCAAGTAGTCTGCTTCCTGCGCAGGGGTTGCGATGACGTCAGAACGATGCCGAGCTCTGATTGGCTTTGGTTCAAAGGAAAGTGGGTAGACCTCAATGCTAGATGCCTTGAGGTCTACCCACTATTTTTTTTTTCTTTCAATCAGCCAATAAGAGCTCGGCGTTCTGGCATCATCGCAATCCTTGTGTAAGAAGCAGGTGAACTTGCGTTCCGCATGTAATATATTTCTCATAGCAAAAATGGAAGTGATGCAGAAAACAGCGAGTATTTAGTATTATATATTATTTGCGCAGACGAGGAAATTTTGGCACAAATAGGGGAATTTCATGTGTCCGATCAAAAAATTTTGACTTTCCGTGTTGGCAGCCCTGTACATATTGTGCAAGATGTCGTGTTACTGCCATCATATGGCGAGATTGTTTAGTCAGTCATGCAATATGTAGAAATAAGAAACTACTGAACTCATTATTGAGCTCATTGGATTTCGAGCTTTTTGCTTTATTCATTTAGTTTATATGGTAAAGAGTTGTGTGGATCAAAGTCTAAGGTTTTATTTCTTCGGTGTGAATTTTTTTTTCCGCCCTACCATCGTGTACGCGACTTATGGGTAGTCAAGGACTCGCCAAACTGTACACAAAGTTTTTTTTTTTTTTTTTTTTTTTCGGCAGTTCTTTGTTATAATTACTTTTACATATATAGCGCGCAACGCTCTCCAAGCCACTGGCACGAGTGAGTAGCTTTAGCATAATAGCGCCTCGTTTACACGAGAGCGCATCCAAATGAAGCGCCAGATCAAATCACACCGTCACACGATTGCACCGTCAGCTTTGGCGGAGTTGCACAGATTGTGTACAGAACGCAGCATACTAGAAATTCATAGTAACATCGGACGCTGTTAGGAGTGTCTCCTCTCCACTGCTTTGCTGCACCCCTCACTGCCGTTGTACGTCTAGAAGAGGTCACGTCATCGACTCACAGTACGTCTTCTTAGAGCAGATGAAAGGCTTCCTGGACTGTGCGTAGACAAGGAGCATGTTGTCCAGATTCAGCTGGTAGCGCCGCTTGTAGTACTTCTTCGACGAACGCACCTTGTGAAGCTTCATGCCTCGGGACAGGTACTGGAGCACGTCCTCGATGGTCGCGGACTCTGCGCAATTGAAGCGGAACCGTCCATCAACAATCCTGTCCACGGAGCTCCAGCACGACTGGAAACACTATACACTTACGGCACCTATAGGGAGTATTCACTGGACGCCATATTTGTGGGTGCTGTTTAGAGCGCATGCTCAGAACGAGCTCACATCAATAGGCTGCTAAGATCGGCACTCTTGCTGGTGCGGAATGCACGTTGCAAAAAAACTGTGGAAGCTCGCCATCAGCACGCGCTCAGCATTCGCGCACGCAGCTATGGCCGCCAGTGAATACTCCCTATAGTCGCACTCTCATACATCATACAAAAGACAGGCTGCAGACACCGTCGAATGCGTGTTTCTTACTTGTATGACGGTCCCAAATGGTCATGCAAAAACTGCCTGCAGACATTCTGTCCACAGGTTTGCAGGGAACGCCGTGTCTTTTTGATGCACGAACACTGTGACTGCGGCCTTTAGAAGTACAATTTCTAACAATATAAAAGACCCATTCGAAGAGGCAGTTTCAGATGGATGTGCAGGTTTAGCTTTGGCGAGGCCCAGATATTGCTTGGGGTGAGGAAGTAAATGAACCATTGTTCTACTCTTGCCAAAGTATGCTTAGCACAACCGCTTAAACTTTTATATTGTGGGAAACTGCACTCCGAATGTGTAAAGCACGTGGCCCCAGTAACAGTTTGTGTATAAGGTATGATAAAAGGACGCTGAAGATAAAAATGCCAAATTCAAGCCTGCGGGATCCGTGTAAGACACATACATCACGTGCCAGAAACTCCCACGCTGAAGCAAAGAAGCCAACCAGAGATCAAAAACGAACGAAGATTCACTAATAATAAATAAAAGCAGGACATCACCTTCGTAGAAGGATCCGCGCTTCGTGTATCGTCCTTGCACTGACATGTTTCTCTAAGATTGTCCCGGTCGAACAACACAAAATGTAGAGCAGTCTCCGACTGCTATGCTTTGTTAGGTGCCTGATTGGAATCCCGTAAACACACGAAACGTCGCCATCGCTGCACGCACGGGCGGCGCGAAGCTCCTGTGACACGGTTGGCGGTTACCGTCGACCCTCCAGAGCATCGATGTAACCTTGACGCGACGGAAACAAACAGGGGAAACGAGGCAACGCTCCCAGACAGGCGGCATAGATGTGCCCCTCCTATTGTCACTTTGTTTGGAGGGTAGCAGACGACAAGCAGGCGCTCCTACGCAATTTATGTGATAAAAGCTGATTCCATTTCCGGAAGAGAGCAGTTCCTTCCATCGGGTGTGTAGGGCAACGTGCCCTTTTTGTGTCTATCTAAATCCCAGAGGTTTAGATAGCCCTTGTTGAGTCGAGTGAAACCGATGCGAGCCGCAGCGAGCGAAAAAATTCGCTTCACTACCCGCAGTGCGGCATATCGGCGTCGAAACTGGGGTACCTCGATGTTTTTGCGCTTAGAGTGATGTCATTTTTTGTAGCATACGATATTCCCAATGCCGGCGGCACGCGCTCGCGATAAAAAATGCAAAGAAATAGTCGGTAAAAAAAATGCCGCGATACAAGGTTGTTGTTTTTTTGTTTTTGTTTTTTCCCTTTAACTTTTTATTTTGGTAATTTTGGCCTCTTGCTCGAACGGCTAGGGCTAAGTTCTGACGGAGCCCGTGAGTGTTATATATATAAAGTTATCCCCCACTCCCTCCTTCAAAAAAGAAAAAAAAAGAAGGAGATCTTGTTACGTTATTGTAGCAGGGTGCATATGATTCATCGCCGAACCAAGCTATCTCCCCTGATATGCACAGGCGCGATCCGGCCTTCCGGGTCGAAAAGATACGATTCCCTTGCGTACCCGGACGACAGTCGTCTTCTTCCTTCGGCACTTTCGGAGCGCTAATGCACGGAGCAAGCGCTGCGGGTGTTGGACTCGTTTGCCACTCATTGTAAACTAAAACCCGTTGAAATGTTTTAGTCCTGAGGCCGACAAACACTGGCTTCTGTCCACCAACAGTGATCTCCTGTAGTATACCACTTGTTCATAAATATGTTCTAATGTGTGTGGCCAGGACTGTTTTAAACTTAAGCAAGATTGCCAACTAACTTTATTCAGCGTGTTTGCGAGGATTTTTCATTGACCGCGCGATCAAATTTCCAGAGCTGGACAACAATACACTCAAAGAAATCTGGAGCGTCTCCTCTTCCGCAAAGTACTTGGGACAGTTAATCGTTGCAAGCTACGGAGGACACTCGGAGAAAGAATGACAGGGCTGATAAGGTGTTCATCGCCCCTCCCCTCCCCCCCCCCCCCCCCCCCCCCCAAAAAAAAAAAAAAAAATTCTTTTGATTTTGCAAAACAATGCTAAACAATGCCGCAACGGTTTACGTCGCGGCATTGTTTGCTGCAGAGTCGTGTTCAACGCCATAACGCAAATAATATATTTAGAGCAAACGTTTTAGATTTTTTTAATGTGTTCTCAGTCTCACCCCCCCCCCCCCCCCCCTCCCTACAGACACACACAGTTCCAAGGAAGCTTCGAACCCAGTCACCCAAGCGAACGAAGTCCAACCATATGGGCTTTGGGTGAACGCAGGTTGAGCGCACGGAATTTCGAGGAAGAAAGCTACTTCGCATTGCCCAGAACAGAAAGTACAAATGTCGTCATGCACGTGCAGAATGCGGTTATTAAAATCGGCTCTACACCCCCCCCCCCCCCCTAAAAAAAAACAGTGCGTTTATTTATTTATTCATTTGCAGAACACGCAGACAGTTATTAACAGCGAACAAGAATAAAAAAATGTGCCAGCGAATATGAAGATTACTAGAATGGAAAGTTGGGCGAGTTGGTATGAATTCATTTTGAAAAACAGAGCGAATACCACACGGACAAGAAGGAGGACGAGGCGCTGACTATCAACTGTCTATTCAGAACACATACATAGAAATTCACGCGAGGTCGGCTTCTTCTTTTTTCTCTTCCAGTCATTCGCCATTAAGCACGCAACATATCAAATTAAAACACACGAGTACATTAAAACACTCCAGCACAGGTATAAGTCATCGCGTCTTCCTCTTTTCTTCTTTCTTGGATCTTCAATCTTCAATTCTCAGGTCAACCCATGTCCAAAAAAATTACCTCACTGTCCACTAGGTTAGTGGATGGTTGGCTCACGCACCCGGGTTTTCGTTTAGCTATATGATGAGCTTCTACTAGCTCCCTCGGTAGCTGATCTTTGTGTTTAAACAGCACTTTTGTGTCACTAAATTTTGGCTCACATCCACAATCACGGCAGTGGACAGCTAAATGGGAGTACGCGTTACCTTTTAATGAACTGTGGTGTTCGCGTAGACGAATGTTGAGGCAACGACCCGTCTGACCTATATATGAGTGACCGCATGAGAACGGTATTTCATAAACGGTCCCCTGTGCACAGGACACGAACTTCATGCCATGCTTGACGCGACATCCAAACAGTTCTGGCTTACTTTTCCTGACAGCACGCTTGTTAACCACGTTTATAATTCTGCTCAGTTTGTTACGCGCTGAAAAAATTACATTGACCCCATACCTCGAACCGACTCCCTTTAACCCGTGTGAAAGACGATGGATGTAAGGTATAACGGCGACATTCTTTTTGTCTATCTTGGCTTTTTCTTTTTCAAGTTTACTGGAATCATTCTTGATATACCGAGTCACCTTATCGCAGGCTGAAGTAATAATTGAGTCGGGATAATTAGATTCTCTGAGTCTAGCGACCTGTACTGAGAAGCTTTCTTTCATCTTATGAAAACAGGTTTTTGTCAACGCTGACTGTAAGCAGGAATACGTAATACCGTTTTTTACGAGCTTTGAGTGTGCTGAAGGATAGTCTAGTAGTTTCTTCGTGGATCTGGGGTGGTGCATCCAACATACGTGATCTTCTTTCACGTCAATTTGGATGTCTAAAAACTGGATTTTGTGCTCCTTAGGAGTCTCGGAAGTGAAGCGGAGTCCTAACCCTTCCTCCGCGAACGTCTTTAACACTTCGCTCATTGTTCTACTAAAATTGTTTTTTTCTACGAAAACCAGGTAATCATCTACATATCTGACAACCTTTTTGGTGTTGTTCGCCAGCCTGTACTCAAGGGCCCTATCAACTTTACCTAAAAAAAATACTGCTCAGCATAGGGGCCACTCTTGAACCTATACATACACCTGACTTTTGTACATAAACGTTGTCCTGCCAATCGATAAACGTGGATTTTAGATACATAGACAAAAGCTCTAGGAACCCTTCAACTGAGACTCCACTTTTGGTCCTAAACCTCGTTTCATCGTTGAGTTCAAAAATACATTCTTTTACGCTCTTCATGAGCTCATGATGGGGCATAGAGGAAGACGCGATGACTTATACCTGTGCTGGAGTGTTTTAATGTACTCGTGTGTTTTAATTTGATATGTTGCGTGCTTAATGGCGAATGACTGGAAGAGAAAAAAGAAGAAGCCGACCTCGCGTGAATTTCTATGTATGTGTTCTGAATAGACAGTTGATAGTCAGCGCCTCGTCCTGTGTGTTCCTCCTTCTTGTCCGTGTGGTATTCGCGCTGTTTTTCAAAATGAATATGAAGAAACTCAGAATATCTATTAGATGGGAAAAACGCGATGCGCGCAGAGACAACGAGAAAGTTAAGCGTCATGCTCAGTGACCGTCGGACCCACTGTGATGCACGCTCATGACTTAGTAGCGGGGTCGGACGAGGATCGGACACTGAAGGGCTCTTCCTCGCTATAGTTGGTTGCAAGCTAAGAAAAAAACCGGAAATGCCTCTCAGAGGAAAATGTAATCCTACGCCGAGAAACGCCAGCCAATCGTTTTCATGACGTCACGACTCCGTGGACCAATCGCGATCCTTTTGAAAAAAAAAAAAGTTCAACATGGCTGCTGGCCTTAGCAACGCGACGCTAGTTTCTCGTGACAAGTATTCTGCTTTTTTGCACCGTGTTTTACGTGCCCGAGGTTACGCCACAAAATCTTAATGGTATCGGCTTGCGTTTGCAGCAGTTTTTGCGCAAAAACGTGAGAATCCAGCGACGCTATCGCCAACAAAAATTTCGAAGCGGGCGCGAGGCTTAGCACTGCTGGGAGGTATGTTAGACGGTATGTTAGACAGTATCTTGGACAGAAAATGAATTGGGAAGACGGTACATTGGACATGACTTTCTTTCTTTACTAAACAGCTATTTCGTTGACAAAAACGTATTCTAACTTATTTAAATGTCCTGAATGAATTAAATAAATATTGTAGTAGTTTAAGACACGTCTCCTGGAGGAAGAAAAAGCAACGTTGCTAGCGAACTACTTTCTCGACGGCGGAGGCACTTCACATGGGCGCAATGCGCTTGTGGGTGGAGCTAAAAGATTGTTCTTAGGTTGCATCCGACTATAGTTTTCCCCGGGCTATTCGTTTAACCAGTCCCGTTTTTGTTTTTTCCCCTTTTCTAATTGGTTTTATTATTGAATTTCCATTTGATCCAAGGATCCAATTCATTTCATTCGAATTGACTTTAAGTCTGCGGTGCCTATAAATGCGGCAGCGGACAGAGGAATATCATTTTTATTTCTTCTTCTCTGGCCTCAACTCAAATCTGTCCATGCGCGCATCTAATTTATTTGATGCAATCGTATTTTGAGCTTGGTCAGCCGCGGGGATTCTTCGACTGTTTGACCCAACTGGCTGCCTGGATCTCATGCAGGAAACTGAACTCGCACACTCCTTTCTCTCACGCTGCATCCTTCAAAAGACAGTCTGCAAGACACCGTCTGAGGCGTTCCTCGTGTGAACATTGGTCACACAAAATAACTGTCCGCAGACATGTTCAAAGCATGTAAGAAGGTGCTTCGAACATGCACGAGGTGGGTCCGTGATAATTCGGTCATCGTGTCCGCAAAAAAACACCGCGTTTTTTGCGTGAGCAGTGCCGTAGTCTCCTTTAACCTCACAAAGCCTGGCAGTTCGATGACGGAGCCATAGAGTGCCCGCGGTCGCAGATTAGGAGCGCGGGGATCTGGTAGTAAAGAGCATTTCTCGGGGAACCTGGTCGTCAGCGCACAGCTTTTGCAGCGGCGAGGACCCGAACACACACTTGTTCGCTCGGGAGAAGTGTGTTTCGGCGTCTCGCCGCAGCGGGGCGCCAGTCACGTGGCTCTCCTCTCATCCGTGGTCTGCCGCTTCACCGTTTCCATTCCGGCGGCCGCTTCCTGTGGCCATCTGCCAGGCTTTGTCAGTATTATAGGAGGCTATGGCAGTGCAAATGCTAAAGGTGACATCGACGCTTACATCTCGTCAGCTGTTTCGGGGGACGCGCCAAGTTGATCGTCCAGAGGCACGGCCTCTCAGCATGTGCACGCCAGCATTCGTCGCGCCTTCAAAAAAAAGAAAACGAGGCGAGACCAATCTTGTCTGGCACGGCTCCAGAAAAGAGAACGCCCAGCCTCGAGAGAGAGAGAGAGAGAGACGGGCGAGGGTAGGCCAAGTCAATATCTTGGCCTTGGGCGGAGGAGCACAGATGATTCCTTCATTTACGGGCTTCCGACAACAACAAAAAAACAAAAATGTGCTCGTGTTTATACAGGGAGACATTCCAACGAGCAAAAACAAATTAAGTACGGGGCGAGGTTAAATTCTGAAACCGAAATGCCGGGGAAATTCGTACGCGCAGAAACGGACACGACGAAGAGGACGTTGGCAAACTCATCTCCGTGTCCCCTTATGTTTGTCAGTCTCTCCGCTTACGAGTTTTCTGAGCGTCATGCACCAACCAGCCCAACAACGAGACTTGCAGCTCCTAACTCCACTGTCGCGAGACATTTGTTCACCCGCACTAAGCGGTGGTACAGACCACATAAGCGAATGACGTTTTAACGAACTGCAATCATTTGAGCGAATCGACGTTTTTGCGAATGACGTGTATCATGGGGCACAAGTTAACCTATAGACGCTCGCGGCGACAGTCTGTGGCAACTCATTGCAAAATTGTTAACCCACCTGGCCCACCCGCACACGTTGCTTCCAGGCGGCCGAATTCGCTGAAGTGCCTTTCAGTGAAAACTCGGGGCGGGACTTCGTTCGCTAAAACATCTTTCGCTAAAAGACACCCTCGCGAAACGTATTCTGGGCGTGCGCGGTAAGCGTCCCCCGCAGAATGTTACGCGTCCGAAGACCACTGACTAAGGAATGTTATCCTCGGTGATAAGCGGTGACGAGCTTTTTATGAACGGTACGTTGTGCTATCTCAAAATGATTCGCTAGATATCGCTCTTTTTTTGTTTTTAGGTTTAGCGTATATTTTATTGAGTATGTGATTCAAGCGTGGAACAACACATGTGCACCCGACAAACGCACGAATATCGGAACATACAAAAGTCGTTCCACAAAGTTATTAAAAACGAGAGTATTATTCGCAACCCCAAGAATAGCAAATGTGGCTTCGTTAATCCGGTGTTCGCGGTTCCCGTACGATGAGTAACCCACGCGTGGTTTGGTTACTAAAACAAAGGGTGCCGAACTATTTTCGCGTGTTCCGAATTTGGGAGCGATTTCTTTGTTTACTGGTTTCGTGTTTTACCGCAGGTGTTTGTTTCGTGGCCTTCGGCTTCGCTAAAAGTTTGAGTCTAGGCCGGAAAACATCTGCGAAAAATCAACCGACAATCGTAAAGGAATTGAAAAAATAAAAACGTTCCGCGTGAACTTAAAAAAAAAAAGAGTGTATATTTATTGTTTGAAATCTAAAACATTATTTCATTAAAAGTGTACTTAAACTATCAGAAAAAAAATCCACGCGTGGTTTGTTTCTAGAAGGCAATGGTGCAGAAATATTATCTTATGCTCCGATTTGCCCGTGATTTTCGGGGTTTGTTTTTCGCACATGTGTTCCACAACTTTACCGCTGGTAGAACGGCTCCGATGAGAAAAAGTTTTCTGTTCTTACACTATGGCGAGGTTGATTGGCAGATTCAAAACAATTGGACAGTGCTCCGCGATAGTGCTTTTAGTTCGGAGAGCTCATTTATTTTTCCATTTTTGACAACATTATAAAAGGGGGGGGGGGGGGGGGGGGGTAAAAATCTTGAAAACTACGTTAATTTCCGCCAGTGCAATTCCTGCTTTACTCCTAATTAAGTTGTCTTTTTTTCTCGTTTATTAAATAATGTACCGCACCATAAAAAAAAAAAGAAGAAAAAAAAACTGTTTCTAAACTTGGAGCACGCATTGTATTTACTGTTCGGGCTGCAACATTAAGCAATTTACTTGCTTGTTTTTTTTAACATAACGTTTCACAGGGAACCGTAAGGAAAACCTACTATGGAACATCCGAGATCCAGTCTCGGTTTCACTAAAAAGCGTTATTAAAAAGTGCTTACTTCCATACACATTAAAAGCTCTGTTTTTTACTCTTTTTCATATGATGCTAAAATATATTTATTTTGTGCACGCTCAAGCTGTACTCAGAGAGCAGTCCAGTATCATGCTTTGAGGGTATACCCGTTCCAGTCTGCACCATTCCAGTGATCAAAAGTGAGCTTTAAAACCACCGATAGTTCTCTATATGGACAGTGAATAAATTCCTAGTTCTTCATCACCGTGCATTCAACCGTATCTTTAGCGCGTCCAACCTTGGAGTTCTTTCGTGCGCTCCTTCAAGGTTTGTTTTACAGATCGTCGTGTTGGCGGGTGCCTTCTGATCACACTACCATCAGCAGTGCAACCTAGTGCAACCTAGAGCAAACCTAGTGCAACGCTGCAGTGCAACCTAGTGCAATATAAAGCAGCGCTAGAGTGCAACCAAGTTCGCCCTACTTGCAGGGTTACACTGCCGACTTGGCGGTTCTTCATTTTGAACTGAAGAAAAGCGGAGGGCGACGGCGGCTTCCTTCCAACGGAAGGGCATGGACGCACGCAAACGGATTTCCTCGTAGGTACCCGGTGTGTTGCGTGAGCGAAATGCGCAAGCGGAAAGAATCGAAGTCACAGAAGCAAGCAGCGGTGCGAGTGGTGTGTTCTTCGAGGAAACTGACCCTCCAAATTAAACTAAAGAAAAGAAGAAAAAGAAAGGAAAGTCGAGAAGTGCAAAAAATTGAACCCAATGAACTCGCCGACATCAGTCGTGGAATGCACGACTCAAATTTGTATTTCAGTCTGAGAGGAGCAAATATTTGCCGGTCCGTATGAAAAGAAAAGGACTAAAGAAAACGGATGCTGCAGTTTGAGACAATCTACATAACTTTTCCTGGGGAATTTTAGCATTAAATGACGTGTTCAATCGATGATATACATGAGATGGTGTATTTGAACATGGAGAATGTGTATTAAATATAATACAAATTCACTGAATGACTTATTCCCCACTAATCACAGAATTTCATTCTGTAATCGAAATGAAGCGAGTAATCGTGCACCTGTGGCTCATTTACCAATCATATGATACTCTTTTATTAATGTGAATTTCGCAACAGTAACATAATACTTTGAAAATGTTTTGTAATTTAGGGTACCGGTTAGGAGTCACTGTCATTTTTAAGTTACATGTTAAAGAGCCCAGTGCACACCAGCTCGGAGCACGTGGAGCGAATGTATGCAAACCCAAGAGCGAACCCAAGATCCTTGGTCAAATAGACCTTTGCAGAAATATGTGGCGCCCTTAACGTCTGCTTAATGCACTGTATGTAACGTTTCGATGTACGGCACGTGAGATTATCCCGGTATAGAAGAAGTGGACGATGGTTTGGCTTTTTATGATTTCAGAATCTAGAGAAGGCAGAAGGAAAACCAAACAGTATGTGATGACCTCCTATTGTATTTGCTTTATTGTTTGTGTGTTCTAAACTCCCATTGACATGCAAGAATGAATCGTGCCGTTTTTTAGGATATACGAACTGTTAGAGTCGACCCGAGCGTACATCTGAACAACCCCATAATTCCCTTGCCGCGAGGTCTCCTGGGATTTTCCGGAAAAGTCAATCCTCACCCCTGCCCGTTTCGATCTGGATGAGCATCGTACCGGCGTGCGGTCGTGTATCACTACTGCGTGGTGCACGTAAAAGACCCCAGGTTAGCGGTTGTACTGCAATGGCTAAATTGCTCATCTACAGACGGGACACCATGCAGAAACCTATTGAGGCTGTCTAACTTCCGGCTGTATAAACATACACACAACATTATTATTATTTTTTTTATTATTATTTCATTTTGCTTTGACAATGCTATTGATTTCCGTTTTAGTCTGTGCATAATATCTTTTCGCGTAAAATCTTCAAGTTATAACCAGCGTGACTAACTTCATGAAATTATGTTTACATTTGTCTTTTTTGCCTGTTTTATATTGTATCTTCAGTAACTACCCATGCTACATATCGTTTTTGTTTTTTTTATTGGAGGATGGCGTCGCACAAGCCACGTGTTGGCTTTGATGCATCCGCAATGCCAAACTTTTCTATGCTGGTAGCAATAAACAATTATTATTATTATTATTATTTGTTAAAGAGCCTCGCCATCCACATGTACTACGGCCTAAATGATTCTATTGCACGGGATGAATGCACCGCCCACAGTACACTCTCGACACATTGCATGCACGCACACGCCATTCCGCTCTTACTCCTAATTAGGCGGTTTAATTGATTAATTTGTATGAGAGACACACTATATACACTAATTGCTGCGCAGTATCAACGGCGTCGTATCTACAGCATACCCCATATAAAGCAGCCGCGGTACCGTAAGTCTAATAATAATAATAATAATATATATTAAACAAACATACAGCCTAACTGGTGTCATATGTCAACAAGCAGACGATTAAAAATCATTCCCATCCATTCCAAACTTCAATGTGTCAACGCCCGTTATGCTTCAGAGAGGATACGTATTGCGTTCCGAGGAACGTCATTTTAAACAACGTCGTCTACGCAGAACAAAAAAAAAAAAAAAAAAAAAAAACCGCCAAAAATTATCCGTTTATCTATCACAAAACCAGCGTGCGCGGAGAACACGCCCTCGCACTCAATAACGCACATCAGACGGAAGATGGCCTTCAAAAAATAAAATGAAAAATACACGCGCTGAATAAAAGAAGAGCAAGGACGATGCATTTTTTTCACCATCAGTCGTATACCTGCATCAAGGTCCGGCTGCGGCTCTCGAAACCTGTTGAAGATCTTCAGCATCCTGAAGCTGCACTCGCTTCACTCACAAGCGGCTGGCTGATGCACCCACCACACGAGAGGGACACGGTCCCGCGGACAGCACGACGACGCAGAACACGCGACAAAAAACAACAAAAACGCAATATTCCGGCCAGCGAAGGCCGCTTTCCCAGCGCTCGTTATTCGGGGATTTTCATTCCACACTAATTACTCGTGAGTAAACGCGCGGTCCGGCAGCGAAAACACGCGCTTTTCAACGCAGACGAAAATGCGTACTCTCCGCCTTCCATCTCCTTCGCCCCTACTCTACGAATCAAGTAGAGAGATCAAAAACACACAGTTCTGAATGGACGGAGTCGCCATCTCGCGACGGCGTCGCGCCAAAAATGTCCCAAAAATCTGGAGGAGTGAAAGGAGAGTAGCACTACTGCGCATGCGCTACGGCTTCTGCGCGTGCGCAATGGCCCTTGAGCAGCTGGTTTTGTCGGTTTTCTGTTTGCTTTTGAAGGGTGCGAAGATGAACGGCTCCCAAAAATGGCAACAAAACAAGCAACGGACGTCTACTTAATAACAAAAAGACGCCGCGCGGGTGTTACGGCTGAGAGAGAGCGGTAAAAGAAGCGGCTGTGGCTCCAGCAAATAGCAAAAATGGCTGCACCAGGAAACAAAAATAAAATTCGCGGGCAACTCAAGGCCAGCCTCTTGGTCGCTGTCCACGCAGTCGTATTTTAGCAGAGTTCTCCTCCACTTCACTTCCGTATGTTAGCGCACAGCTACGTACATCGCCGACGTCGACTGCTTCGTCTGCTTCGAGCAGACGACGCGCTCACGTAGGTTTTCGGATTTGCTCGGATTGCCGGATTTCTTACATCAAAGCCGGATTATGGGATAAAGCGAATCAAGGGTGCAGCTGACCTCTGGGAGCTGCGACTATTTTGGATTATGTTGCGTGTCTTGGATTATGTCCGTGGAATGTTTGCTTTGGGGTGTATAAAAGAAATATGTATAAACCTGAAATATATTTCACTTATCGATGGAGATGAAACTGACAATCTCTATCCAAAAGAAATGCACGTATCCTTGTACTTTGTTTTGTGTGAAAACTAAAGTTAGCTATAGTGCAGTTCTTATTTAAAAGATAGCAATTCATAAGCTTGAGCATAAGTGAGTCGGCTTATGTAATTCATATTATCGCAGCGTCAGTAACCGAATATTTGTTCATTTTGATGTAAATAAGTCACATCATTCTCACCATAAACAAAAAAATACGATGTAAAGCAGGTGCTTTATTGAACTGCGTCTCTCTCGCTATTTGTGTTTGCTTGTATGTCTATTGACGACAAAGTTCAACGACCCAAGAACAGCGTTTTAAGCAGAAATTAACGTGCGAACCAAAAAAAAAATGACATCTAATTACTTCATTAGGTCATATTCATGTACAGATTTCCACGTTCTATGCTTTTTCACGGTAGTTGAGAAGCGATGTATGCAACGTCACGCCACCACTGTATAATCAAACACTTTTGGCAGTCTTTTTTTTTTTTTTTTTTTTTTTGTCTTATTCTTGCGGCTATAAAAGGGAACAAGCTGGTGAAACTCGACTCTCCGTCGGTATCTTCGCCGGGCAAGACATTCCAGCCGGTTAAATGACTCATTCGTTTTCGAGCCACGAAAAAGCCCTCTCCCACTGTCCTTCTCTTTTTTTTTTTTTTTTTTTTTTTTTTTTTTAAGTTTTGGAAGACGCGGATCTTATCTTTAAGCTTGAGTCTGAGGCGTGAGCTACTCCCACAAGAAAAATGGGGTTTGCTTCTTTCTCTAACGGAATGGAGCAATAGAGGAGTTTGGGGAGCACAACAAATCAGCGCTTTTAGCAAGTTTCAGCTTTAAATCTGTTCTGACTCGTGAGCTTCAAGTGTTAAATCGTAACCATGTTTCCTCCCTACTTTTGTGCAAAAATGAGAAAAGTAGCACTACCAAAAAAAGTGTGTGTGTGTGTGTGTGGGAGGGAGGGGGAGATAGACTTGATTTAAGACCATTCAACTTGACTATGACATAGATATATTCCTGAAGTAACTGTTCCAAATTACAAGCCCCCCTCCTTTTTTTTTTTTTTTTTTTAATTGCAGACATTGTTTTTGCCCGTTTAATTCTTCCTTTTTATCCTCGATATACATATCACGCGAGTAATTATTCAATAAATTCGACTGACTTTTTCGTCTTTGTTTTTGTTTCCTTGGTGTTTGATTTTGCTGAATGCGCAAACAGGCGCTAAGCTACAAGCACGGGCATGTTGCCCCACCTAAACGATGCTTGCGCTGTGCCAGCACGCGTGCTTGACAGGGGCGCCGAAAACCTGGAGCTCGCTCATGTAACTCACTGTAGACATTTCGTCCACAACTGTGTTGTCATGAGCTGTCTGGCATATGCTGAAGGCGGGTATTCCGAAGATTCACATAACACTCTCAAATCGGTAGTGCAGCAACGCTTATTAGTTTCACTGCACCTTTTTTTTGTATCTTTCGATAAATAAAACATGTTTTCACTCACTCACTGTAACAACAATATGGCGGATTGGCGTCATGTGAAAAAGTTTGGTGAGTGCAAGCACCCCGCCACCATTTTGTTTGTGTGTTGGTGGTTTGTTATTGCTTTTGCTTTCCTGTGAGTTGGGTAGGTTGAAATAGCTGATAATGGTTTTAAATACTTTGAAAACATGAAAATCAAGGTAAAAAATCAGCCGCAGCGTGCGCGGTTGATCGCATCATCTTTTAATAAATCAGCTATATCTATCTCTATCCCCCGGAAACACCAAACCTCACGTTTTTTATCATCTATTGCCAATAACCCCAATATACTTTAACTTGAAATATGCTGCCCCAACAAAAACGAGCGTCCCTTGCTTGGACAGGAAAGCGGACGGATTTCTTCAGAACCGTCCCATAGCGGACGAACGTTGCGCGTAGACACCTTCAAGTGGGACAGCACAGAAGCGTACTACATCACGCTGTGTACAGACTGAACACACTGCACTCGAGTATGGAGTTTCCAACCCGATTTGCACGCCATAAATGTTCGACATAAATCAGTAACAATTAAAGCGAGCAGAAACTTTACCTTCCGACTGCCATCTCTCGTCGTCTTCCTCTCCCTGGGACGCAGCAGACGACATCCACGATTACAAGGCGCCAGGGCCAACTAGTGTCAGACACTGACGCCTGGGCGCCCTATCTTTTATTCCTCTTTTTCGTTGCCACGGCAACGCCAAACACGGCGTCTTTCGAGATCAATTTTGTCTCCGTCTGTCCTTTCAGCTCGATTGCTTGCTGCCTGAGGGGCGCCGAGCTAAATCTGGACTCTGAATTATACATCCTACACGACGGCCTGGATGTCCTTGCAGGCTATAAGAATTACAAAAACTCCATTGCGTTTGTGAAAAAAAAAAATATATATATATATATATATTAATGGAAGTTGAAAGGGTTCTGTTTCTGGAATAGCAGACGACAAGCAGACCCGAGATTGTTGCTTCGCCTTCCTAGCTCTCCTATAGACCTTTCCAAAAATCGCCTTCTGCGTGCTGCCATCTTTGCCTGCTGGGCTGTGGAACGCCTTCTGAGCATGCGCTGTTGCTCCGCTGTGCGCTAGATCAGACACTGCGCATGCGTCCACAGCTCAGTGATTTAGCATTTTTAGCCCGGGTGATAAGCGATGGAAAGGTCTATACCTTTTAACGACGTTTAACACGTCACGTACATTCACACACACGCAAAAAAAAAAAGAGAGAGAGAGAACTTTGCAGGAAGAGATTTAAGTCCAAATGTAACGCGACCACAAGGATCACCAGCATGACCGCAGAAACAGCTGGCAAAAAACAAACACAAATATGGTATGAGATCATGCGTAAGTATATACATACTGGCGATCACGCGATCGAGTCACATGCGACTGTAGGTATACAAAAATATATCGGACCATACCATCTCCCACCAAATTCCCCCAATGGCACAACGACATCATAATTTTCGGAACAATCAAAGGACCGACGCACCACCCAAAACGAACCAGGACGTCTACTACCGGTAGAAGAACTTGAGCATTATTTTGTGGCCGACCCGGGAACTGGACAATCCGATGCCACAGAGCAAGGCGGCGTACGCGGCAATCATGAACCAGGACTTGTTCTTCCGCAAGAACTCTGGCCAGCTGAAGGCGCAGCACGTTTCCGCAGGCCTCCCAGCCGGTAGGATTTCGGGGGACGGGGATCGCGGATGCACCGCAGTGTACACGAGGAGATAGCGCACTCGAACCACAGAGTTGTTCTGGACCAGGAAGTACTTCTCGGGAACCTTGCCACCGATGGAATCTTGAGCGTAGGCCCTGGAAGGATGACTCTTGGACCTGTCCTGGCACTTGACGTCCGGATGATCGATGAGTTCGCACATGGCCACTAGGGAAAATTCCGAACTGATGACGGAATGCTGCCAGCCGAAGCCAGCAGGGCTGAACGTCGACGACACGCTCAACTCGCTGGACAGGTAGGTGCCAGCTCCAAAGAGCGAGTTCTTGTTCATATGCGCCAGGAGACCATTGTGGAGGATCGAATAGAAATTGTCCAGTCGGGATCCGTGGTAAGCGAAGAAGACATCCCTCTCGCCGCGGGCCGAGGCGAACCGCCGTTCCGTTTGCGCGCTGTGTTCCACTTCAAACACCAGGTCGACGTGCGAGCCCCGGAGTTCGGGCATATCCTGCTTGCTTCGGGACCGGAGTCGCACTCCTCCCGAGGTGAGCACCCAACGGAGCAGCTGCAACGATTCCGGCGGAGCGCGGTTCGGCTCGTCCAGCAACAGTGTGGCGAGCGCGGGCACTCTGGCGGCCACTTCACGAAGCTCGTCGATATGCTTCGTGTCGCAACTCCGGTCGACGAAGTCTGCCGGAAACGGACGCAGTACGGTGTCGTAGCGGTACGACCTGAGCGCTGCCACAAACAGCGACCACTGCAGGTCGGCTGCGGGCAGATCCTCCGTCAAAATCTTGAGCACATCGCCGAGGGCGTCGGAATTTTGAGGCGACGGGAGCGCGGCGTCTGCCACCGCCGCCATCTTGCCGCTGGCACCGCCCCGTGTCGCGCGGATCGCTTTGATGAGGTCACTTCGTCGCTTTCCGCCTTTATCTGTTTGGCTTCGTTCGTGTTTGTTGTCTGCTTCCGCCAGCTGGAGGCGTCACGTGACGGAGGTAGTACGCACGCGCGGGTTGGCGCCACCCACCGCGCCGCTCGCTCCCCTAGCAGACGACGGAGAATAGCAGACGACGCGCCCGCCACTAACCTTACTTCGCGGCGTAAAAAAATTAAAAAATAAAATAACGACAACAAGGGCACACAGCATGATGGGATAAGAATGCATGAATATAACTAAATAACATATTCTAGTGTTCTAATTAAGTGCTTATGCGTACTCTCAACTTTGCTGGATAGGAAACACTGCCCTTAGGCGTTGTAAAAACTATTTCCTCGTGATGCAGATGGTGGGCCTCCTGCAACTTCAAATAACATTTAAAAAAAAAAATTATAAGTAGTGATTCAACGGGTCATTCGACTATCTCATCGAAGAGAAACACAGTTCGCTGCCTCGCCACCAGAACGAAATAAAATGTACGCAAAAATGTTGGGCGGGAGAAAGGCACCAACTGAAACCTAATTTGGTCTGATCGCGCCGAGATACGCCACAGAGTGTGCACTTGGCGAAAACAAAGAGAACGACTGGAAAATAAAATGGTCCTTCAACAAAAGGCATCTCATCCTGGTCACGGCGGCAAATGTGTAGAACAACACTTTCTGTGATGCCCTTGTTCCGATACTGAGGTCACAAGCACCCAATGCTGTATGTCAGAGGATATGGCGCAGAAACGTTCGTCAGTATCCCGTCCGCAGGCTAAGCAAGTACCACCGAACGAGATATCGGAAGAAACTGCGAGATATCGGAAGAAACTGCGCCACAAGACGTTGAACTATGTAGAGAAGGCTGGCAGCGCGCATGCGCAGCTCGCGCGTTTTCTTCGGGGATAACGTAGCGGAGGAGAAAAACCATTTACTACAACTCCCTTATATTGGCAGTCCCGTATAGCACGCCTTTGACGGTGCTTCAGAAGACCTATACTTCACGGTGGTCACGGCCTATTGTTGGAAGTTGTGATACGCTGCAGTTCCATATACTTGTAACTGGTGAATGTCCTAACAGCTGTAGTCATTATTGATCGTAAGATTATTCGTCAAGAAAAAAAAAATGAAAGCAGCGTAACATCATATATTGAAGTATGTTTATGTTTTCCTTTGCACTTCCTTTCCTAATAAAGTAAAAGAGAAGACAGCTGCTTTATTGCCTATCTACCTTAACTCCCCTCCATTTTTTTTTCTCTCTCTCCGAGATTTTGAATTGGCTTTAAAACGATGGTCCGGCGATTTCTTCATGGTCCTTGATTTGCATGAAAATTTACTGAACACACCAACGAACATTGCTGGAATAATATCACAAATATTAGGTCAATATATATAGAAAGCGTTTTTTTTTTTTTTTTAAGCTTTACTGATTTGTTTAGAAAATGCCGTGGAAGGTACAATTACGCGGTTTGTGCAGATGAGTTATATGGCCAGAGGGACATTAAGTGGGTGGCTATTTTTTCCGATAAGTCGGCTAATTAATTCAAATTCGTTCATTAACCTTTTAATTAGTGAAAATAGACGTATGGTTCCAATTATAAACTTACTGAACGCCATCGAAACCCACTATATCAGTCAATTTTAGAACGACTTGAAGCTCGTGAGAAGCTCAGGGGCGCTCTAAAGTTACTAGTCATGCAGCAGGCGCAAAGCTAGCAGTGGCGGAACGCGATGATAATCTAAACATCCTCGTTTTCCCACTGCTAGCTTTGCGCCTGCTTCACGAGTGGTAACTGGTGCGACCCTGCGAGCTTCAAGTCGTTCTAAAATTGACTGATATAGTGGTTTTCGATGGCGCCCAGTAAGTTTCTAATTGGAGTCATGTGTATATTTTCACAAATTAAAAAGTTAATGAACGAACTTGAATTAATTATCCGACTTATCGGAAAAATTAGCAACCCACTTAAGGCCGGTTCTCACATGCAGCGAAGCGCTGATGTAGCGCTCCTCACGTGCCGACAGCTACTTATCATCTGCCATGAGCAACAGTTTTGACGGTGGGATACAAAGCTGGTGAACGCTCCCGTCAGCACGCGCTTAGCGCGAGGTAAGCGCTATGCTTGTAGCGCTCCGCTGCATGTGTGAACAGGCCTTTAATGTGCCCCTGGCCGTATTACTCACCTACACAAACCGCATAAGTGTAACTTCCACGGCTTTTTTTAAACAAATCTTTAGATATACTGTAGATATAATTTTTTCTGAAGTTTTTTTTAATTAAGAATTTTGTTCCTCACCGTGTTTTTCGAACTGAAAGTCTGTACTGGAAACAACGAAGAAGTTACGTCAGGGGCAGGCAGGAGTTCACTTTTTAGCGCGTAAAATTTGTTCCTAACTGATTCCAAGCAGTTTCGTGGTGTCCCTTGAATGCTTTGGACACTCGCTCCGGCACCCGCGCACCAGCACGGAACAAATTCTTGGTATAGGAAGTATTCGCTGGCGGCCATAGCTGTGTGCGCGACTGCTGAGCGCGTGCTGATGGCGAGCTTCCAGGGTTCTTTTGCAACGTGCATTCCACACCGTCAAAATGGCCGGTCTTAGCAGCCTATTAAGGAGGGCTCGTTCTGAGCATGCGCTCTAGACAGCGCCCACAAATATGGCGCCCAGTGAATACTCCTTATAGACGCTTTACACACGCGCCAAATTACAGCCGCCATTGCTGACCTTCTCTTGTCTTACCGAGATGCCGAGAAACTGAAACGGTAGTTGACGATCCTCTACAAAGGCCGATGCGTTAGAAAAGGACACAGTTGAATCTAATATGGCAATAAACTGGCCTGCTATGGTAATGATGAAGTGAAATAAACGAAATAAGAGGAAACAAAAACTGAAGGTCAGTTATGGCGGCGTCCATGCACAGCTGCTGCAAAGCGTCTATAGTCTATTCTTTAGACTGTTTGCTCGAATGGCAAGCCTGCCTTCCACTTACGTCACGGCACCGAAAAATGCGAGTATATTGGAATGTTGGTTTTCGCAACATTTTCATTTGCCGATTTCACAATAACTATTAGGAATTTCGCAATATTAAATAGCATACAAGAAAGGGTAAATGCCTGGGATTCAGAAAAATATGGGATAGCTCGAAAAATAGCCGGAGTACCTCTTTAACATATTCAATCAACCAATCAATTAGATTTACATCTTTGCACACAACATATAAATATTAGGCATAACTTTCTTAGAGCAGCTTGCAGCCGATGCACAGGAAATACGAACACTGAAAATGAAACTGGCCAGGAGCCTTTCTTTAAAAAGTTTTATGCCTGCATACATGGCTTGCACGCGACGTCAGCGTACAATGATTTCCCTACACACCCCCCCCCCCCCCCCCTCCCTTCTTTTTCCGAAGGTACGCCCTTAATTCAAGACTCCTATATTCTCAATGCCCCCCGCCCCCTAACCTCTTTAAAAATTTAGACACCCCCCCTAATTTCAATTCCTGGGAAAACCCCTGATAATTCCCACAAACAAAACAAAAATCGGTGGGGAGAAAGGTATGTTGCCAAATCTACGCGCTCAACAATAAGGCCACCGCAGTGCCAGCTGATGTGGTTAGTCAATGCAAGCCAGGTATCCTGTACACGGTCCTTCGATTTTGGGTAAAACCCGATATTTTCCGGGACTTACACCCGGAACATGTTTCTTCAAGATCAGGTTAAAGACGATTTTTTCTCGAATTTTGAAAACGAATTCCATCATGATCCGGAAATATTTTCTAGGAAGCAGAGAGTTGGTAGAGTGATATAGATGGAGCCCCAAAATTTCTCTTTTATGTCTATTGTGAAGTATACTTTGCCCTTCTTCCCCTCGCCTAGACAGATTTAAAGAGAGGGAGAGAGGGAACGGTACAGAGAGAGGACGAGGATTTTTCCTGAAAACTTTGTTTCGTAAGAAATAGAAGATGATTTGTTTCAGTCGAACTATTGATATTATTGAACATTACAAATGTACGCGTAAGCTGCGATGTTGAGACAACCTTCTCCCGATTCCGATATGTTAAAAAGAAGACAGGACTAGGATGCATGCAGAGATGCTGCGCACGCAGATGATTATGCAAGCAACGAGGATTATTAAAAACAAAACAACTGCTTGTAAAGCTTAAGTGCGTTTATACAATGCTTCAATGTAATATTGCGCACTTTAATCACTTGATCGTGAAAAAAACATATTCACTTGAATTGCCATCTTGGAACAAAAAGGCAACAATATTTAAAAAAACAAGCGAGCTGGTGGTGATTCATGTTAATGAAAACCCGAGACTCAGTAACACAGAAGGAGATGAACACAACACAACGTCTCATGCATGCACTGAGACGTTGTGTTGTGTTCGTCCCCTTCAGTGTTCCTGAGTCTCGGGTTTTTATTACCTTTAAGCAAACCGCCCGATTTCTACCCCCCCCCCCCCCCCCTTCTCCCCAACCCCGCCTCCCCCAAATTAAAAAAAAATATAAAACCCAAAAAAACAAAGGAGTCTACGTGTAGACCAACACGCTGCCCTTGACGTCAGGGTGCTGCGGTGGCACTGTCATCGGCAGGGCGCATGTGCAGACGCGAATTCGGTTCCTGCGCACGCGCACTGCACACACTTCGTGTGGGAACTGCGCGTTTGCCCTGAACTTGTGTGGGCTCGGTTGGAAACAGCGTGTCGGCCTATATATACGCTGTCGATGTATACAAACGCTTTGTAGTTGTTGTGCATGGGCGCCAACATAGCCGACCTTCAGTTTTTGTTTCCATTCATAGCGTCTACTTCGCTTCATCATTATCATAGCGGGGCAGGTTATTGCCATTTCAGATTTTATTCTGTTCTTCTCCCCCCCCCCCCCCCCCCCCCCCCCCCCCCCTTTAATACCCTTGGTGGAGGCTCGCCAAAGCCCGCTTCAGTGTCTCGATATCTCGGTAAGACGAGAGAAGGTCGGCAATGGCGGATGTAATCTGGCGCGTAAGTAAAGCGTCGGTAAACATTGGAATGCTCTGTATACGAGGCGAGCTCCTCAAAAGATTCATTGAAAGCATGCGTTCTTTCTTATTGACGACTCTAAACTCTTTCCACGACTAAATTATACTTTGCCCCTAGACGTTTCAACTGCCCGATGCAGCGATCTTTGATTTTATTCTTTTATTTCTTTGACGCTCTCGCGATTGAACAGACAGCTAAACAAAACAAAAATGTGTTTTACTTGTACGTTTAGACAGCCTTGATGCTAGTAGACCTCAATGGGTGACTTGTCCTTTAGCTGAAGGTGAGAAATTTAGCCAGTGCAGTACGACCGCTAACTGGGGTTTTTAACGTGCATCACGCAGTAGTGATTACACGAACGCGTGCCGGTACGAAACTTATCCAGATCGAAACAGGCGGGGAGAGGGGATCGAACCCAGGAGCGCAAGCTTTCGCTCCGCGCTCCGAGCTGAGATCCGTTCGCTCACTCGGCCATCGATCCATCCCCCTTTACAGCTAAATCAGCTTTAACAACTTGGCTCCTTTCAACGGGGCTATTGAGAAATAATTTTATTGACTCACTGTCACTTAGTTTCTCAAAGGACACTTCATTGCACGAGAATACGCTTTTTACAACAGACCCGGGCCAGAGTAAAAAAAAAAAAGGTGTGGTAAGCGCAATAATTAGATTCATCACCGCACCAAAATTTTCACACTATAAGTAATCCAAAACTCGAGGCAGTGAACACCGAAAACTAAATCAAAGAAGGCTCCACTTGGCTCACATCTGCCCTCGTCCTGAGATCTACAGGGGTATTCACACGAGGGAGAAATCCCGGGGATTTCTCCCCGGCACGCGCATCCCACGACGAAAACGTCAGGCTTTGCGATGTGCAAAAGCCCTCGCGTTTTCATCTCGTGATGCGCGCGTGCCGGGGAGAAATCCCCGGGATTTCTCTCTCGTGTGAATACCCCTTTACAACAACTTGTGACATGCACTCGCTGAAAAAAATACACAGATTGGTTGATTGATTGATTGGTTAATTAATTAGTCAGCTGCCGCTCTGAAGCCTGCAGGGGTTTCTTTTCCAGCCACACATTGATACGATATTGGTATTAGGCGAGGGAGAAAAAAAAAACGGTATCGGCTCTCTCGTCGCATGCGGGTTTTCCCATTTCCTTTCTTTACCCAGGTGATAATGTATCATCACCTGAGTAACCTGAGTAATATATTATCACTGGTCCTCACCGATTGCCCAGCGATGCGTAACATACACTCATAATTGAGTATACTCAGGAATGAGTGTAT
The DNA here is from genome assembly GCF_016920785.2 of Ixodes scapularis. Taxonomy (NCBI): domain Eukaryota; kingdom Metazoa; phylum Arthropoda; class Arachnida; order Ixodida; family Ixodidae; genus Ixodes; species Ixodes scapularis. The sequence goes on along the minus strand of NW_024609838.1, from coordinate 15,092,054 downwards.
GTTGCGCATCGTGGGGCAATCGGTGAGGAGGAGTATTATCAAGGTACCGCCGGGACACATTTCCAAAATAACGCTGTATTGTGCACAACCAGGCACATAGCCAGCATTTTGTTTCGGGGGGGAGGGGGCTCACTCACGACAAAATGCTGTATGAAGAGGAGAGGGGAGAGTAGGTCCCAGCAAAGTGAAAAATTAGGGGGGGGGGGGGGGGTGGGGGGGGCCGCCCCCCTCCCCCCGGTTACGTGCCTGTGCACAACGCCGGGCGTGAGAAGACGCCAGCCACATTCGAATCTGCACTCTTATATACTGTATGGAATCGCGCGTATAAATTCAGAAGTGCACTGTGTGTGTGCATATGCGTGCGTGAGGGTGTGTATGTGTGTGTGTGCCTTTTTCAGCATCTTAAACTGTTTTGTGACCTAACGAGAGTATCAGTTATCTTTCCAAAAGGGTATTTAATATCTATATTATACATCACTGTATACTCTTCCAGACAAGCTGAATAAAGCGCAATATGTCCGTTTCCAAGGTGATTTGCAGAAGTTGCGCTGCGCAGAAAGTTTTGTAGGATGTACCCCCCCAAAAAAAAAAAAATTGCTTATGACCGTAACTTCTGACTTTTAAAATACAGAAGCAGAGTTGTTGTTTTTACATTTTAAAAAATCGTTGTTTTTTTTTTGTCTGTTTTAGATGACACGATTTGTTTTGGTTTTGTGCTCTACAGTGCTTGCATTTTAATTTTGTGCGTCGTACTTTGCAAAGCCGTGTCCTTAACTCGAGAGTAGTTGCCACCCGCACGTATGACCTCACAACGCCCTACACAAAAGCCTCTTGTTGCATAACGTGAAATTGTTAGCTCGTAATGAGTCGTCATTGCATGTCCGGAAAAAGCACACTGTCATGGCGAATTGTTCGTAATGCCTCGAGGGCCAAAACGCGATCCTTGGGCCCCAGTCCCACTGCTCGTACAAAAGACCCGGCGTTTGCTACAGACACGGATGACAGACGTGTCTGCGGGCAGACCTCAAAGCATATGTCCGAAGCATGTTTGGTCCATACATATCTTCGAACATGCATGCAGACAGTTT